>NC_089858.1:40149136-40504136 GCF_036373705.1 Amia ocellicauda
TGTTCAGAGCCCTGACAAACATGGGGAAGTCCCAAAGGGTGGAAATGATCAAGGATCCCAAGGTTATCTGGTGAAGGCTAACTGACACAACATGTTGACTTATTGAATTGAATGCCAACTGAACTAACAGGCATGATACTTGCAGCTATCAACAGAAGAGATAGAGGAAAAGGGGGAAAGGATAGTAAGTGTGTGTTCTGGGTGTTTAAATTAACTTAAATTAGACTGAGGTTTTCCAGTAGTAGTAAGAATGAAATGTAAATATACATTTGTGTGTGTGTTTATATAACGACATTGGCAGGGCAAAGATGATAGATATTTACAGTCAACATATGTATGCAAAACTTCGTTTAAATCTGGATATACAATTGGGAAGTTACTACTTTTATGATATTTACTTGTATAACGGGGGCAGTAACATAGGATGTGTTTAATTAATGTAATAAAAACTACTCAAACTCCAAAACACAGACCCCAATATCAGCTTTGTCATAGGATTTGAGACATTGATCACTTACAGTGTTTAATTAGAATATCTTTGCCATTGTAAGTCAGAGTTCAGCAGGCAGCGACAACTTCTGTATACGCATCAGAGCCTGATAACAGCAAAACAACCCAATTTAGACGATGGACGATGCATATTCCATGATGTAATGGATTTGATTAAGACTCGGTTGAGACAATTGTCTTATTTCATTCAGGAAAAAATTAGACCAAATTCATTTAGTGGAATCAGACTATTAATTAATCATTAATTGGATTTTGGGTCATGTGACGATTTTTCAGAGAAATCTATTACAGCCACTATTTATAAAGCCATTCTCTGTTTGCTTTTATGTTTACAAATTATTCTATTTTTTAAAATATTTTTTTAAAACATAATTATTTCTGTAATTGGGTTATGCCTGATAATAATAGCTGCAATAACTGGAACTTATGTAGCAAACGTATATTTCAAACACCTTTAAGTGTATTTGTTTAAGTGTATCTGGTCTCTTGAGTCGCTAATCTCAGTCATAAGAAATGTATTGGTAAGTTCAAAGAAAGTTTGAAGAATTTTACATGGTTTTTAGTTTTTTTGGGATTGGAATAGAATATTTTTTAACTCTGATGCAGAGACAAACCTTGTACATATTTCCATAAACAATTTGGTTCCTAATAAGTATGCTGCTGTTAAAAAGGTACAGAGTCAGAGGCAGAGAGGTTCCTACATTATCTGGGGACTTATCAGAATTTATCAGTCAAAAACCAAAAAACAATCCTTAAGGTTTAAAGCCATACAAACTAATATGATGTGTGATTGGGTTGCTTTAATTTCTTCAAATAACTGTTTAGTATGGAAGCTAAAATCTGAGTTTTATTTTAAAGTGACTGCCAAACATCTAAATATTCCAACAAAGGTTTAGAAAACAATGAAAACATACTATCAATACTGCTTTTCTAGATTCCCCCAGGGAATTGTGAAAGGCCCGGAACTTGTCTGTATACTTGTTTAATCAACTTTTCATTAATGTAAGTTTATGTTTAATGACAAAGTGAAGTTAGATGTAACAATCACATTCAACCTGATGACTCAATTGATAATTAGTAGACAATGTATTTGAAAACTGTAAAATGGGTTTAAAGTACAAATATAAGCTATATATATTGTGACACCATTCTGGGTGGTGCGGTGAACTGCCCTGCACCTCCCTGGCCCCTAGGGGAAGAGAATTTGTGGAGGAACACCTGATCCCACTGTTCTCTCAGTGTCTGGCTTTCCCCTCATTTAAACAATTAATACAGTTTTCCTGTTGTGGAGAGGCAGGGGGGAGAGCCTGGCACTCAGAGTATTTTTGTGTGTGTGTGTGTGTGTGTGTGTGAGAGAGAGAGAGAGAGAGAGAGAAAACTGGATACGGTACCTGGACTTCTTTACCAGCTTGGATTTGATTAGGAATTGTGATTTGGACTGGTTGCTGTTTGTTGTTGTGTTAATTGTGTAGAAAGTCCTATTATATGTGTAGTTTAGGCTCAAGAGGGGCTAGGGTTTTGCTTTTGAATATGTATGTCTGTTTATTTGAGCACCCACACATTGTCAGGACTTGACACACTGGAGCAAAAGACAAGTACGGGCATCGGAGGTAGGTCAGAAACAAGCAGATGTCAGGAAACTGACAAACAGGGCAATGCAGAGTAGACAAGGGGCATAGTCAGGGTCACAAGCATTGGGTCAATCAATCAAGCAGACAGAGTGCAGAAGGATACTCCAAGGACGGAGATGTAGAAACAGGTGAAATACAGGAAATTAGGAAAACTCACAAGGGAGATGCTCTGTAATGCTGCAGAGGCAAGACAAGACTTCTCAGTGTTTTGTAAAAACAAAGGAGTATAAATAGAGAGCTGGGTTATAGAGGGACTGGTGTGGTAATTGCTTGGTGAGCTGGGGATAATAATGTAATAATCAGATGATGGGAAAGAGCCAGACTTAATTGAGGTTGGGGCGACATCTGGTGGTGGACTTGGGGATGAGTGGACCTAGAACATGACGATTGTAAATATAATAAAAACACATCTCTTGCACCATACCCCTGCCTACTGTTTCCTGAGCCCCAGACACTGTGTCCAGCCCCACACAGTGTCACTATATATATATAGTGTGTTTGTGAGCTCGGGAGGCACAACCATTAGACAACGGGGTGGGTCCTGGCCTGTTGACCCCCTCTCCAGCCCACAAGGCTATCCACCAGGGCGACACTGTTGGAGAAAGTGGGCTCCAGCAGGAAGAATGACACAGTTCAGCAATGGACAGCTCCCAGCTTCTGGCTGGTGAAGGCTCCTTTATACCAATAGCTTCAGCACCATGGAGAGAGGTCAACAAGCAGCAGCTGAAAGCATTTCTCCTAATGGCAAATATAAGCAGCCCCTGCACTCTTCAAGGCCATTGGGCTTCAGTGCTGCTGCTGATCAGAGTGTGTGCTGGCTGCTCTTAAACTATTGCATATTACATATTACAGCGTTGGAGGAGGCCACCTGAGAGGACCTCTACCCTTGGCCTGGACCACCAACCCTGTGGAAGCTGGTACCATATGAGTGAACCCTGTTGCAACCAGCACACCTCCTCTACTCTTCTAGAGGCCCTGAAGGAAGAGGGCTTACTATTCACTTTAAATAAAACAGGCATCCATGCCTATTACACCTTATCCCAGTCTCTGGTCTCTCCTTCATTGCCAGGCCCACCCACCTGGACCACTATATATATATATATATATATATATATATATATATATCTATATATACACCGTGCTGACAGTGTTTTTTTTTCTGGTGTAATACCGGGGGGGTGGAGGAAGGGTACTGAAGGTGTTTTTTCTGGTGTAAGAGTGTGGGGGGGAGGGGTGCTGACAGTGTTTTTTGCTGAAGCTCCCCTAAATAGGATCTAGCGACTCCCCTGGTTTACTAACTCCTTAAAGGTAGGGTATGCAAAATATTTTTTGTTATACTGGTTGAAAGTCTCTTCACATCCTGATAGCAATCAATACTTTAAGTGGTCTAAATGTAAAAAAAAAAAAATATATATATAACTTCTGTGGAAGGGACAGGACTAAAAATGGATCAACCAATCATTGCATTCGGTCCGAATGTAATGATAGGATGTCGTTCCTGTCTGTCAATTTATATTTGCATTCCGCCACGCAACTTGTTCGCGCAGACAATCATACGTCATCAGCGCGGGAACCATGACGCTGTGCAGAGCGAGCGCGAGAATGGAAGGCGAGCCACAGCTACTATTTTTAAAAACATAATAACCGTAAATAAGATGTTTAAGTTCGTTATTATTGTAATGTCTAACCTATGAATGAGACGTGCGGTAATCTGAAACTGTTGCGATCGATTCCACCCGCACGTCTCTCCTCCTGGCGCTGAGACTCTGCTCTGTGTGTGTGTGCGCATGTGTGATAGAGGGGGCGTGGCTTTGGAGACGCCTCTGAAGCGAGGGCGGGCTCTATGCTTTCAAAACAAGCTTGCTAACTGCTGGCCTCTCAGGATTGCATACCCTAGCTTTAATTAATAATTGGTCTTTATGTGGCTACACCCTTGACCTTTATATTAAAGCTGATTTTCAATAACCACTTTATCCAGTGCAGTGCAGGTGGCAATAATTCCAATCTAAATAATCAAAATTCTACATTTTCAGTTCTAGCTAAATTCCCACAGTCATTAAGTAATAAACAATTAAAAGTAGTTCTTACTGACAATTATATTTTCAGTGATATACAATGTGCATTTAGAACTTATCAGAGTACCATATCTGCAACAATCAAAGCTGTTAATGATATCATAACTGCTCCAGATAACAGATAATGCTGTGCTTCTCTTTTAATATCTAAAGCTTTTGACACAGTAAATCACGCAATACTGATTCCAAGACTTGTAAACATCACTAATTATGTTTGTCCTTGGCTGGTTTCAAAACTATCTGACTAATCACAGTGCATTCATGCTCATGGCTTAGCAATATGATTCTTGAAATCTTTATAAAGACAGATTATAGTCTACATTCTGTTCTGTTCACTATTTCTCTTTTAATTCTACAGGGCCTGAATCGGTTCAAAAGTTTTGAGCTGCCCACAAATCACAAATTAATAACTTGTATCCTATTATGTTATTATTTATAAGCTGGAAGTAAACCACAATTGAAATCCATTTCAATTTTAATCAGATTGTCATCCTTAATATGGGTTCACTGAAACCCTTTCAAAATGAAGGTTATTTTGGATAAGTTATCATTTCAGACTAGTAAAATCCATCAAGCCAGCTTTTCTTGATGCTAATATTAGACTAGTTTATTTAGTCGATAGCCTGAGGCAAGTGTCCTTGAAATGACCATAGTTTTTTTTGCTCTCTGTAAGGCAAAATATTCTTTATACTGTTGGTCCTACAAAAACAATGTTGAAGAATAACTTAAACATGGTTGGAGCAATGTTGACATAACAGAAATATGAGTCATGATTAAAAATGTTTATTTTGAATGGCAATAATAAGGATATATATAGGCAACTTCAAGCAAGGAAATTAAGCTGACGACACATTTTATTTTCTTAACCAGTCATCCAGTCATAGTTTCATATTTCTTAGAAGATTCATATATATATATATATATATATATATATATATATATATATATATATATATATATGTATATATATATATATATTTATATATATGTGTATATATATATATTTATATATATGTGTATATATATATGTATATGTATATTCAGTTTTATTTCAAAATGTGTCTGACTGCAACCAATTTTTTTATCATTGATCCATTTTTTGCTCTGTCCATCTCATTTCTGTTGTAGTCTCTGAGAACGTGCAACGATGTAACTTCTTGTTTGCACCTCTTGTTGGTAATGTTGTTGAATTCGGGTTCCTGGTTTTGCATCCATTTGCTGTGTGATATTGTGAGCTCATCAGCATGCTTTATTGTAAACTTAATCCATCTACCTGTTGTTAAAGATACTCAACTACTCTTGGAATGTTGTCAAAGTTGTGATCAGTGCAACTCCCCTATGCTTGTCTTAACACTAACAGTGAGTTCCTGCACAATGCTTTATTTATTTTAACAATGTTAACATGGTCATAATGTCATGACTTCAAGGCAGCGTGCAACTTCATTATCCTGTTAGACTGGGTGTCTTTGCTGTAGTCTATGTTTAATGTATGTGTATTTGTACTGCAGATGCCCTCAGCAATGCTAATGATGTCAGTTTGTCATTTTTACTCATTGCTTTACTTTATTCATGCAACTTGTATTCTGCCTTAAGCTAAAAACAAATACTGTTTAAATAGGAAAGTGTTGCCATTATTAAAACTCTGAGTGAATTGTTCTGGAGAAATTTTGAGTGGATGTCTGGACTTAATGTGCTCTACACTATTACTTGGGTAACAGTGCTTTGTTTGCATCAAATTGAGTGCCATTGAATTTTTCATTTTGTTTGTATTTATTTCCATTATTAATCAAAATAGCCTTCCAACAACCTGCAGGCACAGTGAACACATCTTTGAAGACAGAGCAAACATACCCAACTGGATTTATTAGTCACTTTGAATAATGCATGAAGAGGGAAAAAAATACCACCAAATAAATAAAGAAATACATAAAGAAATGCAAAAAAAAGTAAGAACTGTGTCAAAAAAAGAAAGAGCAGGTATTTTGCATAAAGATTACTTTTTTCTTATTAAAATCACTGAGACACAACATGGTTCCATTTATTAGAAATCTTATATGCTCTAAATATCACAATAAATTGCAAATTACAGAATGTCAGTAGAGTACATTTTACTAGTCATTCAAGTTATTAAGGAGACTCGATTCAGAGTATTTTTTTCTGTCTTAACTTGCTTGCAAGTTGACAGTGGTCCACACCACAAAGCTACCTTTTATGGTTTAATTGGATGTCTGCAGAGACCAGATAAAAAACACATAACGTTCATGTCTTTGTCTAATATGTGTACATTTGGGATATGTATATATAATAACTTGTAGCTAACATATGATTAAATATAAATGAATACAACTGAATAGATTTTAAAAAGTATTTAAATTGAGGTCTTCCATTTTATAATGCTGCAGACTATATGCATGTTGAACCTCAGGGCATGTCACTGTATATTTCTTCTCTGTATGAGAGGAGATGAGCGATCCATGACTGGACTTCTGATTTTACAGCTCTCTCAGTTAATTATTGTATGCCTTTTTAAACTGTCTTAAGGGACATTAGATGCTACCTGAAAGTCTGTTATATCTAGATCTCATATATTTGATAATGTATGTTGCAATGTGTATCAATATTTCTTAGATACTTTCTACTTTTTTCTCCGAATTGGCTGTTCATGCAGGACCTTGACTAAATGGTAAATAACAAAGACAATTCTAACTAGAGTGGATTCTCCCCATAGAAGAGCATAACTTCAACTGTGGTGAAAGTGGTGTCAATACTCTCATGGATATCACTTTACAAAAATGTATTATTTAAAAAGGAAATGACAGGGTAATAACAAAGCTTAAATAGATTTTTCAGAATACAATCAATGTTATTGAAGCTTTCACTAGTACCTACATGGCCAAATTAAAGTGAAATTGAAATCAGTTACTGACATACATTACTATTGGATTCCAGGTCCTGTCCAGTAAGTAGATTGATTTACATGGATTTGCAATGGCTGTAAGTCTGTATTGTAAACACTGCAGTAATAGAATGTTATCCCCCTTGTTGAAGTCTATTTTGAGTTTTCCATTGTGATTCCCTTTTTATTTCATAATTGTTCTAATATGAAGGTTCAGATGTGTTAAAAAGGTTACATTCCACTCCCTTGTGAATATACATTGTAAAGGGGGAGTAAATATAGAGTCTTAGCTCCCTTTATAAAAGGACCAAACACTTAAACAAACACTTAACAAAATTAAGCATTTATCACTCCTTGAGCTTCATAGAAGATGCACAAACCTCATTGCATTGTCTTGGAGCTTGAGGCCTTTTTGCTTTTAAGATTTGGTACGCTAAGCAGATAAACTAGACATTATATTATACTATTAAACAGTTATAACAGACGTAACGCAACACTTAGCACAGTCACCTTTCTGACAGTATAGCGGTGTTCAATATTTACTTCATCGTGACTTTAGTCTCACACAGTGTCTACAGGGACTAGCCATTGGGAAGTGATAAATGGTGTGATTGCTCTTCATTTACACTGGAGGCTTTCTTTGTTGCCGCTACATGAATAACACAATCAGGCCTGAGGGGAAAACACAAGCATGGCTGTTTACATAGACGTTCATGGTCAACCGTTATGAAGCACCTTCCTTTTACATTGCTGTGGCACCTTTCTGACAAGGAGAGCTGTCAGAAATGACAATGGACACAATCTGCGTCAATACTGAAGAAAGAAGTTGTCAAGTGGTTGCAATTCAGAATTCAGAAGTGGGTTGGGGGGGTAACTGTGGTTTGTTCGCAATAGTGCATTTTAGACGTCCTGTGTTGAGCTATTTTCGTCACTCTTCTTTAATTGAGCTCTCCTCACATTCCTCCACCTTCCCTATGGTGATGCGGATGCTGCACAGTGCGGCCCCAGAGAGGACTGCACTTCAGATGATTGGGGGGTGTGGTAGGGGGCAAATCAAGTCCCCACCTGCCAGTTGAATACTGTAGCACTGGTCTCCATCCCTAGTCCTGGAGAGCCACAATCCACTTTATTTCTCACCCTCCATCACCAATTTCTAAAGGCTGGCTGGGAGCACTAGTTAGTTATTGATCAGTGAAGCAAGTATAGTCACTTATTTTTTTCTTTTATTTTTTCTTCTTCCCTCCAATTAAGGCAACTGCAGTGCTTGAGGGATGAAGTATATTCAGTCCCACATGCTCTGTAAATTACTGAATTTACCAAAGCACCAGCTGCTTAATTGATCAGAACTAAATATCTCTGAATCATAAACTGATGACTTAATGGCGATCTATGAATCCTGCTGGGACTTGACTTGGTGGTTGGAAATGCCTGAATTGTGGGATAATACAGGATGGGATGCACAATATAAAAGCAAGGTATTTATTACCAAGAGGCATTACCAAGAGTGCAGTGAAATAGAGCTCTTCAGGGGTATTCACTCCCAACACAAAGTTTCCCAGGCATTTCCTCCTTTCAGAATAGTTTGGTTAGAAAGGGGGAAGAGTCAAGCAGCTTTTTAGATGCATAACAGAATAATTTAATTCATCACAGCGTTCATCTTCTATGGCAAATTCCAGTGTTTCTGTTGCTCTCTAGCTCTCTGTTGCAGGGCCCAGCAAAGCCATCAATAAAATCCTTATTCGTGGGAAAAAAAAGAAAACATAATTTCATGAAAAACTATTTTACTACACATGAAGGGAACCCAGGGGTCTATACTCTGTAGGTGGCCTTATGTAACAGTAATACACACAAATGGCAGTTGTTTGTCCAATTGAAGGTAACCATAGTGGATTGCACTGTTCATATATAAATGATGAGGTGTATGGGAATTCATCTGAAATAAACAGTACTGTTTGCTGCAAGTAGAGAAAGGGTAGAGGGGAGGTGTCCTTTCCAGCAGCGGCCCGTCATTAGGGGCCAGTGGAGCCAGTAAAAAGTAAAAATAAATAAATAAAACAACATGCTTTTACATTGCAAACTTTATAAACTGAATATTATTATAGGTTTCATAGATAATAATACACAGTTCACTATGGCACTAATAACAGGAAGTAAACAGACCAGTAATGTCACGTGTATGGCAAGCCATCAAGGTCATACCGTAGTGTACACGGGCGAGCAATCGTGAGCTTAGCTGGTGGGGCTGGCCCCTCATTCACACTGAAGCGATAGCAGTGTACTATACAAAAACACAGCAGATATGTCCGGTTGCGCATGCGCTTTACGAGTTTTTAATGTGTCCAGAAGGGGCACTTGAGCTTTGGCCCCTCGCCTTACTGTACATGAATGTGTCATTTCCTGCTTGTCAGTGATGTCACATTCTTGTAGTGCAGATTTCAGCAGTTCTGCACAGATCTGCAGAATTCCACCGATTCCATCTGCGCACAGTTCCAGAAATCTGCGCTACCAGAACGCTACCTGAGTTACTACTATTTTGAGTACTGTACAAACGTGATCACGATGAATGGAGTAGTTTTCTTAAGAACATAAGAACATAAGAAAGTTTACAAATGAGAGGAGGCCATTTGACCCATTGTGCTTGTTTGGTGTCCATTAATAACTAAGTGATCCAAGGATCTTATCCAGTCTATTTTTAAATGTTCGCAAATTTTCAGCTTCTACCACATCGCTGGGAGTTTGTTCCAGATTGTAACAACTCTCTGTGTGAAGAAGTGTCTCCTGTTTTCTGTCTTAAAATTTCTTGGAGCCCAATTTCCATTTGTGTGCCCGGGTGCATGTGTCCCTGCAAATCTGGAAAAGCTCGTCTGGTTTGATGTGGTCGATGCCCTTCGTGATTTTGAAAACTTAGATCAAGTCCCCACGTAGACTTCTCTGTTCCAGGGTGAAAAGGTTCAGTTCCCTCAATCTCTCAGTAGGACATTCCCTTCAGACCTGGAATAAGTCTGGTTGCTCTCCTGTGAACTGCCTCTAGAGCAGCGATATCTTTCTTGAAGTGTGGAGCCCAGAACTGTCCACAGTATCCAGATGAGGACTAACTAGTGCATTGTACATTCTTAACATTACTTCCCTTGTTTTAAATTCTACATTTTTGACAATATACCCTAACATTCTGTTTGCCTTTTTTATTGCTTCCCCACATTGTTTCAATGTCCACATTGAATTTCATCTGCCAGGTGTCAGCCCACAACTGAATATTATAATAATAAGTCCCTTTGAATAACCTGTGCTGCCGAGATTGTATCTGCTGAGCCACCTATTTTTGTAATTAGCAAATTTGACAAGTTTGCTAACTATCCCAGAGTCCAGATCATTAATATAGATTAGAAAAAGCACAGGCCCTAATACTGATCCCTGTGGAACTCCACTAACAACCTCACTCCAGTTAGAAGCGACTCCTCTAATCGACACCCTCTGTTTCCTATACAGCAACCACTTCATAATCCATCTACTTACATTACCCTGAATACCTACAGATTCCAATTTGAGGATCAGTCTTTGGTGTGGAACCTTATCAAAAGCTTTCTGAAAATCTAAGTATATCATATCATATGCTTTCACATGATCTACAGCTGCAGTTGCATGTTCTAAACACTCTAATACATTAGTAAGACATGATCTGCCTCGTCTAAACCCATGTTGACTATCTCCAAGAATATGTTTTTTATTAAGATGCTCCTCTATTTTCTGTCTAATATTTTTTTCCAACATTTTACAAGTAATGTAGGTAAGACTGATTGGTCTGTAATTTCCTGGCTCAGTTTTGTCCCCTTTCTTGTGGATTGGTATGACATTTGCAGTTTTCCAGTCATTTGGCACATCCCCTGTTCTAAGTGTCATTTTGAATAATTTAGTTAGCCAAAAAATGATTGGAAATATACCACCTCTCTGACTCACTTACTACTCCAATTTCCTAAACAAGGTCACCTTTCCTTCAATCTTGTTACTCTAACCAACACAGCAGCTGGACTGGATTCACTTAAACTAAGGTATACTGTCCTGTGTCTGACTTGGGTAACTCCTAAACAGTTACCAAAACAGTTCTTGTTAGAAAATTGCTTTTCTTTGTTGTAATTTGAAGAAAATATTGAAATCCAACGTTTAGGTCACCATCAAGCGACAGATCTTGTGATCACACAAAAGGGAAAATAAATTCATAGGGCTTTATAGAATAGTTCAAAGAGAAAACGTGTGTCTTGCCACGAGCGTTATTGGAAAATCGCTTTTTGTTCGGGGGAGAGACTGTGTGGACAAACTCTGGCTACAAGGACTTAAAACACTTGTCAGAGAGACCAGGAAAACATGAACATATTTATAAAGGCTCATCCAAAACAATGCAGAATGAGTGGTTAGATTGCATCAAGTGTCAAGTGTACAGGAGGACATTAAAGCGCACTCATTGCTGTGCAGACAGATGAGACAACAGATGTGTATAAAAAATCAAGTCAGCTATCGGTAAGTGTTATTTTGAATTATTATAGCTACAGTACTATCGAAAAGACAGGGAAGCTTGTTTTTATATTACAATAGTGGACATATTTGTTTTTGACACATGTATTTGTATTCTACACTATATTTGTATTGGTATTTTTATGATATACGGGTTGTGATATAATTGCTGTTTATAACATTGCAGCTTTATTAAGTAGAATATACTTTAAATCTACCATAATGTATTCTTGTATATATACACAAGAATACATTATCAGCACATAATTTATAATTGATTGTGTTTTTTCTTATTTTTTTATTTTTTTATTTTAATATGCTTTCTCACGATTATTGACTCGAAAACTAAATATCAGTACTGCGTATGGTGACATCATCTTCACTTAGAGACCACTAACCTTTAAATTCGTTATATGGGCTGCAAATATACATTATGTTACATGTGTTCATAGGTCTTATCGTGCCCCACCAGTTCATAAACCCACTGGCCGCCACTGGTCCTTTCTAATCTTGTGGATTGTGTCTGTACCATGTGTCGAGAGGCACTTCCCAAGTCTCATACAAATAATGGCTCAGCCACAGTAGCACTAGCACAGTGCAAGGATTGTTTATTTACAGTGCTACTCTGTACATGTCCCAAAAACGAATATGATATTTACAGGTAAACAAAAAAAACCAACATATTAAATAGTAATAATAATGAATGTCCTCACTAGCTCAAACTGAGGTCCTACTCCATCTAGGTTTAGTATAGCTCTCTCTCTCTCATCATTGCTCTGTAGGCTCTTCTTCTACTGGTAGCCCCGCCCACTTTGTCCATGCCATTTTCATGTACAGTAATAGATTCTATGAACTCTAGTAGATACCATAATCATCATAAATAGTCAAAGTCATGTACACATTATATGTAAGCATGCAAAATAATAAATCAAAGTAAGATGTACAATATTAAAAGTTCAGCAAGACATGACATTACATGTTTATTCCTCAACCAGAAACTGTAATGTCCATTCCTTAAACGCCAATGGTACCTTCTGACCCCAGTCGCACTGCCCTTGTGGGAAGCACATGCTGACGCACGGTTTGATCCTGTATGAGCGCCATACCCGGAAGTCAGAGACAACAAACAAACATGGATTCAAACAGACAACCAGACAGACAGACACAAACAGTGCTGCACAAACAGATAAGTACTAATAACAAAAAAGAAACATTAATGGCTTTGTATGTGCGTGTTATCTTTGAGGGGTTATGTCACACATGAAAATGGTCTACGATTGCAATTGATTTTAAAAGTGCAGTCCGCCCATTCACTTTCCAGTTTTTGACCAACAAAGACCCTAAAGTAGTCACTAAAAACAACAAGATTATATTAAAACAAATATTAAGTCAGTCGTAAAGTCCAATTTTTTTTAAGTTTCTGACTAATATGAGTCTTAGAAATTTAAACCCTATTAAAGTGTATACATGTATGGTATGCATCAACCATCACTCACATCACAGGACTATTGTGAATAGTTTTATTAAATAAATTACCTGTAAGTACAGCAATAACTTTGTTAAAATGATGAAGAATGTAGTTCCAAAAATTGTATTTGAAATGGACTCTCAGTATTTACCACAGTATGCCTGACATACAGTATTTTGTAGTAAAAGCATCTGAAATATAGTTTACACAGCAATGCTGTAGTAAGCTGCTTGATTTTGGAGTTATTTTCGAAAAAGTAAAAGTAGCTGGGAGGTGCAACCATCGGACGACGGGGCGGGTGCTGGCCTGTTGGCCCCACTCCGGCCCACAAGACCAACCACCACGGTGACACTGTAGAACAGGGGTGGGGAACCTTTTTCCTATCAAGGGCCATTCAAGTGTTCAATGGGCCACACTCTTAATTAATACACCTACATAAAAACATTAATACAGATGAAACTTACATTCTAATGCAAGAACAAATCACTTTTTTCTAAATGCACACACTGCAGTCAAAACATAAATAACTATATCATCAAAAAGCTCACAAACAGCATACAATAAGATCATGGAACAAGTGTAAACATACATAGTGGAATAATGCTCAAAAGCAAAATTTTATAGTTCAAAAATAACTATTGCATTTTTCAAAACATAATTGTACACTAAAGTAAACATTTTGTAAGCTTTGCTTTCAACACACAAAGCTAAAGTGAATAAAATCAGTCTATCAATAAACTATTTACTGTATATTTAGCCTGCATACCTGACAGCTCGGTACAGTCCACACAGGACACGTTTCTCCACTTTCCCTGCTTGAGCTCGTACCTCCCACTGCATTTTGACAGCCCTCTCCAGGTGAACACTTTTATTCCACGCAATCACGCAATAAATGCTCCTCCTCTGATAATATCCATGAATCATTATTTTGCGTGCAATGTGCCTGTGCTATAGCACTCCGTACTATGTGCAGTAGCAATCGCGTATTGTAGAGTAAAAGCACTCAGTGCCATCTGGACCTGGCGTTTCACTCGCAATGTTTTCACACCACTGGCACAAACCCACGAATGCTCTGTCATTCCCAGTATCACTGATGCCCCTGAATCAGTCATGTTCATATACACGGCATGTCCAAAACGAGCTCTCTTCAGTCTCTGTTTCCAATCCATGTTTATTTGCTGGTAATCACTGTATCAACTCAATCTGACTACAATTGTAAGAAAACACCTGTAATGCTGTACAATGCATGTGTTTTTCAAGCACATGAAAAACTGTAGAGATCGCCACTTGAACACCAGACTGACTCTATTGTAAAGGGCAGGCAGGATTATGGGTTATATTTTAGTTATTATGTATTTTAATTACCAGTGAAAATAACCCAATTTTGGCTATTCTAGGTAAATGTGTTTATAACTTATTTATTTTCATGTTTATGCAGTTAAAATGCAGTAGAGATATTCAATACATAAGCTCCACACTTCTAGTGTTAAATGTATGTCACAGAAATAGTTTTTTTCAAATGGACTCTAGGGCTGGAGCAAGCCCGGAGGCCAGACGTTCCTCACCCCTGCTATAGGAGAATGCGATCTCCAGCAGGAAGAATGACCCGGTTCAGCACCTGACAGCTCTGAGCTTCTCCCTGGTGAAGGCTCCCTTATATCAATAGCTTCAGCACCATGGAGAAAGGCTAGAGGCCAACAGTAGACCAACAAGGAGCAGCTGAAAGCATGCGCTTTTCCAAGCCATTGGGCTTCAGTGCTAGTTGATGTCTATACCGTTGCCTTTCCACAGTGTTGAAGAAGTCCATACATTGAGGGGAAAAAAGTATTTGATCCCCTGCTGATTTTGTACGTTTGCCCACTGACAAAGAAATGATCAGTCTATAATTTTAATGGTAGGTGTATTTTAATAGTGAGAGACAGAATAACAACAAAAAAATCCAGAAAAACGCATTTCAAAAAAGTTATAAATTGATTTGCATGTTAATGAGTGAAATAAGTATTTGACCCCTTCGACTTAGTACTTGGTGGCAAAACCCTTGTTGGCAATCACAGAGGTCAGACATTTCTTGTAGTTGGCCACCAGGTTTGCACACATCTCAGGAGGGATTTTGTCCCACTCCTCTTTGCAGATCCTCTCCAAGTCATTAAGGTTTCGAGGCTGACGTTTGACAACTCGAACCTTCAGCTCCCTCCACAGATTTTCTATGGGATTAAGGTCTGGAGACTGGCTAGGCCACTCCAGGACCTTAATGTGCTTCTTCTTGAGCCACTCCTTTGTTGTCTTGGCTGTGTGTTTTGGATCATTATCATGCTGGAATACCCATCCACGACCCATTTTCAATGCCCTGGCTGAGGGAAGGAGGTTCTCACCCAAGATTACATGGCCCCGTCCATCGTCCCTTTGATGCGGTGCAGTTGTCCTGTCCCCTTAGGAGAAAAACACCCCCAAAGCATAATGTTTCCACCTCCATGTTTGACGGTGGGGATGGTGTTCTTGGGGTCATTCCTCCTCCTCCAAACATGGCGAGTTGAGTTGATTCCAAAGAGCTCGATTTTGTTCTCATCTGACCACAACACTTTTATCCAGTTCTCCTCTGAATCATTCAGATGTTCATTGGCAAACTTCAGACAGGCCTGTACATGTGCTTTCTTGAGCAGGGGGACCTTGCGGGCGCTGCAGGATTTCAGTCCTTCACGGCGTAGTGTGTTACCAATTGTTTTCTTGGTGACTATGGTCCCAGCTGCCTTGAGATCATTAACAAGATCCTCCCGTGTAGTTCTTGGCTGATTCCTCACCGTTCTCATGATCATTGAAACTCCACGAGGTGAGATCTTGCATGGAGCCCCAGACCGAGGGAGACTGACAGCTATTTTGTGTTTCTTCCATTTGTGAATAAACGCACCAACTGTTGTCACCTTCTCACCAAGCTGCTTGGCGATGGTCTTGTAGTCCATTCCAGCCTTGTGTAGGTCTACAATCTTGTCCCTGACATCCTTGGACAGCTCTTTGGTCTTGGCCATGGTGGAGAGTTTGGAATCTGATTGATTGATTGCTTCTGTGGACAGGTGTCTTTTATACAGGTAATGAGCTGAGATTAGGAGCACTCCCTTTAAGAGAGTGCTCCTAATCTCAGCTCGTTACCTGTATAAAAGACACCTGGGAGCCAGAAATCTTGCTTATTGATAGGGGATCAAATACTTATTTCACTCATTAACAAGCAAATCAATTTTTAACTTTTTTGAAATGCGTTTTTCTGGATTTTTGTGTTGTTATTCTGTCTCTCACTGTTAAAATACACCTACAATTAAAATTATAGACTGATAATTTCTTTGTCAGTGGGCAAACGTACAAAATCAGCAGGGGATAAAATACTTTTTTCCCTCACTGTATGGGAGAAGCTCTACTCTTGGCCTGGACTACCAACCCTGTGGGAGGGGACCCTGCTCCAAGCAGTTCATCTCCTATACTCTTCTAGGCACTAAAAGAAGAGAACCTACTACTGTTCTTTTAAAATAAAACTGGCAACCATGCCTATTACCTTATCCAAGTCTCTGGTCTCTCCTTCTTTGCCAGGTCCACCCACCTGGTCCACATAGCTGAATGTATTTTTAATTAATTCTCAAAGCCAACTCTGGCATAAGCTGCTACAATCCCCTTATCCTATATAATAAAATGCTTTTAAATGCTTCTTATTTAAATTTTGTCACTCCAGGACAATGCAATTTGGATAAAGTGAAGATATGAAATAAATCTGTTTCCTGTGCTCAAACTTGCTCTGAGAAACACACATTACTATCAGTGCAGGCTATCAGAGTTCCTGGCCATATCTTTGAATTGAATCTGACTTCTTTCTCATTCTCCTATGAGTGAAGCTCCTCTTTAACAGCCTAATGCAAATGTAGCTCTTCAGAAGCCATAATCATTCAATGAGAGCATACCAAACTATTACACTCACAATTTGTCCATAAACTTTCCTTTAAAAGCAAAGTTTTTAAAGCAATGGCATATCTAAGCAAATAGCTTTCCATAGCATTTGCAAGACAGCACTTCTAATATGCATTTATTTCTCATTTTAAAGCACTTTATATGTTTTAATTCTTTAGGCACCCAGAGCAAAACTGATCAAAGCTTCTGTCATTTCCATTGAAAACCCTACCACCAACCAGCACAGGTAGGAAATGTATTTGCAATGGTGTACAATGTTCCCTAGTTGACTCAATTCATTATAAAAAGATGGATCTGTGTGTTAATCAAATGAATAACCGCTGCCCAGCAATAAAGGAAATACAGCTGTATGCTCTGCCACTATCATTCATACTTGTCAGTCCCGAATACAAAAAGATCTAATTGAAAGTGCCCCAAAGCACTTATTTCAACAAAAGAAATGTTAAAACTTTAAAGAGAAGAGAAATTGAGAAATTGAGTCAGGCTAATGGACTGCAGAAGTAAGACTTGTTATAGGTAATGTATCGTGTTCTGCTCTGTGATATAAATTATCAATTTATAGAGGAAAGGCGGGGTGGGGGGGATTGGCTAATTTTACAATTGAAGTGAAGGGCAGTAGCTGAAGTAATAGGAAAAAGAGAGCATTTCTTTGGTGATTGTTTACACTTCCACTGCGAACACTGAAGCAAGCGCAATGATGAACGACATGTCAGATTTCAAACACAACAAAAGAACCCAGCAACTTCCTCCCTAAAGTCTATTTCAGAAATCCTTTCTCCCTTAGGAGAGCCATCCAGTATTCAGTCTCCACATGGAAAAGTGGAACTTATTTACATGCCTCAGCGAGACACCTTTCATGTGATCCAGAGTCGGAATGTGGTTTGAGGTGAACCTTACGAAAGAATGCTGCATTCAATCATAGAAAAGACTCTAAAGGAAGGTGTGCGTCTCTGATGTTATGGTAAAACCGTTATTGACATATGCAAATAACTAGAATGGGACTTGATGAAGGAGCAAAGCATGTACTTGACCTGCTGTCAGTTCTTGTGATGCCCTTGTAACCACCACCCCCTTTGTCAAAGGACAATTAGAAGATAACCCAGGATTTCATTTTGTTTGAATAGTCTTGAACTCATGTTGCACAGTGATTTTAAAGGTTTTTAAAATCAGTTATCTTTTATTTTTTTTGCAACTTTCTGTTTTCAGAAACTGACTCAGTCTTTTTACAATATACAAATCTCAGTGACACAATAGGTCTGCCTAGTTACAGTGTATTAACATAGTAGGTACTCATGTATGTATTATGTACATGTTAACAAATTCATAATTACACTGTTCTTATGAGTTACTGAGTACCTACTATGTTAATACACTGTAATTAGGGAGACCTATTGTAAAATGTTACCAAAATCCCAAAAGAAAGGTGCAACTCTTTATTTGGGATTTAAAAACACATAAAATGAACTCTAATGCAATTTGGATGGTAGTTTCACACAGGGGCTTGATAACTACAGTGCATCCTAGGAATGACAGAAAAAATCCCAAATCCTTGGACCGCAAGGCACTAGTAAGAATATAATGCATTAGCAGCTCAGACAGGGAGCCGTTTCCCACAAGTCGCTCATTTTATAATATTTTATAATATTAAAATCACAGTGAATATATAACAAATCAATTATTTTGCAGTTGACCTCCCATATTTTGTAGGACCATTACTTGGACAGCACCCTCTGTAAGCTACTTCAAGATTGTTCTTCGGATGCAGTTTCAAGAGGTGGTTTGGAAAATGCAGGTAAATCATGGGAATTACCTTCAAACCTCAAGTACTATCATTATTGGGATTCGACCCCCAGATAAGAAGCCACATATGTTAACAGAAGTATTTTACATCAAAGTATGAAGAGGCTGGGAGCCAAACAAGCTTTTAAGTACAGAAGCGATATGTTCTGTTGAGTACTTGTGCTGCTGAATTCTGAGCCAGTTGCAATTTCAAACCCGTACAATGGTCATTACAAGATGGAAAAAAAAAAAAAAGCTTTTACAGCCCACAACTATTCCAGTGAGCACAGAAGACTAGGGAATGTTCAAATTGTCCACCTTGAAAATAAACTGGAGAGGATTTGTTGTAAACTGTGCTTCATTATTTCATATTTCATGATGATTGGTTGGTACTGGTTGGTGTCCAGTGCTGAGAAAAGGTGGTTCCTTTTCTGCTTATGTCTCTGAGAAGGCAATAAAATGTTGATCAATACAATTTTCCAAAAAACGCTGTATTTATACTCCTAACTTGAATGCATGGATTCACTGTGTGCAGACAATTGTAGTACCTTACAAGATAACCAGTTGTGCATAGCAAGCAAACTCTGATTCAATCCATTAATGGCATGAGATAGATGCTTTTCTTGTGGTGTCTTTTTAATCTTGTTTTCAATAAACATTGATTAGAAATTGTGGATTAAAAATTGAAATGTTAGCGACAGATATGTGTAAAAAAAAAAAAACACCCAAAACTGCAATTGAGCATTTGGTAGGCACATGCTTAGCATCTTCTCGGCAGCTAAATACGAATTATAATACAGGAGAAATCATAATAACTGATTCTCCTGAAACCGGCAAACAAGACAGATTCCTTAAATTATTAAGTTGCCAACTGCATTATCAAGGACATCTGTAACGAGCACAGGCACAATATTGCATCAGTATATCAGCGCTTTGGTAGACTAAGCTAATGAACAGGCAGGTTTTTCCAGATTACCTCTGGCTCCTGTGGGACAGTTATTACTCACTACTTTCTCCCCTCTCCAACTGTCATCCTTTTGGTTTATATATATACATACACCGATCAGCCATAACATTATGACCACTGACAGGAGAAGTGAATAACACTGATAATCTGGTTATCATGGCACCAGTCAGTGGGTGGGATATATTAGGCAGCAAGTGAACATTTTGTCCTCAAAGTTGATGTGTTAGAAGCAGGAAAAATGGGCAAGCGTAAGGATCTGAGTGACTTTGACAAGGGCCAAAGTGTGATGGCTAGATGACTGAGTCAGAGCATCTCCAAAACTGCAGCTCTTGTGGGGTGTTCCAAGTCTGCAGTGGTCAGTACCTATCAAAAGTGGTCCATGGAAGGAAAAGTGGTGAGCCGGCGACAGGGTCATGGGCAGCCAAGGCTCATTGATGCACGTGGGGAGCGAAGGCTGGCCCGTGTGGTCCGATCCAACAGACGAGCTACTGTAGCTCAAATTGCTGAAAAAGTGAATGCTGGTTCTGATAGAAAGCAATGGAAGAAGGTGGCCTGGTCTGATGAATTGGTATTTTAATTATTGTTTCTCTTCAATGTATTTCAGGTATAGAAAGTACATTTTAGTGTTATTTACATTATACTATCATGAGACATATACCAATCAGCCATAACATTATGACCACCTGCCTAATATTGTGTAGGTCCCCCTTTTGCCAACAAAACAGCCCTGACCCGTCGAGGCATGGACTCCACTAGACCTCCGAAGGTGTGCTGTGGTATCTGGCACCAAGACGTTAGCAGCAGATCCTTTAAGTCCTGTAAGTTGCGAGGTGGGGCCTCCATGGATCGGACTACGCAGCCCCATACGCAACAAACTGCGATGCACTGTGTGTTCTGACACCTTTCTATCAGAACCAGCATTCACTTTTTCAGCAATTTCAGCTACAGTAGCTCATCTGTTGGATCGGACCACACGGGCCAGCCTTCACTCCGCGTGTGCATCAATGAGCCTTGGCCGCCCATGACCCTGTCACTGGTTAACTGCTTTTCCTTCCTTGGACCACGTTTGATAGATACTGACCACTGCAGACCGGGAACACCCCACAAGAGCTGCAGTTTCGGAGATGCTCTGACCCAGTTGTCTATCCATCACAATTTGGCCCTTGTCAAAGTCGCTCAGATCCTTACGCTTGCCCATTTTTCATGCTTCTAACACATCAAATTTGAGGACAAAATGTTCACTTGCTGCCTAATATATCCCACCCACTGACAGGTGCCATGATAACGAGATTATCAGTGTTATTCACTTCACCTGTCAGTGGTCATAATGTTATGACTGATCGGTGTGTATATATATATATATATATATATATATAATATTCTGTGTGTGTGTGTGTGTGTGTGTGTATATATATATATATATATATTTTTTTTTTTTTCCCCTCTCAAACATAATGGCTAATTGTTGATATGTAAGTCCATCCATCCATTTTCTACAATGCTTGTCCTGGTGAGGGTCGCGGTGGCAGCATACTAAGCAGGGCAGACCAGACCTCCCTTTTCCCAGTGACAGATTCCAGCTCCTCCTGGGGGATTCCCAGGCATTCCCACGCCAGCCGGTAGATATAATCAGTCCAGCGTAACCTGAGTTGGCCTCGGGTTCTCCGCCCAGTGGGGCGTGCCCAGTAGAGCTGCGCAGACAGCATCCCGGGGGGCATCCTTACCAGATGCCCGAATATGATATGTAAGTTTAGAACAGTACTTAATGTAGTTTATTTTTAACTTCCTCTGGGTTTGTTCCTGACATATTTAAAAAGATGTATTACACAAAACATGTTTTTATTGAATATTTTAAGAAAAAAAATATGAAGACAAATCGAGTAAAAAGAAAAACATAGAACATTTTTGCCTTCTCTATTTTATTTTTGTAGTCATCTAATGACAAGCACTGGCTGTAATTTATTATCCCCAGCAGAATTTAAAGCCCCAAATAAAGCATGATTCATAAAGAGTTATTACCTCACATAAAAATACATGGGTTTTATACTTGTGGAATAACATTGTCTGTAGAAGACTGTAACTTTTTTCATTGCAGCTTCTCTGTTTAGCCACCCAGCAATATTCACATGGCAGAATTCATATCCACTCCTAGTTGCCAGCATACCTAGCACTCCAATTGGTAGCTTTTAAATTAATTAAATCTGCACCCAATACCCTTTGATAAAAGTTTCATAGCATGGTTCTTACTTAAAGTGATGTTGCTGACACATACAGTTCATTTGGACTTAACACATGATCAAATTAATACCATATGTGTACGGATGATTGATTATTATGCTGTCCTGCATTCAGAAGACATGGGTTGAGCTCTCATCCCTTGGGAAACTGCTGCACAAATATCAGCCACAGCAAGCGTGGTTTGGAACCACTTGATAGCAGAGTTAGGCGGAGGGGAAAAAAGAAAGAATGAAAGAGAAAAATAACATGAGATAAACGACAGAGAAATTGATTTCAAAATTATTTCAAAATATTGATTAATGGGATGTCAGGTCAGAAAATGTGTACCTCCTTGTTTCCAGAAATGTTAGGATTCAAAAGCAGGCATCCCAAGGTTATTGGCTCATCGGTGGATACAACTCATTGGAATAGTCTCGCTTGCGTTTGGATTTAGTTGAGAGAAAAAGAACCGAAAGTCTGCAGTTCGAAAGCAAAACAGACTTTTCCGGGGTCTCTAGTTTGCTTAAACTGTCCTTTTTTAAGAGGATCCATGTGAATAACTCATAATGAGGCACACATATAACTTTACTCACCAAACACACTGTTGAACCATGCAGGTCAAACTGAAGCTGAGCACAGGGCAATATTAGTGACTTCTGCCCCGTGACTTGGGTTCACTTATGCTGAAGGTTGCAGTATGCTCTCATCAACACTTAACCTTAAAAAACTCAAAGTCTTAATAATTGGTTTGAAGCTGTGCCATTGACCTGCAGTGCCATTTGTCAAAAGACATCTTCAAATCTCAAGTAGACTCTATTAATTGTGTCTAGGCAGGGTCAGAAAAAAAAAGTTCACTTGGACGCATAAGCAGACACTTAAAGGACTTTTTATATAGTTTTAAATGTATATGAGATGTATGATGATGGTTTCAAAGTATTAACAATCTTATTAACTTCAGTTAATAGTGCATTAACCTTAACCCGGAGTTATGTCATGATTCTTGTGCTAACATTTAGTCCTATAATGACTGGAGACATATGAATATATGAAATATCCTGAAATCCCAGGGATAAAACTGGCAGGTTTCCTCAGATGCTCCATTCCCTTCCTTCTCTGATATAAACCAAATACAAGCAGGTCTTGACCAGATTTGCTTCAATGTGAAATTTTAATTGTTTGGAGTTGTTTTTCTTTCCCTTTTATGCTTCGTAAATTGCAGTTGCTACTAAACTTGGCACTACTCCAGGTTTGATGGCATGAACATACCTGTGTTCTTGACATGTATACAGCATGCTACTATACAAACTGCAATCGCACAGTGCAAGCAACGGAGCACCCAAATAAGAACATAAGAACTTAAGAAAGTTTACAATTGAGAGGAAGCCATTCGACCCATCATGCTCGTTTGGTGTCCATTAATAACTAAGTGATCCAAGGATCCTGTCCAGTCTATTTTTCAATGTTCCCATATTGCCACTTCAACCACATCGCTGGGTTTGTTCAGATTGTGATGCCTCTCTGTGTGAAGAAGTGTCTCCTGTTTTCTGTCTTGAATGCCTTGAAGCGGAATTTCCATTTGTGTCCCCGGGTGCGTGCGTCTGGAAAAGCTGGAAAATCTGGAAAAGCTCCTCTGGTTTGATGTGGTTGAAGAATCCCCTTTTAATTACTTGTAACAGAAATCAGACTGTAGAGTAGATTGAATCAAACAGAGTCTTTATTCAAGCCGATTGGAGAAAAGTAATACACACAGACACGCAGGTCTCTGTCCTTACTTCCCTAAAATCATAGAGCTTACAGGGTGTTATATACATACTGCGATATCGTGGATAGGGTGAGTTTGAACCAATAAGGGGGAGACAACTCCCTATCTTATGATATCCTCACTATCTTCCTGATTAAGCTTAAACACAATGTTTTCTATTTTATGCCCAAATATGGAGACATATGTAGCCAATTCATTATTTATATTCCACACGTATCTAACGCATGTCTAGATAGGCAAAGGGGGGTTGTGTGCCCACTTCCCCATCTTCTTGTGGTTTTACTAGAACGTACGTTCTGTACAAAATTTTTATTGTGTGTCTGCAGAGAGATGCATCTGGTACAAACCGGTAGAAGCTGATCCAGGGGCGTCGCAAGGGGGTAGGCATCGTAGGCAATTGACTGGGGCCCCGGACTGAGGGGGGCCCCCCAAATGGGAACCCCCCCCCCCGCTTTCACGGGAGAAAACTCCGCCGCAACCCTCCCCCCGCTCTCACGGAAGAAAACTCTGCTGTACGCCCACCCCCCCCCCCGCTCTCACGGAAGAAAACTTTGCCGCACCTCCCCTCCCTCTCTCACGAGAGAAAACTCTGCCACACCTCCCCCCCCCCGGCATCACCGTCAGCAATTATTTTGCCTGGGGCCCCCACATACCCTAGAATCGCCTCTGAGCTGCTCTCATTATGTGCTCTTTGGTAACCTTTGGTAAGGAATTTGGGGCCTCTTCATGGTTGATGACTTTCATGATTTTGAAGACTTGGATCAAGTCCCCACGTAGTCGCCTCTGTTCCAGGGTGAAAAGGTTCAGTTCCTCAGTCTCTCAGTAGGACATTCCCTTCAGACCTGGAATAAGTCTGGTTGCTCTCTATTACTGCACCCCACCTTGTAGTCCTCCTTGCTCCTGGATCCCACAAGGGATCCATGGACTACAGGGCTGAACTTGCTCTGAACTTGGTCAGGGAGCCTTTACTGCTTAAATTGCTTTGGAACATCCATCACAAGATATTGATGAACACAACCAGTAACAATAGCTCTTCAACGTTCCTGCCACCTTTAAGTGATGTATTGGTCTTGGGTTCGGTTGAATGGGTGTTTCCTTTAGCAAACTTTGCTCTCTGTTACACTAATGTGGAGTTAATCTCTTCAGCTTCTGTCCTGCAGCATGGAGGTAGTTGTAGCTTAACTGTCCCTTTACTGCGCATTGATTTCTGAATGCAGAATTCAGATCTCCCTTGTTATTGTCTGAATACAATGTGACAAGTGGCCCTGGCATGTGGTTCAATAGACATTAAGGTTTATTTTTCCCTGTTTGATTGGAGGTGTCCAAGTAAAAGAGAACTTGTCCCCCTGCATTTGCAGTATGCATGGTGAATTCAGAACAGCTTGGTTGCATTAATCCAACCATATGATCAAACTCATATTGAAATGTTTCCTTTCAATTCTGGGCT
Source organism: Amia ocellicauda (assembly GCF_036373705.1). Lineage (NCBI taxonomy): Eukaryota > Metazoa > Chordata > Actinopteri > Amiiformes > Amiidae > Amia > Amia ocellicauda. The sequence continues at coordinate 40,174,343 of NC_089858.1, forward strand.
AACTGGGAATCTATGATAAGTGATAGGATTATTTTTAGTGACATACTACAAGAAGGAAATGGTCTTCCCGATATGTATACATGTGCATGTGTATGTGTGTATATTTAGTTTAATCTATACATTTTCCTTTCTCACACATAAGCAGTCCAAGATAATACAATGCGAAGCATGTATATATTGTAAAACAACAGCAAAAAAATTTGTCAGGACGGTAACCATTTATCTTGTTTAGAATTTAAATTGATTTTATCTTTAGAAAGCACATGTTTGTCCACAATCATTCCTATGTTGATAATATAGTGTCATGTCTAAACATCTCCCAATATTAATGTCCAGTCCCTGCCCCCACCCCCTCTGTGTTCCAGTCACCCAGGTAACATGCCACTGCTCTAATTAGACACGTGGTCAACATTACTACCTAATTCCGGTCCAATAGTTCCTCAGTAACCAATGAAAGGCACTGAACATTTTTAAATTAGTTTATCTTAATGACTCTTCGTGGCTTTGGGAAAATGGCTTCATGTTGTAACTATTAAACAAACTGTATAATTGCTAATTAATGATCAATTTGTTTTGCTGGTGCCTGGGCCATATGTTAGGGATTCATAAAAGCCTGCTTCTATTTAAACCACCCAATTAAAAAATAGTGATTGATTACACTTTAATTCATAATGTATATTGTCAGCTCTCAGTTATGTGGCTACATGTGGCCTGCTTGTTGGTTATTCAGTTGTGGGTTAATATAGTGGAGTACATTACATGCTACAGCAGCTTACATAACAAGCCTTTAACATCTGGTATCACCCTTCTTAAAAAATACAGTTGTGTACTATGGGAAAACCACAATAGAGTGTAGGAAAGCCAGGAAACCATAGTAAAGCAGGGAGAGGTATAGGTATTGTAAACCGTAATATAATGCAAAGCAATTAATGTGAAATTTGCATAAGTGTCACGGGTGGGGCTTGAAGGGCAATTCACCACTATTTTTTCCTTGTAATTCACTAATTACTTAGATGTGTGCACTTGTTTATCTCTTAATCACGGTTGTTTGTTTCAACTATTTCCTGAAGTGTGTTTGTTTCCACTTCCTTATATTGTTGCATTTCTTTTTGTTGTATTATTGGTTTATTGGTGTCAGGATTGTTTAATTGTTTTTCTTGCCAAGCGCACGCCACCAGCCAATTTCTCCCTTAATTACCTCCACCTGCACCCCTGCCCTTGTTTTTAGTATTTACAGTTTTTCTGAATTGCTAAAACACTAAACCCCATTAATTGAACCAAATGCTCAGTGGCCTAAACCCATTTGTAAAATGAATCACTCTTTTGATGTGATCAAACCAATTGTACAGAATATAAGCCAGTTCAGAGTGGCACATGTGCATTGAATGTTGATACCAACAATGGATGGAAACAATCTGAGAGGCAGAGGAGGAAGAGTACGTGTAAGAGGTGGTGGACGAGGAGGAAGAGTACGATGATGAGGAAGAGCAAGAGCAAGACCAAGACCAAGACCAAGAACAGTAATTTCAGATGAAATTTGGGCAACTGTGAAAACCATGTTCTTGTTCATGGAATGACAATGAGGCAAGCAGGAGCGAACAGGTCATTGTTTCTTTTTATTTTGGTAATTGGAAGTTTACTGTATGCATTTGATTCAGACACTTTCAGCGCTGATGCTTACAGTACAATTCTATGCTACCAGCCAAAAGTTACTGTTAACTGCACTATATTGTAGTGTATGTAAATCAGGAGTGCATACGAATACACTATTGCAGAAGTCTGTCTTTCTGTATCACTTATTTATCTATTTTATAGAGAGACAGTGTTTGAATTGGATTCCATGGAAAGGCCCCATGAATAAATTTTTGTAGATGAAGCAGGGTTCAATCTGGCCAAGAGGAGAAGGAGAGGCAGGAACATAATTGACCAACGTGCCATTGTGGAAGTCCCTGGCCAGCGTGGTGGCAATGTTCCCCTTTGTGCAGCCATAAGTAATCATGGGGTTCTCCACTGTCGGCAACCCTGGGGCCATATAACACTGAACATCTTACATTTCTGGGTGGTCTTCAGGATGTTTTGTTTGAGCATGAGCAGCAGGGTCATCAGCAGGCAGTGCATCCTGTCTATGTCGTGGTTTGGGACAATGGGTCGGATTAAATCAAAACTTTGACCCACCCGCTAATAGAAAACTACAGAACTGTACTCAGTTTTTAGTAAGATGCCACTTTCTTCTAATCAGAAATGTAACCACTATGATGTATACTGTAGGCTTTGTAGTTTGCTATTAGCGGGTGGGTCAAAGTTTTGATTTAAACTGGCCCAATATCAGCTCATACCGTGGTGTCCGGATACATCAACCAGGGATTCGTAAATGTTTGCCTTCCACCATACAGCCCTTTCCTCAACACAATAAAAGACCGAAACCCATACACCAGGGAACATCTGTTGCAGGCATGGAGTGTTGTCAAGGCTGGATCTGGCATACCAGAGGGTTTTTCCCCCGTTGCCTGTGCTGTGCACGAAGTCCTCTGACCAGACCCAGCACAAAGACGTGATACTGAGGCAGAATTAATTTCTCATTGACTTTGATTTTGCAGTTGCACAACATTTCTAAGTGTACTGTAATGTGCTTTTCATTTAGAGTTTTGTTTGTTCTTTGGGCTTTTGCAGTTGGACTACTGTATTTTTATACAGTATAAGTGCTGAATATACAGACATTCAATAATGTATTACTCACTGTACTTACAGTATACAATATATTCACTGTAAGTACAAGTTGTGATTACTATACTTTTTTTTTTTATTGCAAAATGCATTTACTATATATAATAAACATTTTTTTCTGTAACTACATGCCCTGGATGCTGTGTTCTCAATTTTTTGATGGAGTGGCTAATGAATGCTCTGTAGTGTTTATATATTGACTGGCTGTGTGTATGATCTGAAAGCATTGTTTGATTTTTCCAGAAGAGTCGGGTTTTGTGAATGTAGTTTGAAGAATTGGTTTTGTGTTTAAAGCTTTGAGAAAATGGGTGAAGGTTGAAAGAAAATGCGTCTTAGAAATTGTGAAACACTATTTGAGAATAATGCAAAATGAGGTGAGAGTGACCATCCCATTCTTTGTTTTTGGGAAGTATTGTATTAAAGAGAGAATGTTTGGAAATAGAAGAAATTGCTTTATTGAGGTAGTGTATCATTACGTGACATTTCCTTATTCTTCCTGGGGTTTACCTGGACAGTGATGGGCAGTGGTGCGGCACTTGTGAACAAGAACAAAGAGACAGTGATTAATATTTGGGTATTGTGCAATTTGGCAAATCAATTAACAGTTGTTTTTACCTGCAGCTCGTTGGGGTCCCAGTTGACCCATGGGGTCCTGCCGTTGTGCTGGAAGAGAGACAGTGAAATCCCAATCAGAGGAAGGGAGAAGTGCCAGTGAAAGATTGCTTTTATATGCTCTATTGGGTATAATAGTCTCATGCCTGCTGGTACATTTTCCATTATTTTAGACTAGGGGAAATGGGGTTTTATTATTCTGAGACAGTTATTTTTTTATTTTCTTTGTTTATTTAGGTAGTTTTTTTTAGTTTTTTTTACTACTTTTATCGCCCTGTATTATTAAAGGCATTTTAGAGTAGGTTTTATATATTTAGTAATTGTTTAATATTCCCGTTTATTTCCTATTCCCGCTAGTGTACAGTCTTCGTGCCCTGTCCTAGCTGTGTCCAAAATAAATCATTGTCATTTGGAAATTACCTTCTGTGTGGTGGTGTTCTGGGGTCCAGTCGAGCCTGCCCGGGGAGAGAATTGGAGTGGGTACACGAGGTCCTCTCTCGTGATCAAAGGATCAAATGTCACATGGTCGCACAGTGTGTTGCCCCTAATGACCCACTAGGTGGTGACCTAAGAAGAGAAGAAGCTTGTTGGATCCATTTTGTGATCAGTTCCTTTGACGTGTGCGGTTGCAGGAAATCTGAATGCTGCAAAAATCTCAAGAGGAAGTCTCAGTATATTCAGGTAGAAATGGCAGGAATGGCACAGTATGCCTCCAGCTGTTTCTCAAAAGGATAGCAGCACTCGGTGAGACTCATTGTTGTCTCATTACTCTTATAGTCTTATATATAGGGTATACATATTAAGAGCAAGTGATGTTTTTCAAAGTAGGCAGTCCCACCTTCAGGAGACATTTATTGACTTTAATCCATAGATTGGTGATATTTACCTGAAAGTGTTAGATATGGCCTGGACTGCCCATTTGAAATGATTCTTGTTTAAAACCAAGATTAAGTGGTCCGGGACGAGCATTTGGTTGCAATTGGTTTTCCTCTTGTAACATTTGAGACCTGGACCATTATTTATCAAGGCTGCGTACACATATGTTGTGTCGCTCCGCCCCTCCAGTTGAACTAATGTCTCGCTTGTGGGCTGCAAGTCATGTCTTTGAACCGACTTTCAAATTAAACCATTTATTTTTAATTTCTACAACAGTCCTTTGCTTTGAAGATGCAGAATTTACTGCATGTGCCACCTGTTTCCCATGCAAGATTTTTCATTTTGTTGTTTACACCAACACTGAACAAACCAAAACCTCTGCTAGTATAAGCAATTCAGTTTCACTGTCTGAAAAAATACCTCTTTGCCATTATACAACTTTTTTCCCAACAGAGTAGCACATTTGCACTTGGCCACTTAAGGGATATTTTCTAAACATATATGGTTAATTGAGGGTGGTTCTGTATCTAAATGATCACAATCATGCATGTGCAAGGAGATTATGAACAATCAGTATTTATCAATGCTGATTTGCTTACTATTGTTTTTATGAGTCGTGTATGCATGCTTGATAAATCCCAATTTCCTTGTGCATAAGAACATTCTACAATTCACTCGTACGACAGAATTTAGAGCTTTTTCTACGCAATGTTGATAGGGCCCAGAACTTTATCTCTGCCAGGCAGTAAAAGACTTGCTACAAAATGCAGCTGCCTAGCCTCTAATGAGATTAATAAATGTGAGTTTTTTTTATTGTTGTTGTTGTTTTTTAACTGTGCAACATATTTATGAGCAAAACTTTCTGTTGGAATTGCAACAATGTCTCAAAAAGTAATGAAGGACATTTTAAAAGGTTTTACTCTCTTGCTATATGGATAAAATTCACACTTAATCTGTTATTTGAGGTTCTATTGACGAATACCAACTTCAGTATTCTAAAATGCAGAGTGTGATTTAAACACAAAGCCCATTAATAGACTGAGGTAACTGCAAACCTGTTGCACATGGTAACCTGTACACTGGTTTTATCAGAAATGGGCCAATCTTTTATAATCATTGAATAGAAGGTGCTGAATTTTTGGTTAAAATGTAAAACTATGTAAAAAATGTCAACTTTTTTTATTGGGGTTTCCAAGACAGTGAGAAATGTTTTAAGGGATGAATTAATACATCTTCACATTCAAATCATATTAATTTCTGCAGGGTTTAGTGAACAGGAAGAAAATACAAGACATGTATTATTATGACCATCCTTGTCAAGAACAACTGTAATAATGCATCCATCCATAATGTTTCAATTACCGCCTCCTCCAATACAGAGTCACGGTGGCCTGCCAGGCCAAAAATCCGGCCCTTCTGGCCAAACAAATGTGTGAACGTGGAACAAAACTGTACACAAGTACATAAAACTGCTCCCGTTCTCTCCTCTCCCCCTGCTCTCGCTGTTGCTCTGTCCCCCACAGTCTCCCTCTCCCCGCCACCCACTCTCGCTCTTCACTTCAACAAATCAGAAACAGACCGCTATGCCAAGGTAATTTTCAAATTTTCTAGGGGAAACACTGAATATGCATAATATAAATATCAAGTAGAAGTTGCATTTATGACTAGTATCGTGTTTGAATATGGTCTTACCTGCTTCATTCCACTAGTATTTAAAGGGTACGGTGACACAATTCAAACAGCTGATTTCCCACTTAAAGCTTTCCAATAGCTATAAGAATCACACAACATTTGTCATTTTACGAGTAGATTGAGATATTTCAAAGAAATGAAGGGTTCAACATTATGCAACTGGCTGATCTTCACTTTGCATAATAGCAGTAAGTAAAGCGAACCTACTTTGGCAGGTTTCATCTTTGTCCTGGTCTTTCATTAGAAACGCGGCTGGGTTTTGACAAGGATTGATTGAATCTGTCAATTCGGCTCCAGTTTGTCTCTAAATTATGCAAACTGAGCTGCCAAGTGCAAAATGGAAGAAACTGACCAATAGTGAAGCTATTAAAGGAGAAGGCAATCAAGGTGATACAGACAGATGGTTTCAGATAGTATATAGTAGGGAAAAAAAAGCAAACAAAAACATTCCTCCTGTGGGGAGGGGTATAATTGGCATTTTTACATGTATAGTATTGAAAAAGCAGCGTGATTATGGAGAGGTAATTTTTCACAATCAAATTAAACCTGGAAAGCAAACATGAACAGCTGTACGCATTCATTCCCTTTGCTTATTGTAGTGGAACGCTGACAACTGTTCTAAACAACAGAGTTTATTTATTCAGTAGTTTTCATCACTTGTTTTTAGTTTTTTGCTGGTAGGATACTACAAGTTACGAAGAAGAAAATACAGTGTTAACAGTGACAGTGAAAAAAACAGAACAAAAGAATCAATAATATTTGACCAGCTTGAATGATGGCTTTACTGTGTAATTATGTTAAGTGACATTCCACCATTGCCTTGTACCTAATGGATCAATTTGATCAGTGTACAAGTGAAATCAATGGTGAAATTGTTTATTATGTTACCCAGGGAACTCCAGGCGCTTCTCATTTATGCCTTTTGTGAGAGCAATAGCTGAATGGAAGTCACAAGTTGAAAGTCCACAGCACTAATTTTGAATAATGTCAGTTTGAATGGAGCTTCTGTTTGGTGCAAAGCCGGACCCTCAAGGCTGCTTTCTGTGTGATGCACACAGACATTGGAAGAGATACTCTTTGATGTGCTTAGCCACTAAGGGTACTTCCATTGCCTCAAGGTTTGATGACACTATTTGATTTGATTTCACTATTTGATTTGCACTAGCTGGGAGCTAACAGCGATTAGTTCGGACAAATTATGTCATGTATGTGGAAAATGCAGGGGGAGAGACCATCCTCCGCTCTCTAATGTAATGTAACTCTGTGCTTAACTAACACTGAAAATATGCCTCCTGATTCCACTTCCTAAAATGATGCAAGTGCTAGTTGCAAAACTGCATTCTAGATAGAATATAGCAAATTTCTAAAGGTTTCTTATTTAATAGGTCAATAGGTCAACATCCTGAGCAGGACTAAATACACAGTGAACAGGCTTTCGAGTCTGCTTCAGCAATCCATTCACTTTAAGGTCTGTGTTTTATCTAGTTTCTTCTTTCCATATATACAGTGCTTTGCAAAAGTATTCAGACCCTCTCACAGTCTTAACATTGTTTCTTTAAAGCTTGCAGTCATGACGTAGGAGTGGATATGTGTTATATACACAACCTACTCCACAAGTTCAAAGCAAAAACAAAAAGAAAGAGAATTCATGTGATTTAAAAATGTAAAAGTAATAATTGCATAAGTATTAAAACCCTTTGGTGTGGCAAACTTAAATTAGATCTGGTGCACAATATGACCTTAACAAGCCCTACAATTAGTTGAAGGGTTGTTTGTGGGCAATAATAGTGGTTCTCATGATTTCAGAATAAAACACCTGTCTCTGTGAGGTTCCTTGGTCAGGTATTGAATTTCAAGCAAAGACTCAACTATGAAGACCATGGAGCTTTCAAAACAAGTCAGGGATAAAGCACAGGTCAGGAGAAGAGTAAAACAATTTAAAAGCCTCTGAAAATCCCTGTGAGCACAGTGTATTCAATCATCAAGAAATGGAAGGTGCATTGTACCACCCAGCCACTGCCTAGATCAGTCTGTCCCTCCAAACTGAGGGATGCCACTGTGTGGCCAACGACAACTGTGAAAGAGCCAAAAGAAGATCTGCATCAGTCAACAATATCCTAAATATTACCTAAATATACTAAACAATTTCAAAGCCTGCATGGAGTTTGCAACAAAGCACCTGAGTGATCCTGCAAAAATGACGAGAGAAAAATATAACTTTTTAGTCTTAATGCCAAGTGTTACGTTTGACACAGATGCTACAAACACAACATATCTCCCAGTCAACACCATCCCTACAGTCAAGCCTGGTGGTGGCAGGATCATGCCATGGGGATGCTTCTCCTCAGCATGGGCTTTTTTAGGATTGAAGAAAAACATTGATGGAGAAGAGTACCAGTGAAACTTCACCTTTCAGGAGGACAATAATCCAAAGCAGAAGGCCAAAGCTACACTGGCTAAAGAATATGAAAGTGGATGTCTTTGAGTGGCCCAGTCAAAGTTCTGACTTGAATGCTTTGGAGAATCTTTGGAAAGACTTGAAACTGCTGTTCTATCACCCCTAAAGGAAGGTTCTGAATATTTTTGTAAGGCACTGTATTCATGTATAATATTTACATACATAAACAATGAGGAGCGAACACTGCTGTATTACTGACATTTTTCAAGCTTTTATTACTATATATAATTACCTCTCCAACAACATATATCTGATAGATGGATTACTGAGACCCATATTTTTGGAAAATCTATTTGATTAAACCCCCCCCCCCCACACACACACACACACACACAAAAACATATCTCATTTATTTCAAGACTGAAAACTTGAATCCAAGTGTATCTGAACTCCTGTGGATGTCTCTTAGAGTTACAAGTATATCTCAGTGCTGGGTGTCTAATTTTAGTAATAAGCTTGTATTCACTTTTTCCCCTTCTGTCCTAGCATCTTGCTAATATTCAGTCTAATGAACCTGCTGTACTAATGAACTCCTGAACCCTTCATAGCTCTATCCTGTGGAGAGCTGGTTTGTGAGCTTTTGAAATCAGAGCGAATATTCCTTCCGTATTCCTAACAGATATTAAATCATAGTGACAGCACTAGGCAACTGTGGATTTTTCGATCACTTTGCACTTGGTTCTTGCTGCTGTTTGCCGAGATCAGATAAAATCAGCGAAAGCCTAATAACATCATAAAGCTAACAAAAGGTGTCCCACTCTTTAGCACTTTGACCTAATTGCTCACAGGAGTAGAGGCTTTGTAATTACAAATTGAAGCATGGTAATTGCATTTGAAACAGTAAAACGTGCATCTGATCTTATTACTGATACACCTTGTCCATTAAAAATAAAATAAAAATTCCTTTATGCCCCTCGGTAGCTCAACTGATATCACTCTTAAGAGTGCTTAGAGTGCAGATGGGGTTGTATCATCTAGGGAGTCTAGGAATCTAGGAATATTAGGTGGGCACTTAGTTTACCAGCATGCCTTTGAACGGGGTACAATAGTAGGTGCCAGGTGCAGCGGATTGAGTGTACTGCTTCGCTGCTGTTTATTTTTACGCTCAACAGTTTCCTGTGTGTATTAAGGGTGGTCCACCACCCAAAGGACATCCAACTAACTGTAGGCCAGTGGTTGAAAATGGCTCTTTGATGAAAGAGGCCAAAGGAGGCTGACACAAATTGTGCAGAGCAACAGAGGGGTTACATTTAGTCAGCTGACAGTCCAGTACAACACTGGCACATACCTTGACATGAATTGGGTATGGCTGCCGACAACCTAACAGAGTTCCACTTCTTTCAACAAAAACACAAGAAACTGCAGTCAGTTGCAGGGGGCTAAGGAACAAAAACACGACACTAGAGGATTGGTAAAACATTGCCTGGTCTGATGAATCCCATATCCTGCTATCCATCTGCTAATGGATGTTTTCAGCAGCATAATGCCTCATCCCACAAGGCTAGGATTATCCAGGAATGGTTCCACGAACATGACAGTGAATTTACCTCACTACAGAGGCCTGTCCAGTCACCAGATCTAAATCCAATTGAGCATCTGTGGGATGAGATGGGCCGAGTCATTCAGAGTAGAGATCCAGTAAATTTCAACACCTTGTAAAGATCAACAAATTGAGGCTCTTCTGAAGGTAAAAAGAGGTGCAACTCCTAATGTTTTATACATTCGGTGAATGCAGCACCTGTCAGGTTACAATTCAGAGGAAGTGTGTAGCTTGTTTTCACCTCTCCTTGCAGGGTTGATTAAGAATTGGTGCGAGGGCATAAAGAAACTCTGTGGATAAAATTTTCCAAAAAATAAAAATATATACAGTATATCTGAAAGGGACATTCATATCTGAGATTAATTATAGGTGAATGTTTTCATTTTTCACTAAAAACTGAAATATGTAATATGCCTCCTGCTTTAAATACCCCTGTCCAGCTATTGTACCAGAGGTTTGGCCACCTGGCATGTTATTATGAAAACAGTACAGACTTAAGAGCTGATGTTCTTGTAAATGTTTTATGAAAACACAACGGGAATCTCCCAAATCTAAGCAGTCGCCTTGTGTTTGGATCCCAGTGACTAGCGACTGCTCGAAACTGACAATAAATACAATCAAATCGGCTTGGAGTGGAAGCAGTAAGTGAGCTGTATTGACCACACACACACACACACACGAAAGAATTTTGAAAGTTTTTTTTTCCAATACCAAGTGCTGAGTGGGAGTTCCGCATTCGGCATCTACACAATGGCACACAAAAGAAGCAATCAACGAATGGTGCGCCATAACAGAACACCTAGACACAATGTACGAGCTACCTGCCATTCAGGACACATTCACAGCTTCCTAATAATTACCAGGTACAAAGAGAACCTTTTCAGAATGTGTGAAACCTCCTCAAGTAAAAGCAAAATGGTATATTTATGTTGCACTAAAGAGAACTTTGTATTACTACTTTCCAAACTCTCTTAAATGAAAACTCTGTTACAGTTTATGACTACGAATGAAATAGAACATTTTACATATATGTCTTATAACAAACTAATTCAGTTAATTGGGTTTATATCACAAAATCGGCAAAATGTCAGAGGAATCTGAGGAGATATTTTGTTTGAAAGATAAGAGACTGAATGTGGTAGATTTAACGTCTTACACTCTTCTTGTTTGGTTGCTTCCCCTGCTGTGAGTTGAATGTTTCAGAGAGATGATTCATGCTTAATAATTATTGATATATTTTTTTATGGCTGATCATACAGATTTGCCTTGGGGGAAGCTACTGCAAGCTGAAATTATATGTAGGCACTATGAAGGAAAGGAAAATATGTTATATTCCAATAGGTGAGTCAAGGTAAGATTACACGTATTTTTGTGGACATAAAGTAAAACTTAAGTTGAGAACAAGCCTTCTAATTGGACAATCCTTACAGCTGCAAAAACATGGAGTGGTCACCATATGTAATGTGTTAAAATAATATGTAAAAAACATTGGGCATAACTTCCAAAATATATGTAATGGTAGCACTTTCCTTTGGTAAAAATGGGAGACAAAAAACAAGATCTTCTCTTTACTGATTGCAAACAGAAACACGTAAATCCTTTTAGATTTGATGAGAGTAGTTATTTAGTTTATGAAATTGGAATCAGGTTTCTGGTTACTGCAAATGGAGATCCTACCTTGATGACCACAGCTGGCTGGTTTCCTTGGAAATGGGGAGACCAATAGCACCGGGAAATGTAACCTAACTGAAGGTGACTCGGTGTGCTATTTAACGGTGACATCCCTTTTGATCTTTCCTAATGCAAGCAGATCATTTCATTGCCTTCTGGAGTGGAGGTGATTCATTTATCCTGCAGTTGACACCATCAAAACCTATATACTTCTCAATTTCTAAGTCTGGGGTCTGCATGGAATTTTCAAATGGCTAGTTTCAGCTCTCTCTCGCTCTCAATCTCTGGTTACACTGTTTGAGACGAGATTCCCTCCCATTATTTCATGGTAAAAATTGCACAATGACTCAGTATGCATGCACCTGAGTATGTTGCTGTCCTTTCAGATTAGACATTGACCTGGCCACCCTGCAACTAGATTAGAAATACTCCTGTAATAGGGATTGTGCCTGCAGGTAAATTGGCCCTTTGTTAAACCACAGTGACATAAGGTCAGGGCTGCAGGTGACAAAGCTGCAGAACAAAATATGAAATGGTGTGCACACATTCCTAGTGTTTCTAAACTCTTAAGGATTTGTCAATCATTCAAAATGTTAAGATAATCCTTCTCCAGTATATATTGTTTAACATTTGTTATACATTATTATTTTTTTGTAAATACATTCGAGACACTTTACTTGGATTATTTTATTTTACCCAGGTCCAGTAGACAGCAGGTCTACATTGTCTACACAGCCTTCTTAATTACATACAAGCACTTGCACAGCCACAGTCAAATATGCATCACAGCAGTAATCATATTTTTACAGCACGAGAAGGTTTGCTGATGGTGGATATTTTCCATTTTGAAAAACAAGAAAACCAATTTCTGCCAAACTAGTATTTTTCCACATCTCGAATTAGCATAATAGGAGTGCTCGATTAAGTAACTTTTACTGAGTGGTGTAGAAGCAGTGGCTAATCACTAACTGCCATATTCCTGCAACAGATGTAATTCTAATACTAAAATACGAGTCTGGGCCTGATTTTCCAAAGTGGGTAAAAGATTTCCTAATGATTATGGGCATTAGAGTTACTGCAACATACTTATAAGATACCTTCTCACTAAAATGGTTGCAAAAAGGCCCCATGTATTAGCTTAATTTGAAAAATGACAACATTGTAAGAAACTGAAAACAAGCTGCTGCTTTTAGTCATGAGTAAGTCATTTACACACTCTGTTTGTTTACACAACCTGATTTTGCTGTGTTGCTCTTGTTCCAGGAACTAGAATGAAAACTCAGTAAAAGACTGAGCCCTATTAGCAGAGGTTTGCTGGTTTAATCCCAGCTCATTTAAGTTGCTGATTATGACTAAGTGGCATAAAACAATTGGTCAGCACCATCTGGGCTAGGGAGGGCAAAATTGTCCGTTTCCCTCTTGGCTTGTCGCTAACAAACATCCCCTGCTGTCTACCTATGCGCCTACAGGTTTGCAGTTCTGCCGGGTGTGACTAGCGGAACCAACCAGCCCATTGGTTCCAGTCCAGTATCCCAGAAGACGAGCCCCCTCACCATGTCCATCGGTCTGCTTCACTCAGAGAAATTGCCTTTCCTTGTCATCAACTCACCTGGAGCAGACATCATCCTCGGACTGGTCGCTCACCACAACCCAGTCATTTCATGGACTAATGGGGACAAATTCTCCTGGGGGCAGAGCTGTTTCTCCCGGTGCCTGTCTCACCCCTGCAGGGCGACACGCGTAGAGAACCCCCTTCTCTCCACTCTGACACGGATCCCCCCTGAATACACAGACCTGGTGGCAGTGTTCAGCAAGACCCAGGCTTCCCGTTTGCCACCACACCAGCCCGGGGACTGTGCCATTATTGATCTCCTTTTGGGCACCTCTCCTCCCAGAGGGCGCATTTACCCTCTCTCTCTCCCGGAGACCCAAGCCATGGAGGATTACATCAAGGAGGCTCTGGACCTGGGCATCATGTGTCCGTCCACGTCACCTACTGCCACCAGCTTCTTCTTCGTCTCCACGAAGGACGGTGGTCTTCGGCCCTGCATTGACTACAGAGGGCTCAATGCAGTCACGGTGAAGTACCGGTACCCGCTGCCCTTAGTGCCCGCCGCCCTGGAGCAACTGAGAGCAGCCCGTTACTTCACAAAACTGGACCTGCACAGTGCCTACAACCTCATCCGCATTAGAGAGGGGGATGAGTGGAAGACGGCGTTCATCACACACTCCGGCCATTATGAGTACTTCGTCATGCCATTCGGTCTCGCTATTGCCCCTTCTGTTTTCAGGCGTTCGTCAATGAGGCTCTGCGATCATTTCTCCATCGCTTCGTGATCATCTACATTAACGACATCCTCATCTCCTCCTCCCTCCCTCCCCGAGCACGCCTCCGAGTCCTGAGTCACGTCCAGCTATCAGCCCCAGTCGAATGGACGGACAGAGCACCTGAACCAGGAGATCGGGAGGTTTCTGCGCTCATACTGCAGCTCATCCCAGATGGACTGGAGTCACTATCTGCCCTGGGCCGAGTTCACCAGCTCTTCCTCTGGCCTCACTCCCTTCCAATGCACCCTCCCCTGGGATGAGGAATCCATGGATGTCCCGGCACTGGACGATTGGTTTCGCCGCAGTGCTGCAGTCTGGTAAGCAGCGCACACCCGGCTGCAACGCGCGATCTGCAGCCAGAGGACCGCAGCAGACCGTCATTACCGCCCAGCGCCTCAATATCAGCCAGGACAGGAGGTTTGGCTATCCATACGGGTCATCAAGATGAGGCTCCCCTTCAAAAAACTCAGCCCCCGGTACATCGGTCCTTTCCGGGTTCGGCGCCTAGTCAATCCGGTCGCCTACCGCCTGCAGTTGCCCCCTGCACTACCGGATCGCCCCCACTTTCCACGTCTCCCCCCTGAAGCCGGTCGTGTTGAATCCCTTCCCTGCTCCTGCTCAGCCTGCCTCTTCTCCTGCTCCTGCTCCTCCCCCTCCTCTGGATCTGGATGACGGTCCTGCTTACGCGGTGCGCTCCCTGCTCCGCTCCCGTCGCCTCCAGGGGAGACTGCAATACCTGGTCGACTGGGAGGGTTAAGGTCCAGAAGAGCGATCCTGGGTTCCAGCCTCCGATGTGCTTGATCCCTCGCTCATCGATGACTTCCATTCTGCCCATCCCTCTGCGCCTGCTCCTCAGCCACGTGGCAATCCCCGCCGTGTCCGGCCCGGTTCGGCTATGGCCAATCGTGGAGGGAGGGGTACTGTCACAGCTACCATCTAGCACTTCCACTGTCCCCCACTAGATGTCACCATCACCCTGCCTTAGCAATCAACATTTCTGGAACCCTTGTGCACTCCTGTGATCACCCCCTGCTCCCATTCTCCCTGCACCCCTCATCCTGTTTCTCTGCTCCACATTTAAACCCTTCACTCACTCCCAGTAACTGCAAAGTTTTGTCAGTTTTCAGCTACATCCACGAGCATTATTCCCCGTACCTTGATTATTGCCTTGTTCCCTTGATTCCTTGCCTGACTTCCCGACCACGACTTTGAACATTCCTCTTGACTCTGTTTGCCTGATCGCCCGACCCTTGCTTGTGATCATGACCACGTCTCTGCCTTTCCCTGATTGCCCTGTCCTGCCAGTATCTGACCCACGCCTGTCTGACCACCTTTACCACGCACCGCAATTGGGTCCCATGTTCCTGTGCCCCACGGTCCGTTACAACATCTCCTTTCATTTTGAATGTTTGAGTTGTTTTGTTTTATGACTACAGTGTTAGTGCCCCTCAATAAAAAGGTCCACTTGGCAAAGTCAATAAGGAAAACAGGAAAATGACAATCCCAACTCCCTTTTCTAATTTACACCGATCAGCCATAACATTATGACCACTGACAGGTGAAGTGAATAACACTGATAATCTCGTTATCATGGCACCTGTCAGTGGGTGGGATATATTAGGGAGCAAGTGAACATTTTAACCTTAAAGTTGATGTGTTAGAAGCAGGAAAAAGGGGCAAGCATAAGGGTCTGAGTGACTTTGACAAGGGCCAAATTGTGATGGCTAGACGACTGGGTCAGAGCATCTCCAAAACTGCAGCTCTTGTGGGGTGTTCCCGGTCTGCAGTGGTCAGTACCTATCAAAAGTGGTCCAAGGAAGGAAAAGCGGTGAACCGGCAACAGGGTCATGGGCGGCCAAGGCTCATTGATGCACGTGAGGAGCGAAGGCTGGCTGTGTGGTCCGATCCAACAGACGAGCTACTATAGCTCAAATTGCTTAAAAAGTTAATGCTGGTTCTGATAGAAAGGTGTCAGAACACACAGTGCATCGCAGTTTGTTGCATATGGGGCTGCATAGCCGCAGACCAGTCAGGGTGCCCATGCTGACCCCTGTCCACTGCCGAAAGCGCCTACAATGGGCACATGAGCATCAGAACTGGACCACGGAGCAATGGAAGAAGGTGGCCTGGTCTGATGAATCACGTTTTCTTTTACATTACGTGGATGGCTGGGTGCGTGTGCATTGCTTACCTGGAGAACACATGGCACCAGGATGCACTATGGGAAGAAGGCAAGCTGGCGGAGGCAGTGTGATGCTTTGGGCAATGTTCTGCTGGGAAAACTTGGGTCCTGCCATTCATGTGGATGTTACTTTAACACGTACCACCTACCTAAGCATTGTTGCAGACCATGAACACCCTTTCATGGAAACAATATTCCCTGATGGCATTGTCCTCTTTCAGCAGGATAATGCGCCCTGCCACAAAGCAAAAATGGTTCAGGAATGGTTTGAGGAACACAACAACGAGTTCAAGGTGTTGAGCATCTGTAGGATGTGCTGGACAAACAAGTCCGATCCATGGAGGCCCCACCTCGCAACTTACAGGACTTAAAAGATCTGCTGCGAACGTCTTGGTGCCAGATACCACAGCACACCTTCAGAGGTCTAGTGGAGTCCATGCCTCAACGGGTCAGGGCTGTTTTGGCGGCAAAAGTGGGACCTACACAATATTAGGCAGGTGGTCATAATGTTATGGCTGATTGGTATATGTCTCATGATAGTATAATGTAAATAACACTAAAATGTACTTTCTATACCTGAAATACATTGAAGAGAAACAATAATTAAAATACCAATTTGTGTAATGTTATATTTTTGAAATTAATCACAACACATTCTCATTAATATAAATAATTGGTTTATTCTATATGTTTTTAACAGGACATAATACATCACATATGATGTTAATGATCTTAAACAGTAATTACATCAGTAATATGTAGATGATCCTGGAAAGGTTTTAGTATTCTTAATGTTAATTGGTAAGGGGATGTTCATCAAGGGACAACTTTTTTTTGTTGTCTCTTGAACAAGAGCAACACAGCAAAATCAGGTTGTTTATCTTTGTTTATATGCCAGGGTGTGTGTGTGTGTATTTGTGTGTATGAGAAATCTTAATCTGAAATGGCTATGAATGAAGGTCTTGTTAATTTGTTCCCTACCTGCTGATTTGGTTGCTGTTAGAGTCTGTCTGACTGAAGCACTGGCAGTGGGTTTAATCTTTGTGGATATGGTTGACAGCAGTGTGCATCTGTTTGCTAATTAACAGCTTGTTGTGAGTGACACAAGTTCTCTCGTATTTGTCTTAATAACTGGCTTTCGAGAAACTAGATCCTGAAACATCTCAATTCCAACATTGTAACCTTCAAGCACACATATTCATGTAGTTTGTAATGACAAATGCGCCACAAATGCAAACCACTGACAAAGCTGTTGTGATTCTTCATTAGACATATTCAACTGAGAATTGGAAAACTGGAAAAGACATACAAATACATTTGCAGTCAAAAGGTATTCTTGGTCTCAACCTTCATTTGAAATAATTATATTTTTGTTTAATTTAGTGTCACTTACATAAACTATCAATTATATATTTTTCAGAGTTTGTTGAATACCGATTCAGCCTAGTGTAGGCTACAAATCCATTACACAAAAGTTTTCATTCTGTTTTGAACATATAATTCCATAAACATTTACATTTACAATATAATACATTTTTCACTAGCCCGTTGCCTAGGTCACAGTGTTCTTTGCAGACATTCCCCCAAAATAGTAGACTGTATCACTGTATCATTAGCTCACAGACAAGATACCTTGTATACATGGCTTTGTACTTGCTTTAGTAAACAGTTTTTCAGCTATTCTTAAAAAGCATAACCACGGAAACTGCTTTAAAGAAGATATGATATCAGCTTTGACCTAGATCTGAGAGAACTTTTGACCAAATAACCAACCCCAGGGCTATCAAAAGTGTAAGTGCATTAACTTTGTGTATAAATATCTGCCAAATGGTCTAGCTTCAGAGTTAGGTTATCATACTAGAGGACTGCCCTCTATGTGTGTTTGTACTGACTCTCCAAATGCCCCTGAACTTCCACTTGTGATCTGCATATACATTGTTCCTTTGTTTTCCAGCAATAATTGCATTGCCTATGGCTGCTATATCCCCAGTACAACAACTACAATTTTACAATGAGCCAACTATTTGCCTCAGGAGTGGCAGAATGCATCGCTGTGATACCTCCATCATACTTACAAATCCAGCATTGAGGTTTTAAGGTTTCCATGGTTTGTTCCTGATGATCACAGTCACACTTTGGAGAATTTCTCAGTTTCCTTTTGTGCATGAGATATCCACATCTGCCAAAGTCTGGATGAATGCAGTTTAAAGCTGTCCGAAGCCCACATGGGAGATCAAAATCAGGGGCCTTCCATGTCAGGTCTTCCACAAGTTGTTTGTTGTGTGAATTCAGCTTTCCAATCTGCATCACTATTGAAAGTTCTTTGTTTGAGATTGAAAATGTTGGCCCAGAAAGGATTTTGTAACTTTAAACAATGCTGGGGAGGATTTTGGTAAGATCTTGATTGAACAGGAAGATTTTCATTAGCCTGAATTTGCGAAACCAGGGAGAGCTGATTTTGTTGTTCGGTTGGACACACAGCCGTCTATTACTGAGCATCATGCATATAGGCATAGTGTATTGGAGCAGGGGATAATCTTTGCATGTTTCAGCAACAGACCTTTTAATACACACCATGTCTCAAGTTGATGACAGGCTGACAAAGGCTGCATCAGTCTTATACTTGTGGAAGCCAGACTCAATTTACATTGTGCTAAGACCTGGGCACAGCAACTACAGTTAGGCCAGAATCCTGTTTGTTCTTTGGGGATCATTGGTTCAATGATAGGCTTGACTGTATAAACAATTTTGCATTCTAGAGGCCTGTAGGTTGTACGTAAGATATTGGCCTTTAGCTAACTGGTCACCTTTCCTAGTTTAAGTATTTCAGTGACTGCTGCCTCTATGCTTTTTGGGATGCATCCAGATTCCACCATTTTGTTGAAAAAATTCCACAAATCATGTATTTAAACATTTAAACAGCATTGTATGAATATGTAAAAAATACTTTACATTTTCATTTTTAAATATATGTTTTACTTACAAATAACAATATTGCACAAGTCCTGTTCGCAAGCATTATTTTAAACCCTGGTACTGGACTACTTGCAGGTCCAGTCAGACTCTTGCTAAACTGAGGCTGTTAGTCTAGATTAAGGTGATCTTTAGCCATTATACTGAATGCAATAGGATTGGTACTCTCTTCGACCAGAGTTGATGCACAATTCTGTATTTACTACATATATGTGTTCTGACATTAACTGACTATTCTTATTACATTTTATTATGCCTTTAAAAGGCTGAAAAACAAGGTCCTTCAGGTTATTTAAAAATAGGCTTTTACTGTATTTACAGTGGCTAAAATTGCTTATGATTCTGCATTACTTGTCAGGAGTGATACATTAACAGTAAACTAATAAATCAACATCAATGCAACTGTATATGTTTGGGTTTATGTCTGTGTTAATGTTTGTGTGGTCCTAACAGATTTTTCTGAGAAATGAGAACCGTGAGACACCTACTTCCTTTTAAAAGCAGTTTATTAAGTCCAAAGAAATACATTTGCCGGTGCTGTAAAGTTCACTCATGCTGCTCTGTGCAACACAAGCTCTTAATACAAAGTAAAACAAACACACAGAATGCTTTAGGGTCTATTTTTTTTTCTTGGGCTCTGAAGTAAATTATTTTTTATATTTCTCTTCTTGAAGTTGGCTTAATGTGCACATCGTTTCGCATTACTTTAGTTTAACGTGATTACAATGCTGATTTATTTGATGTAATGCCTTGAAAAATAGACAGTTCAAACAAAGGTCATAATTAATGGGACAGGATGCACTGTGGGTTATCATCAGCTTTTACAGTCACTCACCTCTGGAAGCCTGGACTTAGATGCTGATGCATTCATGAAATGTGGCTTTAGGTCTCCTTTTCTTTGACCCTAGCAGGAGGTTACTGTGAATGCACTACAGTATTTGCTGGGGAGTTTGTGGATGCATTTATATTTCTGGAGGGGTGTTGAGCAAGAAATCTGAAGATGTCTTGTCCCTCAGTATGCATACCACTTCCATGAATTCAATATGTAGAAGTGTTTTTAGAGATGTCTTGAACTATTTTTAAACCTGGAAGAATGAGTGAGAAGCTTTTTTATTTTTGGGTGACATTTTATCAATCACCAATAGGGATTGGTGGTATACCGGTTTTATGGTTTACCGTGGTTTAGATACACTACAGTATAGATAGCCTGCCTGTTGTGCTTCACCGAGATTATCATAAATACAGTATACATAGTATATGACCTTTCTGTGATATGAAGCCTACTGGTCCTACACTGCTTTAGAAATATAAATGGACTAATAACACATTTCTGTAATCCTAACAATAATAATAATAATAATAATAATAATAATAATAATAATAATAATAATAATAATAATAAAACACACAAACACACACACACACACACACACACACACACACACACACACACACACACATTTAGATATATTTGAGGAGCAGAAACTTCTACATTAGCACACAATCCATGCTGGACAAATCCTTAATGTCTGGATAGATTTTTGTGTGCATATTTCAGTATCTCTGTGTAGATACTTAGAAGGAAATAAATATTCAGTTATGCATTTCCCTCAAGATTCAAAGTGCACATCAAATATATGTAGAACCAGAAATGTTTTTTAAACTGAACATCAGGGTCTTTTTCATCTCAAAGGGGAACATGCTACATCCAATTCCAATGTTCCCCTTTGAAGATATATATAAAAGTAATGTCGGGAAAAACAGCAGTCATGTAAGTCAGATCTATCCCTTAGCTTGACAGACACTGGCTGGGGGAATGTTGTTCTATTGACTTTCCTCAGAGTCGAATTAAAGCCAATTCGGAACAAGGGAGTTGTTTCTTATTGGTACATTGTTGTAATGTGTGCTTCTGCTGTTTCTCTTTAAGAAGCTTTCTGAACCATTCCAGGTCCAGCTGCTTTTTGCAGGTAGCAGATGCAGATCAACAGAGCCAGGCCAATTATTTGTGCCTCTATTTGGCTAGACGACAGCAGCTTCACAGCTTACATGTTTTACATATATTAGCTGTGTGTTAAGCTGTTATAGACACATCAGAGAAAGCGAGTCAAAACCATCCGAGAGGTTTTGCATGCACATCATAGATTACGGTTATATATTATTTAATTCTTAGCAGACGCCCTTGTCCAGGGAAACTTACAAAATAAAAGAGCAATAAAAAGTGCAATAATACAGTGCAATTCAAAGCATAATACATGTTACAAATTCCAGTTAAATATGCACGCAGTTGGTTGCTACAGTGTATGGATTTGCTTATTGTTGGTTATCTCTCAGCTAGTACGGTAGAGCATGTGAAATATTCCTTGCTACACCAGACATTGGTTTTGGATGATGCGATTAGACTCAAAGCTCTCCTTTTGAAAATTCATTTGAACTGTTCTGTTCAGTGTGTGCCTCCTTTGAGCAGCGTAGAGTCACACCCCTGAAGCCAAAGTTGTTATTCTGTTGGCTTCACCTGTCTGTTACATTACTACCACCTCAGAGAAGAGTATGCATCTTCCTCCTATGCCTGTTTGCCAGGGAGTGAATGATTGGAACTGCATGTGATTTAATATAGTACAGGCTCCTGCGTGCCAATTTATGTGTTTCTGCGATGAGTATGAGGATGAGTTTCTTCTGATTGGGGTTGCAGGTTTTTACTTTTCTTTTTCACTGTCCAGTCAAGCTCATCCTATGAAGGCGAGACCAGCACATCACTTTCGAGCTGTGTTTTTCTCCCTTCAGGTTTAAACAAGTGGAAGAGACCTGGCAGTAAATTTAGGGTGGTTATCACACTTAACAACACACCCCTCATCCACAGTTCGCCCTCTTGGGTGCATGGCATGACATTTAAAAATTTAATAATATCAAGAATTAAATAGAAAATTAGACAAATGACTGAATGCAAAAGCCATGGTAAAACATGAAGAAGGATGTTGTTTTAGGCTGGTTTTCTCACTGCACCAGTGGGATATTGTAACAATATTGTACACGATGCAGCATGTAAATACCCTTTTGAAGGTGACTTTCAGGGTTACAGGTTTGTTTTTCGACAGGATAATGGCCCTTAACACAAGTGCTGGCCAAATAATCATTTCAATTGGAATGGAAATCAAACCGCATTGGCAGTGAGTTTACTATCCTTCCCAGTCACCCAATTGAAGCGTCCAAAGGATGATCTCAAATGCATAAATTGGGAGAGGCAAATGCAAGCAGTATACATCTAGTTGTGCAATTGATTAGGACAGAAGGGCCTAACAGCAGATGGCAATGCTCTGCTAAAGTTGTGTGGCTGAATGCCTGGAGTTGGGTGATGGGATACATATCCATACAAATCTCAGCAAAATACATCCTGAGATGTATACAGCATGAGATTAATACATGTTTTATCAGTTTCATGTTTCATTTACTGACCAGTTGGTGGGGGGTTGTGTACATTATGTATACATATTTGTATGCATATGTATAAATATATTCTCAAGAGGGATACTTCTCAGGAGGGATATTCAACTGCTCCTCCATGCAGAACCATTTCAGCTCCTCCAGGTTGCACAGCTTGCAACTATGAACTGCTTTTCATAGTTCATACCACATATTTTGTTTTGGAAGGAGGTCTTATTGGATTCTTCCTGACATAAGCTTCACATCTTTTCTTTTCTTTTTTTTTTTTTAGCACAAAACATATTACTGGAATGCTTGAATGTAAAGAAGCAGACACAATTCGTCTAAAAGGATCTGATTTACTTTCAAGTTGATGGGAACCTTGAATTAATATGGACATTGTGTATTTAGAGATGTGTGTTTTTCACAGATATGCTGAATGATGCACACAATATCAAGAGTCATACAATTCTTTACTTTTGTATGTAAGAAAATATGGAGTGTTTTGAACCTGCATTTCCTTGGAAAATTGACTCTTATTTACACTTCATCTAGGGTTTGAGTACATTTTGTAGGCTGCTGTATATTATAGTGCCTGTTTTTTTAAACCCCACAGTAAGTAGCTCAATAAGTATGATTTGTGAGACACAGATAATTGCTCAGTCCCCCTATTCATCGGATTTTATCCCGCTATTCAGCAGTCTTTTCCATTTTCTCCACTCTCTTCACCATTGTCCAGGAAACATTCACATTGCTTTACAATTGGCATATGCAGAAGGCCTGTATCAGTGACCTTGGGGTTTTTCAAAACCGTATTTAAACATAAAATTTAAATGAGACTCTATCACACTGCACTATTGGAATTTAAATTGAATTGGCTTAACACTAAATCCATGCAGTAGGCAGGAGGAGGTATACATCTTGCCTTTAAGATTATAAAAGAAACATGGAAGTCATAGTTAATAATAATTACATTTTATTACGTTTCAGTTCTCCTAGTATTTTTCTAATCTTTCCTGGCAGTCCTGTGTTAATAATAAATCTATCGGCTAAGCTTCAGTCAGTTAAATTTAGCAGCAACAAAGGACGAACTATATCTTGATCACGGAGCAATGACCATAATTGTAAGTTCAAACAATGCTGATGCAATTGTAGCTGACTGCAGCTTTCCGTCTTAAGCCATTTCAAAGTTTTAGAATGTATAACCTTTTAATTAACTTGAAGTCACCCGATTTTTTACATTTCAGAGATCAGTTAATATTGAGAATATTTGTTTCAATTGAAATCTAGTCTATTCCTGGGGAAGCTTTCCATCCCATTGGTGTGAGCATCTGTAATCTATTAAGTGATATGATGGAGTTTGGGAAACAGACTTGAAGCTAATTCAAGAAGGGGGACTGTAAAGTTAGGCCTACTTTTATGGGTGAGTTTTGGACATTGGTGTTAGTCGTGGGATATGTGATCTTTTTATTATTTTTTTTCTCTCAACTCTGTTTATTAAGTTTTCAATACAGTAGACACAACATTCAGTATTAATACACTATTATGTGAACATACTCCCCAGCACATATCAGCTAGCGACATACCTCTCCACCTTTTAATCTGCTTAAAAGCACTATCCGCCCCCTTCCTATCGCCACCCACCAACCCGTCCTTCCCACCTTAAAATTGTCTGTGCTGCCATCTCCACTCCTCTCCAATTGCATATGATCTTTAACCTTTTCATGCATATGAGTTCTGAACACTGCGCCGTGCCACCATAATTATGTTCTATAGATATGTCCAGTAAACATTTCAAATGTGGATGGAAATGGAATGGGATTACCATTAAACCAGAGTGTTGTAATGTATCACTATCTTTGTATCTGGAGGCCTTTCCAGGAACATTCAGCTCAGCACATAATGCTTTGCTTTAACTGGTTGTCAAAGCAATTATTATTAATAAATATCTGCTGTTGAAATATCATTTGATTGGGATAAACCAGTTGATCATTCCTTACATTAAGTGGTTTTCATGTCATGGGCAATGTATACAATATTTATGAATTATATAATGCAGCAAGATGTAACAGGACCGGCAGAATGTTATAGAGAAAATTAGCTTGAATAACTACAACCCTGTTAACAAATGTCCATGTTATAGCTGTTGCAGTAGACACATATACTATTTTGTGTAATGTAACACATGCCTCTGCCTATTGACAAAGTCATTCAATATTCATACTAAAACTATACATACATTATACATACTTATTAGCATCAATGGTAATACAGAAATTACAAATAAATGTAAATAAGAACAGTAGGAGACAACAACATTGCGTTCAACATTTTTATTACACATACAAACAGGGATTCATCTTCCCTTAACAGATCAGATCGTTATTTAGGCCACCGTTAATGCAGTCTAATTAAATATGCCGGCTTGTTCTCTGTATTGATGCTCTTTGGCTTTGTAATCGCCTCGCTATCAGGGGATTGTTCAGTAACCTGTATGCGATTGATACTGTGCAGTGATAAAAGGCACGTTTCAGCAAAAAGAGGAGGGGGGGTGGGAGCTTGTGTTAATAAAAGGCTTTGAATCTATTCTCACCTCTTTGATTTTCCATAAATTGCCCTATTTAAATTACACTCTTTTCAAGCTCACTTACATTCATGGTAAAGACCTTTGAGTGACATTATTTCATGTCTGAAGCTCTTCAATAGCAAATAGCGGGGTTACAGAGCTGCACATTAAGTGTTGCTTTGACTGTTTAAGTAACATTCCCTTAAATTTTTCTATTCCCAGTTTAGATCTTGTCTGGCTTCCTGCTGCGGCCTATATTAATACAACTCCTTCTATATCCACCCTATCGTCCATTCTGTTCCTCTTCCACTTAGTAGTAAAGCCTTAACCCACATGACCAAATGCCCAAGATTGCTCTTTAGGTGTGTTTACACTGCCATTTCTGATCCAGATCAAATGCATCGGTAGTATTTGATCCTGCTCAGAAATGGCAGCGTAAACGCTCAGTGATCGGATCAAATGTGCCTCTCAGGGAGATGGTACTAATCTGAATCAAATACATCTGTAGCATTTGATGCTGGCAGTGAGGATGCTCGACCGGCTCAAGTTCCAGCATGCACTGCGGCTCTGTTTGTTTTAAAGGCAGGCGGCAGACAAACATCCTTCACATCAGTTGAGCAGATAAAAGAACTTTAAATAAAATATTGTTAAAATTAACAGTAAATGCCTTGTTATTTTATGTTAGCAAAAATATATAATTGTATTTTTATTTTAAGTGCTTGTGAATGTGAATGAATAAATATGAGTGTGTTGTTTTTACGTGTTATCATTTGTAATGAGATAAAATGTTTTTGATATAGCTCTGTGTACTAAAGGACTAATTTAATATATACATATAATTAAGTTGGGCTATATGTGCTAGTGCGCATGTGAAGACCCCTGTGGTGGCTGAAAGTTGATCCTGATCAAATGGCAATGTTGACGCAAAACCGCATGTACCAATGCATTTGATCTGGATCAGAAATGGCTGTGTAAATGCACCTAATTTAATTTCTTGGCCCGTTTATATGCCATGAGCATCAGAACTGCACAGTTTCTTCAAACCTTCGAGAAATCTCCTTAAGATTACACCTGGAGATATTCAGATTTTCCCTTTTACCTTAATATAGATATATAAATATAGATATTCAGGAAAGTGGATAGATTTAATTTCAGCAGTGCTGTTTCTTCCAAATGCAATCCATCACATTTTTACTCATTTGATTTCTTACATAATATCTCCTTCTGCGCTGATTTGTTTTCCAAGGCAGCCATAACCTTTGTCTTCTTCGAGTATCCAATGATCGATTTAAATTGTCTTTGATTTTAGATTCAACAAAGCTGTTAAACATGATTTAGTCAGGTTCATTTTAAGTTCAGTTTTATTGCTTGCACCTGAGAGTCCTTGAAATTGAAGCTACAGGGCTTCAGGTGTCTTTGCAAATATAATCATGTAATCAGCAAATCATAAATTGTTGAAATTAGCTCTGTTTAACTTGACTTTTTCTTCTTAGTCCAAAGTCTTGAACACTTCTTCAAGAGTTGCTGCGAAGAGTTTTGGAGTTTTTATTGATGTTTTTACCCTTGTCCTGTTATGTAAATGTGGTACTCTGTTAGTATGTTTGTAAACCATTTAGTAACCTGGGATAAAGGCATTAGCTAAATGACAATAATTGTGATTGTAGACTTTTTAAGTTTATGACCTTCAGCTTGCAGGGAAATTTTCTCATGGCTTAAGTCCTTCTGAAGAAATCTCCAGTTTTATTACATTTGTTCTGATGTATAGTAAAAGGAAAACTAGCAATGGTGTGAAAGCTGAATAATGTTTTTATTTTTTATTTTGCAGAGGTTCAAGAACAGAATAGAAGGCCTATTATAATCAGTTTGCCATCCAGCACCTATTTTGCAATGGGATCAGTTCACAAACTGGAAATTCACATGATCCAAAATTCTCTTCCTATCATTGGGTTCTGGACTGACTATCAGGACCTGACAAGGATACGTTATATACACTGATGATAATAAGGGTGGCTCTTGTTCCTCTTCTGAGCAGTCATTTGATTTTAAGGGCAGCCGGTCACCTCGAAACTGGGGATTTTCTTCACCTTGATTATGGAGCCTGACTCTTTTGAAATTGCTGCCTATGCTGAAGGGAGAAATATGTGATCAAACCACAGCACATTTCAATGTATGCTATCAGTACACAAACACAGTCACTGTTATGTATTTATTAAGCATCACTGGTGGTATTGTGCTGATTTGGGTAGCCCATAAATTCTTAGGTATACAGATGATAAAATGCAACTGAGAAATGACTCCTGCCTCTCCTACAGAGTGCAAACGTCTTCCAATGACTGTACAGCTTCTGTCAGATGATGCGTTTGTTTATTTATTTTGTTAGTTTAGTGTCTTTGAAAAGCAGCAAAAATGCTAGGCAGTCTCATGTTCTCGCACTGTATTTTTTCTTCTTTGTTTGTTCATTTACTTGTATAGCTGATAAATGTATTTCTTTTAAGAATTTCTGCAACAGTGGCTTATCAAAATCAAAAGGCAATGTCAGCCTAGCTCGTGTTGGGCACAGCTCCCTGGTAGACTAGCATTTATCTACCCTTCTATCTTCACTGAGGGTAGTGAATGTGCAGTGAATGCTGTTAAGTCAGTGACAGAAACCCTAAAACAGGACAGTTGAAAGCATCTCCAGTTTATTATTATTATTATGATTATTATGATTATTATTATGATTATTATTATTATTATTATTATTATTATTATTATTATTATTATTATTATTATTATTATTTTATCCTTGAATTAAGGGAATACCTTCTGCCTAAAACAAGGTCTTATTACAGCCAAGCTAAATTGTGTTGATTATTACTATATGGACACAGTGAGTGCAAATGTTTTTTTTCCAGCTCCAGGAGATGCTCATTAGTCTGAATTATATCTGGGTTAACTTAAACAAGCTGAGCATTTCCAAACACCTGTTTTAAAATAATAATAGTAATCATAATAGTTTAAAAAGAGAGATTTTTCCCCCTAATCTGGCAAGTGAGCAGGTGGCTTGAGTAGTGATTTGTTTGTCCTAATTAACTAATTAATTTCATTTTTTTGTTGGATGTTTTTTTCTTTTTTTGCCTGTTTACCTACCTGTGGTTACCCATCCTTTTTCTAGCACACTATTAATATTGAAAACCTCTTTGAATCTGATGTAAAGCACTTTCAATCGGGTGTAATTACCTAAAGGGGTGATTCCCCCCTCCCATCCCCAGGTCATTCACATCACACAAAGGTCATCGATGTCATGGAGAGGAAACATCTGCGATCTTATACAATTAATAGCTCTTGCCTACATTTTTAATTGAGTCTGAAAAATCTATTAAAAGAAATTAAGAAAAAAAAAGACATTAAAGCCTCAAACCAAGGAGGTAGAATTTTGCAACATTAATTTACAATAAACTCCTTTTCAGTCAGTAAACCTGGCAAGCTTATGTTGGAAGCACTCTGTTATAGCCTGATAAAAGGGCAGAGGTTTTTACAGACCAGTGCTAAAAGGGCCCAAGTTTTGTACCCCTCCATTCTTATTTTCCACCTGCAAAGACAGGCATGATAACATGTGTATGACTTGAAGGGGCTTAGACTCAATTCCTTTCTAGGCTAATATTGGTCTGAAAATGTAATACAGCAGAAGTAGAATGAAAGTGATTGTCTTATTGTGCTGTGCATCAGAATTTGTGTTGTTCTTTTGCTGCCTAAATAGATTAATCTCCTACTGGAGCCATTCCTCTTCCCAAAATAATAAAATCCTATGCTTGGCATATTCAAGGAATTTAAACCCAAGGTAAATATTTCTTGAAATCCCTTTAATACAATTCGAGAAGGCAGTCGTTGTCCACCACATAGGTCTCCATTAGTGCTTGTGTACACCAAAAGCATTTCAAATATGTTTCCAAGGTGTTTTTGCGAGAAAAAACACAGGAGCCACAATGTTTGTTAGGCAGATGCTGGCTCCAATCCATTAGAAGTACCGGCTCATGCATCCACTCCTCAGATGCTGGTTTTACTCAAATTGCTGAATCTGGCTGATTTTTCCAGAAAGAGACGCAATTGCATATATTGGTGGGGGTGGGGAAGGGGGTGGGGGTGAGAGCATGCTGACTCAAGCTTACATCAGCAACTGTGCAGTGCAGTCCTAGTGATCTCTGACAGAGAATACAGCTCACAGCCCAGAGGCTAAAGGCTTTTGAAGTCGGTCTGATTCAGAAAAGAAGCTTGGTTAGAAATAGCCGGAGGATTGAAGCAGAGGAGAAATTCCACTGCGACACTTCTGAAAAATGTATTGAAGGATATCATGTAATAAAACCTCAATGAAAATAAATAAAATAGTAATATATAATTACCATAATATTAAATTATAGCTGGGTTTGACACATAGCACATAGCAGAGAATCACACGAATACATGGTGGAGTATGGAATTTGTTCTGCTCTGGAAGGATCTCCTAAAATGTTTTATTAACCCAGTTAAGGGAATTTAAACAACCAGCCCCCTATTAGACAGACTTGAACTTTCTTCAGTTCCCTAAAGCTGCCTTAAATATACCATGGTGATTTAAAGACCTGCAGTTCAACTGAGAATTAATACTTTACTAACACTGCAGGGACACAATTCATAGCACAAGGTCATGTAATTATTTTAACTAAAAGATATGAATTTTTGAAACCTACTAGTACGTGTCAGACCCTGTGAATCTCAAACTCGAGAAAGCTCCAGGTAATTTCAGTGATAATTTAATATTATGGTAAAATGTATAATGTCAGCAGATAAATGCATACAAACTTTTATATTTTCCTATTCCCAGTCACATTAATACATTTTGACAGATTGAAGATTAAGTGTTTTTAGCCTGGCACTTTTGTGGTTCTTCATCTACCGAATCTACAGGGACTTGTGACAACCTCTAAAAGAGTGACAATGTTGAGTTCTCCCCCTTCACTGTGCGCATGTGTGCGTATGTCTCTAATCAGTTGTGACACAGTTGTATTACCTCTGTGGCAAGGCTAATCATTGTAATATGGCGGAAGATTCTTCAACTACCTAAAATCCACATCCTGAGCAACATTCTACAGAATATGACCATTTCTCACTCCTCACTGGGCTCAGTTTTTGGTCCAAGCCCTTATCCTATCAAGACTCTCTTCTGGTTGGCCTTCCTGCTTCTATCATTCTACCTTCATCCACGATACTGTTGCTTGCATTATTTTAACTGCTTCGTGCTATTCCATTACTTCATACTCGACTCGGGAGTGACACTGCAAAACAGATTCCCTGCCATGTGAGGGTTTGAATGCTCTTCCTGGCACAGTGGAGTGATGTCACGTATGCCCTGCCATACTTGCAACTGCATTTTTGAATGGTTAGACCACAGTACTGAATGCTCATTCCAAAGTGCAGGTGTGACCAAAACTAAACAATAAAACCATCTGTTGTATTCAGTCACCTATGATTATGGCTATGATTTTGTCATGGAGAAAATTGGGTTTACCTACTTGCCTTTTAAAATGTTTTTCGACTACTTTGTTTCTTAATTAGACTCCAGTGAAAGCTAATAATTGTGATGTGGTTGTATTATTCACGTGACTGCATTGAGCAACAGCTTCCAGATCACGTTGTATCAAGGTAACTCCACAGCACCGCCAATGTTTTTTCCTAATTATTACTCTGTTTAATTAATCAGTCACAGTGCAACACGTGTTCTACATTTCTACAATGTAGCTAACCTCCTTAGAAAAAAATGCTTCAGTGTCTTTTGCTCATACTAGCTTCGGGGCAAATGGAACTTTACTACAACAGCTCTCTAAATAAGAAATGATGTCGACTACAAATGTTGTAAAAAGCAGGTATGTAAACACAATTATCTGCATGAAAAAATCGTAGCCCTACCTACGATTATACACTCCTGTGATCAATATTGATTTTTATGTAAATTCCCCCACAAAACATCTACATTAACCCTTTCACAAAGCCGTTCAGCTCAAAATTTACTGAGGGTACTTTGGAAAAATTCGCAAGTGCAAATGGAAACTTTACTAACCCAAGCAAGATGGCAGCGTCCTTTCAACATCAAAAGAACATTAATAGTATTTGTGCGTGCAGAGGTGTGCTTGTGATGTCAAGCAATTCTATCATTGATTTCCTGTGACTGCAATGAAGTCTACAGAGCGTTGCTTAATGCGATCTGAGCATAGAAACTAAATTGAGTCTGACAAGTCTGACGGGTCGCATCTAAGTTGAGTGCAAAGGGTTAATAAAGCAAACAAACCAAGACAAAAAAAAGAAAATGAAAAAAAAAAAACATCCCAGGAATGTGAATATGTTACACTTCCCATTTTTGATCTACAGCTTGGTGACATATCAACGGTATGGTTGATGGAGTCAGTGTTGCTTTTCTCTCCCCCGGGGCGTCTGTTTGCTTTTCCTTCCGCTAATCAAAGATTGGAGGAGAAAATGTTACGTGCATGACTTCCCATCACAGGTTTAGGGAGGAATTGTTTTGACGTGTAACTGCAGCTTAGGATTATATTAATGAGCGGAGAGCAGGCTTTTCCACAACAGGCAGAGACATTACAATGTGTCGTTTTTTTGCCATTCTGGCGGCGAGATTGACATTTTCTTGACCTGTTTTGCAGCTAGGCTCTCAGCAGAGGATGATGATCATACATTTTATTTTATTTTATTGTTTTCCCTTCTCCAAATCTAAGACATCAATATCTATAAAACAATCACACACAGTTGTTTTTCACTATCAAAGTGCCGTCATGTAAATGCAGATCTCTCCTCAATGCAACACTCCAATATTTCCAAGTCATTTAATATGGTTGCCAACCAGCCACAGACAAAAAGACAACCCCACACCCTTCAAAATTGCTTCTTTACTATGTTATGTAAGGTACTTGAGGGGAACTAAAGCTGCATTTTCAGTTTTTCTAGTTTTTCTTCCTCACTGGTATGAAGTTGGGGGGAGGGGGGTGATCTCTGGGAGATATAATGCAATCTTCTGATATGCTCTTAGAAGTATGGAGCAAACTAGAACAGGTTTGTGCAAGGCTAGATAATAGATCCAATAAGGAAGAGGAGAAGCAAAGAAGCATTTCTGTTGGAGGTATTTGATATTGCAATTATAGCTGAACAGCAGGAACACTCAGTATTCAAATGGGGCTGCACTGTCTAGGTTAGCCGTGTGACTGGTAGGCAATTAATTTTGCAACCGAATGCAGAATTCTGACTGAAGCTAGCAAGTCATGTGAAACAAGTGCAAGTAATCCCCAGGTGCATGGACATATAGTTTACTGCAAAGGCTTATACCTCAGAGCCCAGAGAATGGCATAAATGCCAATGAAATTCACAAGCAGCAAAGCAAATAATTTTTGATGTCTTTCAGCACTGAATGTCTTTGATATGAATGTTTGTAGTTAGTCCTCACCCCTGTACACAGTCTTTGCTAAAATGTGGTATGTTGATAATTAAAATTGAATTATCTCACTCACAGATATGTATTCCACAATTAATTACCTTTCCTTTTTTGTCAAGGGTGTGAGCAACTTGTATTGTTTCTCCATAAGGTTAGAACAGATATATATATATATATATATATATATATATATATATATATATATATATATATATACACTCACCTAAAGGATTATTAGGAACACCTGTTCAATTTCTCATTAATGCAATTATCTAACCAACCAATCACATGGCAGTTGCTTCAATGCATTTAGGGGTGTGGTCCTGGTCAAGACAATCTCCTGAACTCCAAACTGAATGTCTGAATGGGAAAGAAAGGTGATTTAAGCAATTTTGAGCGTGGCATGGTTGTTGGTGCCAGACGGGCCGGTCTGAGTATTTCACAATCTGCTCAGTTACTGGGATTTTCACGCACAACCATTTCTAGGGTTTACAAAGAATGGTGTGAAAAGGGAAAAACATCCAGTATGCGGCAGTCCTGTGGGCGAAAATGCCTTGTTGATGCTTGAGGTCAGAGGAGAATGGGCCGACTGATTCAAGCTGATAGAAGAGCAACTTTGACTGAAATAACCACTCGTTACAACCGAGGTATGCAGCAAAGCATTTGTGAAGCCACAACACGTACAACCTTGAGGCGGATGGGCTACAACAGCAGAAGACCCCACCGGGTACCTCTCATCTCCACTACAAATAGGAAAAAGAGGCTACAATTTGCACAAGCTCACCAAAATTGGACAGTTGAAGACTGGAAAAATGTTGCCTGGTCTGATGAGTCTCGATTTCTGTTGAGACATTCAGATGGTAGAGTCAGAGTTTGGCGTAAACAGAATGAGAACATGGATCCATCATGCCTTGTTACCACTGTGCAGGCTGGTGGTGGTGGTGTAATGGTGTGGGGGATGTTTTCTTGGCACACTTTAGGCCCCTTAGTGCCAATTGGGCATCGTTTAAATGCCACGGCCTACCTGAGCATTGTTTCTGACCATGTCCATCCCTTTATGACCACCATGTACCCATCCTCTGATGGCTACTTCCAGCAGGATAATGCACCATGTCACAAAGGTCGAATCATTTCAAATTGGTTTCTTGAACATGACAATGAGTTCACTGTACTAAACTGGCCCCCACAGTCACCAGATCTCAACCCAATAGAGCATCTTTGGGATGTGGTGGAACGGGAGCTTCGTGCCCTGGATGTGCATCCCACAAATCTCCATCAACTGCAAGATGCTATCCTATCAATATGGGCCAACATTTCTAATGAATGCTTTCAGCACCTTGTTGAATCAATGCCACATAGAATTAAGGCAGTTCTGAAGGCGAAAGGGGGTCAAACACAGTATTAGTATGGTGTTCCTAATAATCCTTTAGGTGAGTGTATATATATATATATATATATTGTGTCCCATTTGGACTGACTAACTATTCCGGCCTTCCGTGTCTGCCTGTGTGGAGTTGTCATGTTCAACCCGTGACCATTTCCCACTGGGTCCTCTGGTTTCCTCCCACATCCCATTACTGAGGAAAAGGCTGTTTATAGGGGGGGCACAGATCTCTAGTGCGAACTCTCAGTGCTGGTATCTTCCAGGCACCTTAAAGGACTCTTATCATAGCACAGACCCACACTGGAACAGGCAGTAGGCAAATGGTAATTCAAGGTATCTTTCTGAGCTAATGTAATATGTTTTATGGATCTTATTTCTGACATTTCAAGTTGGCAGTTTCATTAAAGTCTAAACTATCACAGACAAGTACAAAACATATAAAAATCTGATTGTTGTTAAAGCACATTGACGTTGAGAAATGAAGGTCTTTATTCATCATTTTCCATTCTGTTGCAGGTGACAAAGTATTGGTGAGGATGTTGCAATTCTGTTCTAGTACTCTGTGGTGCAGTTGTGAGAGGAGGGGGGCAGATGAATAAAGTGTCAGTTCATGTTGAACTTAGTAATTTTAGCATTTTTGCATGAATTCCTGATAATTGCACTGGGAATTCCTTGACTGGCAGGAGCGTAGGGAGTATGACAAGTGAACAACTTCTGGCAATGTCAGTTTGATGCATGTGGTCTGAAGTGCATTCCAGTCTAGTTTTGAATTGCTGAAAAAATGGCAGTGACATAATATTAAGTGCTCCTGTACAAAAAAATTGAAATGGCGGGAAAGGGAAGATCACAGCCTTTTCTTAGTCATGCTGTTAGTTGTGCTCCATGCTTACGGGGAAACACCAAGTCACTTCCAGTGTGTTTTTGTTGAAGCACATAAAACATAGATTCAGCTTCCCATGTTGCTTTTGGTGTTAGTCTTACTGCTCCTACAACCCTCTGTTCACTGGGCTTATAGGGTTAATAGAGAAATTACACTCTGTGCGTTTAAAAAATACATAAATAATTGAAACGGTCTTAGACATTCTACAAGCCAATTATTCCAATGTATTATAACTATATATTTCTAATTGAAGTATTAATATTAATCAAATTAATATTAATGTTGCATGCAATTTTAGCATGGCCTTTATTTATCAGGATTACATTGTAATTTTACCTGATTGCATGTCAATGGCTGGACACTTGGCCTGTCTTGGGTGGGCTTCTTCATACCAGATCATACTGTGTTTATAGTAAAGCAAGCTCAACTATTTCACTATTTTGTCTTCTCTCCCATTGTGTTGTCAGTGTGAGAGATGAATGGCCCAAATCCTCATAAACTCCCAATGCCTGAGGATGGCTGACCCTCAGTTGAGACTGTCAGTACCATCCCACGTCTTTCTGATGCTTCTAGTCCACTTGACATTGTGCCTGACAGTGTGACTCTCTGAGCACAGCAGCCCATGTTGCACCCTGCACCCCTGTGATAAACACCCCAGCTCTTGAGGTTCAAGGCCTTGTAATATGACATCTATTTTCAAAGCCAGACACAATCCCTGCAATCTATTGTTAATTTTCGAAGAAGGAAACTTCTGATTAACGAAGCACCTGGAGACAGCCCACCCACGAAAAAGTGCACGCTCTCTCTAATTAGGCCAATTTGCAATACTTTCTTTTTTTTCTTCCAACATTTCATTATCGCTCAAGTGGCCGTGAATCTACATTATGCTTTGTCCCAACAGGGCCTGGCTTGGCTACAACCAATTACTGGGGAAACTTTATGTATTGCATTCAGCACTCAATTCTCAGCCAGCGCACTGGGAATTTAATGCAATTCAGAAGAGCAACATGCCCAAGTCTCCCTGAAAACCCGATTGTGATGTTAGATTAAGAAACAATGTGCACACTTAAGATGTGTTTTACAGTTTTCTGTTAGCGTGTATTGTTTTTATACTATGTTTACTGTGGAATGCCCACAAATAAAAAACAAAAACAAGTCTTCATTAAAATATTAGTCATCTCTTCTTTTAAAAAAGGCTTTAAATAGGATTTAGTGGCAGCAAGACCTTTCCTCAAGCCATTGCATTAATTACATAGTCTATGCTTACTGCTGCAAAAGGACAACTGACTGCAGTTAAACTGATTTGATTATAAAGTGAAGGTAATTTCCTGTCAACACACTGAAAATAAGAAGCTTATAAGCAAAAAAAAAACAAAAAAAACAACAACATAACAGTCTCCTAGTGTGCGTGTATGTGTGTGTTTCAGAAACAGTACATACAATTATTTCTAAATTGCTGATAAATGCATAATTTATTGAGACTTGAGCATACTGCCGAGAACAAGCCATTTAAAAAGCCCTTTTAAAAGCTCAACCACAAAATCTGATTCTGTATCAGGAGGACATTTCAGCCAACTGAAATGCAATCTGATTACACCTAGAAGGGGATCGTATGTGTATTGTGATGAAAGCCATCTATCCATGCTTTTACCAGGTTGATCCTGAATGTATGCATGCTGACATAAACATGTACCTCAAAGACTTGCTGAAGACTTCACAATGTGCTCCTGAATGGGAAATCAAAAGGCCAGACCAACAGAGAAACTGAGAAACTAACCTCTACTTTCCAATACTGTCGTACCAACCTCTGGTCCAGAGATCCTGGTAATGTGCCTGTGACAAGGTCAGAAAACACATGAAAACCAACGCTGTGCTTGAAAGCTGTAACTTTACTATACACCTTTAGATATAGAAATTCCAGTTTGATAACTAAATTCAAAATTGACTTCAAAAATGACCCACAGTGCTGTTTGAAAACTGCCTGGATTGCATGAAGCCCACAGTTTTGTATCTTCAATGCTCATGTCACAAATCCATTTAATAAAAACAGGAGTCGGACACCCATCCAAAATCCAAAAGTCAAATAGGGATAATGGAGTGATATTCGCACACTTGCATATGCGCTGAGAGAAGTTTGATTAAACCAGAGACAAATCAATGTTTCTTCTTCAGGAGTGCACACACAATCACATTTAATTTAAAGCACATTTAATCAATTAACCCCTACCCTGTTATAGGCTTGTATTTAAATGCGATTATGTGTTGAATGTGGTTATAGAGTTCTTCTGTAGATCAAAACATCGATTTGTTTGTGGTTTAATGAAGCTGTTCATGGACCATAGGCTATATGTAAATGTGTGGAACTATATAACACTTGTCTGTGTCCCTCAAGTCCAATGTAGCCCACTGTTTCAGTACATAGGAAATACAAAATAAAATAAATATTGTTTCCCTGAATATGAGAGGAACAGCTACAGTTAATACGAATGCTCCAATTTGGGTTTTACATTATTATTTTATATGTATCAAAATGCCCTGCCTGTTTAAAGTTGTGATTGCTTAGAGTGTAGTCAAGGGATTTCAAGCCTCTTGCTGGTGTGGCAGTGTGAGGCAAGGCTGGGGTCAGGGTGGGTCTTTCAGTGGAGGAGAGGTTTTGTCGTCTCCTCCACTCCTCCACCCTGACCCCAGCCTTGTCTCTCACACTGCCACACTGGATATTGCTGATTTTTGTGGTTGTTGTCTCTGTATAGTAAAACATTGGTTTGAAACCGGCCTTCTCTTGACAGCAGCACACTAAGGGTACTTCATTCTTTCCGGCAAATGGTTGAATAGCTCAGGGTCATCTCCTCTTAATGGGTGGGTGTACCTTTGAACAGAACCCTGACACATTTAAATTAATAGAAATAATGCTATGACAGAACGGATACAAAATGTAGTACAGCCACATCTCTTCAGAACCTGGTATACCTGGTGTATATTCCACAGGTGCAGAAGTACTCTAGATAAATTATACAGTTCTGCAATTAGGAAAAGTGAGCTTTTAAGTGTGTCAAGGCTCCCTATATTAGACTCTGTGAGTAAGGGTGACCCTGTAAATTGACTAATGCTTTCATTGCGTATGGTTCTCCCACCACTTGAAGAAGCTTTTTTTTTTTTTTGTGTGTCTCGCCAGATGTTTACATCTATCCGATGCATCATACATTAAACACTATTTGATGTTTCTAATCTGTGCTTGTTTACAAGTTGGCTTCTGTACATCAAGGAGCAAACAAGCCAGCAGTAAAAAAAAAAAAAGTGCATCTGTTCTGGTGACTCATACTCATACTGAATTGCAACATATCCATTTCTGAAACTCTTTCTGAGCATTGTAAGTCAATGTGAGATTTATTATATTATTATTATTAGTAGTAGTAGTAGTATTTGTATTTCTTGGCAGATGCCCTTATCCAAGGCGACTTACAACATAAGTGCAATACAAAGTGCAAGAATAAAGTTAAGTACAAGGCATCAACATTACAAATTCAAATTTACATTAAACATAGCAATTCAAGATATAATACATTTTACAACTTCCAATTTATACAGTTAAGTACAGTAAGTGCGGACATACATCCTGGAAAGTAAAGCTAAGTGCTGTCAAAATGTAGGGTCACAGTCAAGGGTTACAGGAATGGGGAGCAAGGAGGAAATCAATCAATAACGCAAGAAGCATGATACAACTCTATGAAGTGCTATCTAACAGGGATTTAAAGGACTAATATTACAAGTACTGTCTGAAAAGATGCGTCTTGAGTAAGCACCAGAAGGAGGTCAAGGACTCTGCTGTTTTGACTTCAGTGGGAAGGTCGTTCCACCATTTAGGGTCCAGGGATGAGAAGGATCGGCTCTGGAAGGAGAGTGGAGAGGAGGTAGAGTTAGTCTTCTGGCACTGGAAGAGCACAGTGGTTTGGAGGAGATGTATGGAGAGATGAGGGTCTGAAGGTAACTTGGTGCAGTGTGGTCGAGACAGCGGTAGGTGAAGGTCAATGTCTTGAACTGAATGCGTGCCGGTATCGGGAGCCAGTGGAGGGAGTGGAGCAGTGGAGGTGCGTGTGCGAATTGTGGCAATACCAGACGAGCAGCAGAGTTCTGGATGAGCTGGAGTGGGCGGGTAGTAGATGCAGGCAGGCCGGCCAGGAGGGAGTTGCAGTAGTCCAGGCGGGAGAGGACCAGTGACTGGATGAGCAGCTGAGTCGAGTAGTCGGTGAGGAAGGGACGGATTCGGTGTATGTTGCTCAGGAAGAATCTACAGGTGCGTGTCAGTGTGGTGATGTGATGGGTGTAGGAGAGCACAGGATTGAGGGTGACTCCTAGGTTCTTAGTGGAAGAAAGAGAGAGTGTGGTGGATTCCAAGGGGATCGAGATGGAGAAATCAGCAGAAGGGGAGGAAGAGTGGAGGAAAAACAGGAGATCTGATTTGGAGAGGTTGAACTTGAGGTGAGGTGATAGCAGACAAACAGGAAGAAATGCGAGAGGGGATGAGAGGGTCAGAAGAGGGAAAAAACAGGAAGATCTGGGCATCATCAGCATAGAAGTGGTAGGAGAAACCATGGGATGCGATGAGGGGGCCCAGGGAGCGAGTATAGAGAGAGAACATGAGGGGGCCCAGGACGGAGCCTTGGGGTATGCCTGTGAGGAGAGGCTGGGGGGTGGATGAGGAACCTCACCATGTCACTTGGTAGGTCCGGTCGCTGAGGTAGGAGGAGAACCAGGTGAGAGCAGTCCCAGAGATTCCAAGGTCAGCGAGGCAGGAGAGGAGGATGGAGTGATCAACGGTGTCAAATGCTGCAGAGAGGTCAAGGAGGATGAGGACTGAGGAGAGGGAGGCGCCCGAGCACTGCTGAGGGAGTCAGTGACAGCCAGGAGAGCCGTCTCAATGGAGTGAGCTGTGCGGAAGCTGGATTTCAGAGGATCAAGAAGTGAGTGTTGGGACAGAAAGTCAGAGAGCTGACGGTGGACCGCACGCTCGAGAGTCTTTGAGAGGAAGGGGAGTAGGGAGACAGGGCGGTAGTTCTGAGGAGAGGTGGGGTCAAGGGTTGGTTTCTGGAGGAGTGGGATGACAGCAGCTTGTTAAAATGCAGAGGGGAAACAGCCAGAGAGGAGTGAGGAGTCGAGGGAGATGAAGGGGAGAAGATCAGGAGTGGTCGCTTGAAGGAGGCGAGAAGGGAGAGTGTCCAGGGCACACGTTGTAGGTTTGTGACGTAGGAGGAGAGCGGAAATGTCAGAGTCCAAGAGAGGTGAAAATGAAGAAAAGGAAGCTTGATCGGTGGGAGGTTTGGGTGTGATGGGAGAGGAGGGTGGAGTATTGAAGAGCCTGCGGATGTCTGCAATCTTAGAGGAGAAGAAGGAGGCAAAATCATCAGCAGTGAGAGATGAGGGAGGAGGAGGGGGGGCAAGGAGGGAGGAGAAGGTGGAGTAGAGTTTGCAGGGGTTGTTAACAGTGGATTCAAAGAGTGATTTGAAGTAAGATTTCTTGGCTGAGGTGAGTGAGGAGGAGAATGTGGACAATAGGGAGCGGTAGAGTTCGAGGGTTTGGTCCTTGTCCACTTCTGTCCGGCAGCACGCAGACTAGTTCGGGTTGAGCAGAGAACAGCAGAGAGCCAAGGCTGAGGAGCGGAGGGACGGGCAGGACGAGACGTGAGAGGACAGAGAGTCAAGGGAGGAGAACAAAGAGGAGGTAGCTCAGTTGACACATAGATGGGAAAAACAGTCAATGGAAGGTAAGAGAGTGAGGGCAGTGAAAGCAAGGGTGGAGGAGGAGATAGAGCGGAGATTATGATGGAAGGTGACAGAGGGAGTGGGTGGAGTGGGGAGGGAGGGGAGGGAAAGGGAGAAGGAGATGAAGTGGTGGTCTGAGATGTCCATGGGTGTCACGGATAGTGTCGAAGGGGAGCAGCTTCTAGAGAAGATGAGGTCAAGCTGGCGGCCTGCCCTGTGAGTGGGGGGGAGATGAGGAGAGAAAGAAATACAGCACAGTGGGAAGGATTGGAGAGGTGGATTTTGAAGTCTCGCAGGAGGATGATAGGTGAGGACAGCGAGGGGAGGGAGGAGAGAAGAAAGTTGAGTTCATCCAGGAAGGAGGCGAGTGGACCAGGGGGACGATAGAGAACTAGAAGGAAGAGGTGATTTCCATTGCATTGGAATTCAAAGCTGTGGGTCGTGATAGAGGAGAGAGAGGGGGGACAGAGAAGAGAAGAGAAGGTGAGAGCAGGAGCCCTGTTCCTCCCCCCCTGCCCAGTAAGACGAGGGGAGTGGGACAGGACAAAGAGAGAGGATAAGCAGGGGTGGTTGTGTTGTCCGGGGAGATCCATGTCTCGGTGAGAGCGAGGAAATCCAGGGTGTGGTGGGAGGTGAAGGCGGAGATGAAGTCGGCCTTGTTGGAAGCTGAGTGGCAGTTCCACAGACCCCCAGAGAGCGGAGTAGAGGGGAGGGAGGAGGAGGGGAGAGGCAGAGAGATGAGGTTAGAATGATTAGGGAAGCAATGGCGTGCAGGTGCACACCGAGAAGACGGAGAGAGCAGGACGGGAATCGGAGAGATCGTCATGGCTTCTTGCTGTTGCTGTGCGGCATCTCCTCGCAGTCTTCTCCTCGCTGGAGTCCCACAGCTAGAGTCCCTGCCCTTTGGAGATGGGGCCCTTTTGAGTCCCACAGCTAGAGTCCCTGCCCTTTGGAGATGGGGCCCTTCAGAAGGGGGGCATTGAAGGCTGCTGGAGCTGACTGCTGGTGCAGGGGTCCAGGGGGCTGTTAAATACTTCACCTGTAGCTAATTAGGACAGTGCACACCTGTGTTGCATTGAATGACAAGGCTGTGAGGATGGCCCTCCCTCACACGCAGGACTGCTAATAGCACAATTAATGGCCGCTTTATATCTGAATACAGACAAAGACTGAGCCGGACACACGCAGTTACACTGAATAATAGCTTGTAGTAATGCTAAATAAATGCAAAATAATCACAGCCTAGAATGCAACACTTCTGATTTACAGAAAGGGCGTGTTGAGCGTGCTACATAAGTTTCTAAATTAACTAACAAACAGTCGCTGCTCTTACTACAATACTTATTATCTTAAGTGTCATCTCAAGTAGGCATAGAGGGACACAACCTTTTGGAGAGAGAAAAAAAAAACATCCAACAACTTATAAACCCTTCCTCGCCTTCAAACCACTGCACTGCCTAATGCACAAACCTCA
This sequence comes from Amia ocellicauda, assembly GCF_036373705.1. Lineage (NCBI taxonomy): Eukaryota > Metazoa > Chordata > Actinopteri > Amiiformes > Amiidae > Amia > Amia ocellicauda. Next base: position 40,216,327 of record NC_089858.1, read on the forward strand.
GTTATAAGAGGTAGAAAAAAAGGTTCAGTAACTCACCATGGAAATTCTGGAACAAACACAACCACATTTTTTACAGGAGAAGGAGCAGTTGAGTTCAGTGTACTTTTAGCAGTTCACATCTATTATGAGGAGTCATGCCCCTGCCAAAAGTACAATATTTTATTTTTTCTATGCCTGACTTAACAGAGCTGAGAAGCCTGTAAGTGTAAAGTCCCTTGGCATAGGAACTTGGCATAGTCCCTTGTCATTTTTTCTTTTAAGAGCCTGGGGCTATCTTGTACATGAAGAATGCTATGGAACTAGGCCATGGATAGTTCTTATTTTCACCAGCCCCATAAATTATCTAAATTGGATGAAAATGTCTACTAAATCTTTCTTCACAGTCCACAGGGTTATAGGCAGTGCCAAAGAAGAGACAGCCTCTTTTATTTAGTTTAAATATGAAGCATCTCTATGGATCTAATTTTCTACAATTAATAAGTCGTCAACCCATTTTGAAGCAAGTTCATTCCTACTACATTATTCCCTTGGTCAGTTTATATGGAAAATTAGTAAGTATCAACACCATGATGTCTAGTGGTATTGCAAATTAATACATTCATGGTGATTTTTTAGGTGTGTTTTCAGAAGAGACAGCTGGTGGCTCTGCTTACTGAAAAGTTGAGCAGACAGGCAACTTAAAAATAACAAAAATGTGTGTGTTACACACACAATATACATGCTTAAAAAAAAAAAAAACCTCAAATCCATCTGAAATCCTAAGCTTTAGTCTTTGTTAATTAGCTGATAGTTTTAGCCTGTTATTTTAGCCTATAGCCTATTAGCTTTGATCTAATTAGACAATTTTTGATATGCCTTGTTTTAATTATCACAAGGTATTTGGCAAAATATCTACCTCTGGGTAAGAGGTATAATTATCTTGACCTGTTATGTTAATTTCCACTACATCTGGTGTTCAATATAGGTATGAATTTGTTCCATACAGAAAAGGAATGGGATTAGACATATCTAGAAAGGACATTTTATAAACATTGCAAAATATTGAAATGCATAGACTGTAGACTTAATCGATGCCTTTGTAAATATATATTTTTGCTCTGCTTCACACAATGTAGCACAGCAAGTCTGTACTGTTAAAATAACACGCATACACACTGATATTACCCATTTGAAATACATTGAAGTGATGTTTTTAACTTTTAAAACATTAATTTCTCTGTCAAAATTAAGTCAATTAAGCCAAAGTTTTTAGATCTTGCCCATAAAATGAAATTGTTAGTGAGAAACGAAAGTGCCATTTGTGTCCATCCTATCGCTATGTATTCCAAAAGAAATACATTTATTTTGCAAAATGAAAAGCGAAGTGTGGATTGAGAGTAATTGTACACTATTTTGCTACACAATTTGACTTAATTGCTTCTGAATGAATCAGTGTTTGATCTTAGGCTTTGCCATTTGCTTTTGTAGGTGTTTTTCCCCACTGCTGGTACCAGACCTTTAATTATAGAGAGGTTAGAAGAGACATTAATTTGAACTTTATTTACAATTACAGTCAAGGTCAAGACACACAACATGAAAAATACATTAATTTAAATTATTTTATTCGAGTTTCCAAATCATTAAAATCAGAACACGACTGCTTCCCAATTTTAAGACTTTGTGTCCAAGTGGAAGCCAAATCAATCAACATACGGGGACGAACTTCCAAGTAAAACGGGTTGATTCGAGTGATTCACGTCATTGGTTAACTCGTCGAATGACAAAGGAGTCAGAATGGAATCAGTGGCACAATCAAGACTTGAAGGTAAAACAAAGCAGCTTTTGGTAATTCTCAGCCTTTTCCAGATTTGAACATGCAGTGCACAGCAGGGTACAGTTCCATCTCTCAATCACTCAAAGAAGTCTCTCTCACAGTTTGCATGGTACATTCACACTCACAATCTGTGGAATCCCTAACCCAATAGGCCTTCTTGGTTCTGCGATTCTGAATTCCCCATTTGTGCCTTAATTCTCTGCCTTTTCTCGAAATAAAATCAAATGAATAAGTAAAATGAGCTCAAGGCTTGTTTTAGCTCCTTATAATTTTGCAGAAAGAAAGGTAACAGATTTGTTTTGTTCTCGATAGTGGATGGAGTGCAATAACAATGTTAACCAACTAGTTCTTTAATTGTAATTTCAATTAATTTAAACCATCATATAATCATCATCAGCCTATATCGATCCACTGCTGGATCCCCAAGATTTGTCCAATTGCTTAAATCTATAGCTTCACTTTTCCATATCACAGCTGCAAAGATTATTATTTAATCTTCTCATCTTTTATGTGGTTGTCTTCTAGGTCTTTTTGAATCTCTTGGGATGCATTCATTTCTTTCCTCTCTCTTCTTGTTATTGCAAACATACATCTTTCCATGCTTCTTTGTGCCATAAAATGTTTGCATTAAGTGACCAGGTTACAAATCAAGTACAAATACATACATATCTGATACATTTCCTACAGTTGGTAAAAACATGGACGCTTTAACAAACATGTGAACAAATGCTCAATTATCCGGATAAGTAAATAATAAATGTTCTGGCTTTGGGTCCTTATTGCCTGGATATGTATTATAGTTTTTTTTTTTTTTTTTAACTATTCATGTTCAGAAGGAATCCAGAGAGTTAGCTTCAGCTACATACAAAAGCTAGTTAGTTTGTTCCAGGCTTCTTCAAAGAGATGCCTTATATTTCTACCTAAATACAACATCATTTTAAACCCTTCAGGCTTATAAATGGCCTGATCTTTACCATTTGCAGCTTCATAATCTAGAAATATCAAACATGTAATTAATTTTAGTTTTTAGAACTGAAAACTACGGTTCTTAACCAGTTGTTTTTCTTCCAATTGCTTTTAGAAAATCTGATGTTTAGATGTGTGATACAGTAATAAAGAATCAGTCAAATGCTGTGGTGAATGGTGGAGGGAGGAGCAAATTAATGTTTGCATAGAAGTGGGCCTTTGGGAGTCAGAAAAGACCGTGACTACTAGGGTACTTATACTAGTGTAAAACAAAAATGATAGATAGATAGACAGATAGATAGATAGAGATAGATAGATACACATACATCTAGTGTAAAATCTAACTACGCACTAGTGTGTTTTGAAAATATTTCCTAGGTTTCTATGAATTATGTATTGCAGGAGCAGTAGTATGTTTCTGAAGCTTTGGGACTTATGTTGAGATACTCATGAAAACAAATACCTTCTCCTTATTTGACTGTTAATGTTATATTTCAAGATAATGTCTTTAATCACTGCCCCTCCTCCCCCACCATATCAAGGCTATGTGTAAAGTCGATATAAACCCTAAGGGCTTTATAGAAGTACTAGAAGTCAATTTTATTTTCAAAACAGACTGCTAAATCAATACAGGTGCACATTGCAAGCCATCAAAATAAGTTATATCCTATTAGTTGCTACTTTTGACTATGCTGAAATAAAGGTTTCCCTGTAAGTGAAGTATGAGCCAAAGAACCAATTTGTCTGAAATGCAATGATGGTTTATCATGCTCATGGAAATTGATTTCTACCACATTATGCATGAATTGTGAAATCCAAAAATTGCACCATAGAAATTGTAGCAGGTTGGGGGGTCACAAAAAGGGCTTGTTTGTAGGCAGGGCAGGCAGAGGGTACAAAACAGGCTTGCTGTGGTTTTATTGTTGCCCTTAATGGCAGAACAATGTAAAAACTAACCAAACAAAAACCTATCACTGTTTAAGCACTAACTAAACATAAATGGTCCCCAACTACAAACAAAACAATAATAATAATAATAGTAAATGCCCAGGTCGGCAGAGCCAAAGACTGGGCAGACAGAAGTATAAAAGGGGTAAGGCAGTTTCGTAATCAATGTTCGTTACCGGCAGGAGGTTGTCAGACAGGCCGGGGTTCAAGAGGGAGAATGGTCCAGTTACAGAAAAAGCATCTCAAGCCACTGAATCCGCCCTCCTCGCCCTCCTCGCCCTCCTCGCCCTCCTCGCCCTCCTCGCCCTCCTCGCCCTCCTCGCCCTCCTCGCCCTCCTGTGCACCTTGCTACCCCTCAACCAAGAATACACACACTGCTCGGGTTCCTGCTTCCTTTTATAGAGGAAATGGTGGGTGGGGCTATGGCCATCAGGAGCCCTGCTGGCTTTCTGGGGTTTGGAGTCTTGGAGGAGAAGTTTTGTAGTCTCCTCCACTGAAAGATCCGCCTTGACCCCGGCCTTGCCTCTCACACTGCCACAATATATATCATGTATAATATATACTGTGGATTACATAAGTAATTCACCCACCAAGATGTTTGGACATTTTGTAGTGTTACAATCTGGAATTGGGTTTTTCTATTTTTATTTAGCACCTTTTGGTTCTTGATACCAAATTTGGAACCATTTATGAGAAAAAGGTTCCATGACCGAAGAAAATAACCTTTTTCTCATAAATGGTTCCAAATTAGTGAACTAATTAGCAGGCATTTTAAAAGGGTCATACAGTTAGGTTCATAAATATTTGGACTGTGACACAATTTAAATCTTTAAATGTAGACTAAAATTTGGGGGAACCACATATAAAAATGGGTGTAATTCTTACATTGTTCACCCATTTTGGATGTAACTTCCCTCAAATTAAAGATGAAAGTCTACACTTAAAGCACATGTTGATTGTTTCCTTTCAAATCCATCGTGGTGGTGTACAGAGACAAAATGATGACAATTGTGTCACTGTCCAAATATTCATGGACCTAACTGTATATACATGTTGTTTAACTTGCATGTAATTTGTCCCAGCTTGCGAATGTCAAAACACAGTAACAGGATGTCTCCTGTCATCGGAAGTCATGCGAGCGGATCCCACATGGACCTCTAACCACTGGTTTGAGTTTATTAGGTACCTAACAATCATGCGCATAATTTACACAGCCCTGCAATTGCGTTAGGAAAATGTTTTGGCACAGCTCTTGTATCGCTTATAGAGACGCTGGAATTCAGACTGTTATTAGAATCTCTGTAACAGTCGGGATGCTGGGTAAGACTGTTACTAACCAGACTTCAAGAAGAATTTATTAAAACAAAGGCCTCCAGAGCTGCTTGTGCTATTGATAAGGACTGTTGGCCCTGTCATAAATTCATAGAAATGCACTCTATATATCTCATTACTATGTCATTGATTGAGTCCCTCAAGTTATTCTCTTATAGACAGGACCTATGAGCCAATAACAGCCCTATTATTAATGGTAGGGCCCCTGTGAGTTGTCACTAATTGATCTCCTGTGTTAATGATGGAGCTTGAAGGATTCACATGTTAATTATATAAAGCCAAGTGATAGTTTTACTTTGAGACCCCCCAAAGCCTTTTCATTTGAGCATTTTAGGCTACATCAACACATTATTACTATTATTATAGCATTGATTAAGAGATGTGTGAGCTTTCGCTTGGTTGCTGCATTGTGTTTCTGCAATTTCAGGGGAAGAGTTGGTCTTAGGGCAGGAAGTACTGTTCATGGAACATTTTTTGGCAGCCATTGCTGAAAATCCAACTAAAACTGAAGATCCAAACTAGGCAGCATGATAGTGTTGTGTGTATATATATATATATATATATATATATATATATATATATATATATATACCATTAAATGTATTCCTAATTGTTTACCTTGCTTTCTAAAATACATAAAATATACTTAATTACCACCATACTGTGACATAAAACAGTTTATTTTTGTGGTGTAAAACAAAAATAGAATAGGATACACCATGTCCGTGTAAGTCTTCAGCCCTGGCCCTGGAGAGTTACAAGGTGATCTGATTTCCATTTTAATAATGCTAATCATTACATAATTAAACTAATTGTTGTCTCAATTAGTCAAGATTAACAGGATCTTCAGCCCATGGCTGGAAACGTCTGTTAAATGTGAAGGCTTGTGGCTGATGATGGAGCCCATACGTTCAGATTATAGAGTTTGTAGCTCAGTGACAATAAGAATATAAAGGTCTTGGAAAGCGAGAAAGAAAATCTGGACCGAAGTCAGAGGAACATTTATTTTTAGGGATGGATGGAAATCACAGATTCAATGCATTTTTTGTATGCCCTGTGGAATTTTTCAGAAGAAGGTGGAGAGGTAACTTTACATGTATCTTCCTTGCTGTTCAGTTTATTGATTATCAAATGGTTACTTCCTTGTGTAAGCTAATTGAATGTGTCATGAGCTTGAATATTCATTGTAACATCTGGTGGGTTTAAAATCAGTTCCCTGCCTGAATCCAGGCTTTTCTTGATGGATAGTAAACAAGCACGTCTTACTGAATTTGTCATATTCTAAATCAGGGGTTTTCAATCCGGTCCTGGAGTACCCCCTGCCCTGCTGGTTTTTGTTCCAACCTAGGTCTTAATTACTTAATTGGATGGTATATTGCTTTGTTACGTCAATTAAGGGTGCAATTAAGCAATTAAGACCTCAGTTGGAACAAAAACCAGCAGGGCAGGGGGTACTCCAGGACCGGATTGAAAACCCCTGTTCTAAATAAAGCTGCCGGTTATTTACTCACATCAGTGTTTAGGCCTGGACTTTATGTAACAGAACAGACTGCTGCATTTTTCATATCCCAGTCTTCCAAGCAAAATAAAGAACTACAGAAATGGGCCATCAACAGCTCAGTTAATGCAGGTTTTCATCCACAATCCTAGCACAATGTGCAGTTTAGAGTGCTAAGCCCACATTGGAAATCGAAAAGCATGTCAAAGGTATAACTATTTTGTTGTTTTTTTGTACACCAAGACGAGGCTTTGTTTGTGTTGTGCCTGGAGAAAGACTATAAGTAAGTATGTTAGTATACTTTTCTTCAAGTCTGAGGCACTGGATCACACCCCTTTGGTAGGAGCTGGCAGGCCATTGCTCAATAACTTGTGAGTTATTGCTGGTCGGTGTTAGGAGGCTCAACAATTCATCTGACAGATGATGTTTAATGATCCGTCCAAGGTGAGAGAACGTCTCATACATGGGAAAACATCAGGCAAATGCCTTTTTCACACTTGATTGATACTTCCCTCCTTTTTAGTCCTTTTGCAAGATGGGCTGTTTTCATTTGCTTTACTCCCTGATAGAATAGCTAGCTTCGCAGAGGTGAAAGAAATGTGTGAGGCCCAGCCATTTGTGCTTGACAGATACCAATGAGTAAGATGGGCAGAGCCAAATGCCATTATCGAAGGCAGAGGCAGCAGAAGATGCAGTGAGCTCATTTATCCATGGCCTCAGCTTGATTAATCATGCTATTGTTCCAGTTTTGTTTTACTCCTAATCCTAATTGTTCCCCCTTGCCACAATCCAACTTGGACAATGGTAATAATGATCTATTTCAGTCTTCACGAAAGTGAATGTTTAAATCCCTGTGCTTACAAAGTGAGTATGATGAATATCTTGGTTGTTTTCTGTTAATTTTAATCTGCATCTTGATTTGTTAATGGTCAGAGAACAATTCCGGTTCCCTGAAAAAGAAAGAGCCATTACCAAATGGAAAGAGCCTTCTGACCTGCCAATCAGTGAAAATAAGTACCAAAGCTGCCCAATAGGGGCCCTGCTGGCAGGAGGAAGAGCCTGGGCTCCTGGGGAGACATTGTCAATCTTATCATGGCATCCTGAGATGGCAGCCAGATATATCTTCAATGTGGATGCAGATCTTCTAACAGCTGTTGCAGGAAGCACAGGATGGTCAACATGAGGCACGACACCGGATTCAGTTCTGTAAGGCTGACCACTTATAAGTATATTGGGCCCTGGTGGAGGGGACCCTGGCTGACTGCAGCATTTCCACAACATTATCAGGTAACCCCATAGACATTGGGCGGTGCCTTTCAGGGGCCAAACCCACAACTGGAGCTGCATTGGGTTGGGGTGCCACAGCAGTCCCTCTACTTGACTCAGCAAATCCTGTCAAAGCGGAAGCTGCCATGGATCTGCGCTGATAATCTGTGCCAGTGTCACAAACCACAATTGTCTCGGCCACCGGGGGGTGATCAGGAGGACTTGGGCTACATCCTGGCAAATCCTCACCAGTGTCAGTGGAAGAAGTGGCAATGGGGTAAAGCATACAGCAGTTCCTGTGGCCATGGGTGAGCAAAAGCGTCCACGCCCAGGGGACCACCTCCTGTTGCCAGGGAGAACCACAGAGGGCAGTGGGTCGTTGCCTGTGTAGCAAAGAGGTCAACCTGAGCTCGTCCCATCCTTTCCCAGATTTGTTCCTCCACCTGAGGATTCAGTCTTCACTATGAGCTGTCTGGACCTCCCCTGGAGAGAATGTCTGAGGCTGTTTAGGCCACATTGGGCAGGAGTATTGACCATATGGAGCGGAGATTGTCTTGCGCCCACAGGAGAAGTGTACACGCCACACGATGTAGTCTGGGGGAGTGTAGGCCCCCCTGGTGGTTGATGTAGGCCACCACCGACGTGTTGTCCGTCCGAACAAGGACATGCCTGTCTGTCAGAACATGGCAAAAGTGGTGCAGCGCCAGCTGCACTGCTTGCAGCTTCTGTACATTGATGTGAGCAGACGACCAGAGACCGGCAGAGATCGAGTCAATGTGGGGATTTCCCCAACTGGGAGATAGGAAAAGAAGCGGGTGGGATGGTCAGCCGATTGAAACCGCAGGAGACTGCTCCAACCGGAGTAGCACCACTTTCCCACTCCTTCTCCTTCACTCGAATCTGTAGGAAAAAAAGGTACAGGAAGTAATGATCGCACAGCAGATCTCAATGGAGGGACCGAAGTTGACTCCTGCTGTAGACTTACCTCTGAATAAAAGCAAAGCTCCAGTACTAGCGATAAAACTCTGAAGTGCGCAAGTGGATAGTTATCCAAATAATCTGACTCCTGAGAGCAAGAGAGCACACTTCTCCCAACTTTTATTACGCATGCAAGCGAACAAGACTAAAAGCACTATCAGTGGCAAGGTGAAAGAAGAAATGGCAAGCAGCTGCAGTCAGGAGGAGACTTTTCACAGACGCCAGGGGAAGGTCTTCCTCCTGCCAGCAGGGCCCCTATTGGGCAGCTTTGGTACATGTTTTCACTGATTGGCAGGTCAGAAGGCTCTTCCCATTCGGGGAATGGCTGTCTTTCGATTTGAAAGGGAACTGACTTTGGAGAACTACTCTCAGCTCTGTTGAAGACTACAGTATAGGCAGCAAAAAAGCCCTAACCCCCTTGATTTTGTAATACTATTTATTTGCCCATGTGAGATTGTCCATAACCAAAATGGAACTTTGGTATATTTCCATAAATAAATATATAAATGCCTTCAAAATTACCCTCTGCTACTGCACAGCCAAAAGTTTAAATAGGGTCAGTAGAACATTACAACTATATATATATATATCTATATATATCTATATATATATATATTTTTTTTTTAATTTACAGTGTATCTGATTGAAACCATTGCTTTGGCATATTACTATACTTTGTACTTTACTGCAAAATCCTCTCTGTGGTGCAGCTTAGGAAATGTTAGGTGTGTCATACTTAGAAAATGTATCTGGCACTGAAGTGAAATCTAGAACTTCTATAAAAATCACGTGTGAGTCATTGCAGGAGAATAGTTAATAGTTTGAATTCTGTCCCACCATATCGTATTTAATTCAGTTAATTTAAACTAATGAACATGGTGAATCTAATTGCAGGTTGTTATTATGCCTTTTTTCTGTGATTCGCATTTGAGAGGATTCTTTGGCAAAGGCATTCTTTTTTTTCAGTCTCTCAGTATGATGTTGTTGTTTTTTCTTCAAATTTGAGATTCTGCCTAAATTAGAATCTTGAAATCTGATTATAAGCCTAATGCTTCACAAGGTAGAAATAATAATCTGAAAGAATCAACTCATTTTATTTCATCTTTTGGTCAATCAGTTTCCTGCTGGTTTTGAAATGATTTTGATTACATTTTTTCCACCAATGATATACAAGCTGGTATAACACTCCTCCTTTGTTTTGGAATGTGGAAAATAATGAGACTTTGCACACATCTATTTTGTAATGATTTCAAAACCCACGTTTCAGTAGAATTGTATTTAATGTATTAGTTAAACATGAAATGAAATGTGCTGTGGAAAATCTCTGGTACATATTCAGCTAAAGATGTTTACTGTGTGTTAATGATCCTGTAAAAGCAAATGGAAAAAACATTGAGTAGTGCAATGTAAAGTCTAAAATAGACAGGTCTAAATCAAGTACAGATGGTTTGTTCAATTCATTTTGCAAATGCCCTGCATTTACTAATGTTAGGTCAACTGAACTAACCTGGAAAGTTCTTCACTCACTGTATAGATAGAGATAAAGGAGAGAGAGAGAAAGAGAGAGAGTTATTTCAGGAGCTTGAGGTAATGCTGGGCTCTGTTCCCTGTGATTGGCATCACATTAACAGAGGTCAGGTAGTGAGCTGGGCAAGTATTCTGACACTGACATTGACACTTCTGATGGACATTTATAAGCATATTCATAATTAAAAGCAGAGCTCCAGAAAGCAAGAAAGCAAAAAGCCTTTACCTCCTCCCCGCGACTGACTTTTTCAGCTTTTGATGGACATCTCATTTTGATGGCCATTTATGAGCATTGAATTGGATGGACTTTATAGGTTATCACATGTCATTGGAAGGTCTTTGAAAAACTGCATTTGATGGCAGTGTAAAGCTTTTGTGCATTCTTAAAATAATTAAATCCTCTAAATGGCTATGGCTTTAACTAGGAAATTGTCAGACGAAGTGGGTTTATGATCGTCAATGTGTACATTTATAACCAAAATGATGGCATGTTTGACTAAGCATTGGACGGTGAGCATGGAGACCAAAATTAGAAAAGAGGTGGAAAAAGAATGTTGAAAAATATCCGTTAAAGTCTTGGAGATGCACTTTTAAGGGACAACAAAACCTTTTTCCAATGGCCAGTTTCACAAAAGCACACACAGAAAGAATAGGGAGTTTGTGGTGGGGGGGGTTGATCTGGATAAATGCGTAACCTCACCTCAGAAACCAGAATGGATTTGTCTCATCATTCCAGACGGAGCAGAAAGGAGATGAGGCGATCCATCAAGCCGCTTGACTGAGACCTCTAGATTATGATAAACCTGTGCAGGACCCTTGCTGTGTCTGCCGGCAGTAAATCACTCCCACTGTCTGGAAACTTCTTGTGATGGCTACACTCCTGCTGGCTATTACAACTGATTGGCAGAAAGAAGGCCAGATGTGGTCAGAATTGTTTGGAACAGTTTTTGTTTTGTTTTGTTTTGTTTTTGGACTTTCACTTTACTTTTTTGGTAAAGTTGGTTTCTGGACTTTTCAAATTCCTGATGCCAGCCTGACAGGGACTCCCAAGATTCCCAGACCGTTCACTCCACCACCAGAGCACCACTGAAGATTTGTTGACTGTTAAAAACATTGTATTCATATCTGGGTTGCAGCAGCAGGAGGAACAATCAAAATAAACGAGAAGGCTCTGAAACTGAACAGTCAACAAGCTTTGAATAGATGTGTTAATTATGATGACCTAAATGCTACTCATAACCTTATCATGTACCTACTTGGCTGTAGACATTAATCTAAATCCATCTTACTTCATGTGCACTAATAGTTAAAAGTGTATGTGGTTTTAACTTGATTATGTTTTGGTTTACAGGCAACAGGACTTAAATTGAATAGATATCAGTGTAAAAATACATGCACATCCACCTCCTTACCCTTCACAAATTATTTATCTTGCCGTCAAAAAATGTTTCATAAGAGGTAAGCAGTTAACAAGGGGAACTGTACTCCTAAGCATGCCATACAATACAAACTGGAGAACGTTTGAATGAGTTTGTGGGCTACATCCTGTAGGTGGGGGATATACATATTAATGGTGTTTGGAGGTACGGGCCTGTCGACATTGACTTATGTCTAGGAGAACGGTAATTAGTATGGATCATGTATAAAATAGTTTTAGGAAGCCTATGCAGAATTGATGGGAGATTAATTTCACCAGCATTTTTTTTTCCCTCCTCTTCCTTAGGCTGTCATCTTTTGGAAGATACTTAATCAAAGGAAGTCCTCTGGGACATCTCTCCTCCTCAGTAATGTGTAATCGATTTTTAAAGAATGAAAGGTACACAGTCACTTTTACCACCCAAATCAATGCTTTCATGCTCACATATAAATTGCTTTTCCAGAACCCACCCCCCCTTTTTGTTTTGTTCTGTACCACTGCACACAAAAAAGACGACTTCAGGGAAAATCACAGTGGAAATCATTTTGTTGTTGTAACATAGCAGAGGTTGAAAGATGGGAATCCATCTCACTCTATTCTACAGGTCGGGATGTGGTCCCTCTGAAAAACAGACTTTCCCTTTATGAAGGAGAGTTTGCTGCTGTCAGAGTCTTTGGCATGAATTTCTCAGCAAAGATCTGTAAAAAGCAGTGCATTTAAAAAGAGTCTCCTTATTAAATATTATGAGACATACCCATGTTTTCATGAAAGCGAAATGTTAAGTGATGTCCGGAAGTTGTGTTTGCAGGTATTGCTTACAGTTATCTTCTGAACTTATGAGGTTTTGGTTGAAAACAAACAAACAAAATAGTTAATGACACTCAGTAGGTAAAAGCCTAGTTTCTGACTACAGGTGTTTTCATTAGTCCAGAGATTGCTGGTTCTGCTGTTAATACTATTAAAAGAAGCAGGTGGTCTTATTTGTTATGTGTGCATGTCTTCATTTAGATTTTAGTTGATTTGCACATTTAAAAAGTAAAAAGAAGAGTAATGGATGAGACTCCATTTTAATATATGTAAAACAACTGGCTGCAAATAAGGAGCCTTCCACTCAGGTTTGATGCGGATCGAAGTGCGGTTTGGTTCAGTTAGTTTGGATCTATATTTCAAACATCTGACAGTGACAAATCACAGCAGGATGTGGATCTCAGTTCATTTGAAAGTGATCTTACCTTTGCTCAACCGATTTTTGTGACACATTCTGGTTCACTTAGAAATGATTTGCTCCAAACAGTGAACCAAATTGTGGAAGTGATGTACTAAAAAGAGACTGCCCTGCCTTGTCACTTCATTTAAACTACTACAAAAATGAAAATATTTTCATAATCACCCAATTCATTGTGTGTTCTTAAAATATAAGTTTAAGGTATGGTTATAGGCATGCCTCTGTAGTAGCTGCCTGACATTGAAACTTCAGACACAGGCATACAGGATTTTTCTGCAAAATACAATCTATCTGTTAGATGATTAAATGTTTTAGGGAACAGATCAAATCTATTGTACATTAAAACTTTTTAAAGTAAGGGCTACTACGTGACACAACATGTGAATATTTCACTAAGAGAAGGTTAAGCATTGTAGATAATGTAAATGTAAAGTAAGGCCTATTATTTGTATACCAGTTATAAGTTTAGGAATGTTGCCCAGAAAAACACACACACACACACACACACATATATATATATATATATATATATATATATATATATATATAAACACATATATGTTATATGTGTGTCCTGTGTTAGTCTGTACATTTGGTACAACAAAATTAACTTATGGATACAAAAAAAGAGGACATGATTGTTATTGAAGATACATAAATGTAAGAATTCTGTTCAGCAAGAGAATTGTCAATAATAACTAAAAAAAATAAAAAACAATTTGTTTGATTTTGACATTTTTGAGTTTTGGAAAATAAAATAAAAACCTGTACAAGTCATCATTTCCTATTGAGGTAATCAGAATGTACTCTCACTTAATAATGTTTCCTGTAATCACAAATCTGTTAACATCTTTGCACTTTTTACTGCTGTTTGAGAGTGAAAGATTGCTTTTGTTGTCCTGATGCCTTCTCAAATAACACACATGTTTTTTCGACAAACATAAAAACCCAATTCAAACAAATAACAGCTGGGTCTGAAAGGTGAAAAGTACACAAAACCTGCTTTAGCGAGGAAAGAGGGAGAAGAAAAGATCCTGAAGTCTGTGATTCAGTCACATTGACTGGGTGCTATCAGAGTGGGTGTTGTGATAATAGTTCAATTTGACATTAAACATCTCTGATTATACTGCATTTCATATAGTGTGTTCATTGATTGAATAATTGGACAAATTGAGAGTTAATTGTTTCTTTGTTCTATAAAAGCGATGTAGATGTCTTTGTTCTTTTTTAAAGGAAGTAATGAGTCTTTAGATCGTGTCTTTCTGTAGCCCAGTGATTGAGAGTGCTCTAATTCTGTGCTAGCTGTCAAGTTTATTTTGAGTATACGAGTCACTATTATTGGCAGTCCAAGCTACTCTACGTTTTCCCCAATAAGTCAAGGATTGTTTGTATTTGTAACTTGGATAAAGCTACAATCCATACTGTGAATAAAACAAATTTCATCTCCTCTTGTTCATCATGTTAACATTCATTAAGCTTTCTGTCTGACTGGTTTGGTTATCTTCTGCTTCAACTTGAGTGTTGCATTAACAAGTTGTTGAACAAGAGACACCAGTTGTGTTATTTGTCACAAAGTATTTTACACAGGTAAACATGTCACACATTTCACACAACACTTTACCATAAGGTACCATAATTCCTCATGAATAAATATATTAATACCATAGGATTTAAACATTAATTAATTAATTAAACATTAAATGTCATGAACATCATCTGAATTGATGTTTAGAACATGAACCCTAACCCTAACTCTGTTATACATGTGATTAACATAAGAACTCAGATGAAGTGCATGACATATTCATGTGTTTATCCTGTGGTATTCATATATTAATTCATGAGGAATTAAGATATCTTATTGTATAGTGTGACCAGAATGACTTTTTATATTGTGTATTAAATATGTATTTTTATGTAATTACATTTTTTGTGATTTGAGAGTCATATTCCAGCATTTTCTTTTTTTTTACCCCGTTTACATTGTTTGAAAATATTTACCAGTCTCCACTCACGTACATGGGTTTGAGTTTTGAGTTAAAAAATAAAGACAGTGTTATGCTTTTATAACAGAAAATAGACATTGTGTATTTCCCGGTTGAATGTGAAAATCTAAATTGGGTCTCAATAGTTTGTTGACAAAACCTAGTTGGGTATGCCAGGTGGGGCTGAATGCAGATTTGTGTTTATTTTGGGCTGCAGTAAGATTTTGTTTGCCAGTACATTTCCACAGTCAGTCTGTGTCTGTTTATGTCTCTTCCACTTTTTCTGACAGATTTGTGCAATCATGCTTTATGTTTTGAGTAAGTAAACCTTTATATACAATCTAGCTGGGATCTATTTGCCCAATGCATTTTCTATAGAACAGTATCCTTTTGTTGTTCCTCTTTGATTCTGCTTTCAGTGCTCAATTCAAGCATTGAGGCATGGGTGGATAAACACTTCATGTCAGAAGTATATTAGTTTTCTTTCTTTAAAAAATAAGAATAAAATAAAGCATCACCTGTGTTTGTAAGTCAGAGAGTAGCAAACTCACTGGGCTGGAGAATAATCATGTCAACAAGTTCTCAGTGGTCTTGTCTGGGGGGAGAGAAAAATAAATGCAATTGATTCCTCTATATAACGCCAAATGACACCCTATGGAAGTAAATATCTCTATTTAAGGTTAGCTTATAGGATTTCTAAACGCCATGGTCGTGATTTTAAATTACAGTGGAGCAGGGTGTTGCAGAGCTTATCGAAAACAATGTTTTGATGGTGTTTTTATCCCATGACCTGTGAGTAATTGACTTTATTCAAACATATACATTTCAAACATATTTGGACAATCCTGCATCTGTCAGACTGGACCAGAGGCAATATATTCTCTAGAAAGGATGGTAATGCAAATGTATAGGTAGATGTTACAGCCAGTTCCTGAGCTGATTAATATAGCACAGTTAACCTCAACGTTGGTCCTGTAGTAATCCTGTGTCTTCTGTTTTTTGTTCCGACCTAGCTCTCAGTTATTTAATTAAATCCTTACCTGGATTATCTCCAATCATTTAACCGCTGGCAATAATTGAAAAGGTCCCACTAAAGCAATTATAGTTTAATTACCTTTCCAATTTAGTAATTTGGAGCTTAGCTGGAACAAAAACCTGCAGGACCAGAGTGACTCCAGGACCAGGGCTAAAAACAGCTTCTGTTTTGTGTGTATGACTGGTGTTACATTGCATTGCATTGACTCTATATTCAATTGCAGGAAACTGTAGTGTACTGAAGTTAAAAACATTGGGTTGTGACTTGAATCCAGAGCAGTCAGGTGACAAATCACAGCAGACTGGGCACAAGGTTGCTGCATCAAGTATAACATAGTTACTAATTGGAGTATTTTTGCTTAATTACCCAGCATTGCAATAAATACAAATAACAATGAAGGGCTTACAATATATTTATATCGTATTCATATACAGCAAAATCAATACTATATAAAAAATGTAGGTGTGGTTTCCCTGGCCCATCAGTTTAACATCCGTCTGGATATATCAGGGTACATCTCTGGGGTCTTCAAGTGGGCACCTTCCATCCTTGGATCTCTTCAACTATACCATGACCACTCAAGAGGGCTCAACGGTGATTCTCACATCCCAGAACCATCTCCCTCTATCCCCCACTCAACTCAACCTACTTAACATTGTTATTATTATTTTAATTTTTTTCTATGTATACACCCTTATCCAGGGTAATGTATAGTTTACATAAGCATTACAAAAGTAATATCAATAAATACAACATTCAATTTAAGCATTACAAAAGTGCAGTAGCATTATCAATACATAATAATACTTACCCTTGCATCAGCTTTACTTTCTTTCCTATTGTGTTTGAGGAGCCCAACGAGAACATTTTTGTCACAACCACAGTCAGTTGATGCTGCTCTCTCCTGCTTCAGAAAAAGTTCTTCACTGTGCAATGCAACGCTTGACCAGTGAATTGCACATCTCTGAGAAACCGAGCTGTAGAATCCTTGACAGCCCACTCCCACTGTGCCACATAGGAAGTGATGGAGTGAAACCAAGACCTCCTCTTCCATGTTTCTTCCACGTATGTGGAGAAATAGTGCATCCTGACATTATCCTGCCATTAACATTGCCATGTAGTGGTGTAGTGGTATATTCTGCAGTTGAGTAACAATATTACAAGTATCCAAAGTAGGTATCCACATGCCTGGTGCCATACTCTTAATATAGCCCGTTTCTCCCAGGCTACCTTCATCAATTTCCACCAGATTCGTAGCACTCCAGAAGCACTCTTGTACACTCTTTAAGGAACTCCATTAAGCCCATGCTTTTTTTCACAGCTTGCTCTACTTCTTTCCAATTAGGCACACCATCTAACTTTAGGTATTCTGGTGGATTAATAGTTGGGATATCTGTAGGAATGGCCATGGGCTCCTGACTTTTTGAATCAGTGCGTTTTTCCTTCAAATATCTCTCCAGCTCACACTTAGATGCCTTTAGTGAGCCCTTTTTTCTCGCTGTTGAATACATTCTTCACAAATTTGAATGGCACCTTGCAGGCTCTTGGTTTTTGTAGTGTTTCTGTAGGCACTCAGTTCTATGCAGTGTTGCTAGGCTATCTTTTATGATCTTTTGTAATACATTGAGTCCCTCCTACTGATTTTCCCCTGATCTTCTCCATTGCTTTCTCAGCTGCTTCCTTTCTTGATCTAAGCAATCAATCTCTTGCTGCCATCTAGACTTTATAAGAATAGCCTGTGCCTTTTCCTTCTTTTTCTCAACTGCAAATCTCTCACTTGCATATGCACAGATAATGTCCCTGAATGTATGTCTTTTCAAATGTTCCACCTATCCTTTCTAGTGCTAAACAGAGATCTGTGTTTACTGTGTCCCATGCAATTTCCTCACTGGCTTCCAGGCATTTGACTCCAGGTCTGTGCCCGTTCAGGTTCTTTTCTCTCTTATGGTGCTTTCCCTGTCTGTGTCCACAATGATCATTCATTTCATTACTGGTTGTATCAAGTGCTCCTCTCATTTATGACATGGGTACTGATATCCTGTGAACTGTGGATTGCCTCCCCTTGCTGGATTTTATTTGACTGACATGTTTGAATTTGTAAGGAGTACTGATCAATGCAAGGTCCTTTTCCCTTCTTCCTCAAGCATTTCTTTCTTGCTTGATGAGTCTCCAAACCCCTGACCGTTGTCAAGTTGCTCCAGCCGCAGACACAACCCTGGAGCTCCATGTCCTTATTAGCTGCAGATCTGGAGTTAGTCCATTGTGAAGTACTCTAGACTCTCATATCTGTTTCCTTTCCGAAGTCATGAACTGTATTATCTACCTCTGAGTCATATTACAGACCCGCTCTCGCAGACTCCAGGGGTATTTTTTCCTTTGGATCCTCAGAAGCTTTGAGCATCCTGTTCCACAAAGCTGGATTCTGATGATTAGGGTATCTAACCCCTGCCAGCCCCAATGGGGTCTATTTCGTCCTGTCGGCTGTCCCTCCAGGATGTCACAAGGACTTTACACAATACATATTTATCCCAAAATGGCAATTCAATTGTCTTTATTGTGTCTAATGAAATCTGCAAAGAGATATATCTAAACATTTAAAGCAGTAATGAACATAGTCATTTAGAACACTCGCGTGAAACTTTTTGTATTGTAAAACAATTAGGCACCTAATTTATTATGTGATTGGGTTTTTGAACTATTGATTAAATCAGGGTTTACTTGTGCTTGAAGCTTGGCTTTGATTGAAATCAGTGTATAAAGTCAGTACCAAAAACAAACAAAAAAACAACGTACGTGGTATATAATAATTACATGAACCATTAGTATCATATTAATGTAATTAATGTAATTAATTTCATCCCTCTCTGTGTAAGGTTTTCCAGTTCTACAAAGCTGGAAATAGCAATCAGATAAAAAAAAAATTACGCTGCTTGTATTATTTTTTTAGCCTGTGCCCCGCCCCCGACCCCACCCCACTTCACCCTACTCCTGGTGACAAAATGCAAAAAATATTCATATTTCCAATACTTTTTTTAACACGGTTATAATATCTATGTATGTATTTATTTATTTATTTATTATTTGTGGGGTTGGGCATTTATGTCTTATCCCACCATTACATATAACTCTAAAAGAGTGGTGCTGCACTACAATAGGCCTAACAGAGCAGCTAAATGGAAATGGCTTACTCCAACGAATAACAAATGTAAATATCATTAATGAAAATAATTAAATGGAAAATGTGTTTTTTATTTTACCAGGTAGTTAACCTAACTTAATTAAATTAAATATTATAAGTATAATATTATTTTGTATCCAAAACAAAAGATATTCACATTGTTGTTATAATTTCTGCATTTGCATCTGCCCCTTGACCATCTGGAGGACTGTCGTGAAACAATACTGGTCCATGGATCACATGAGAACCACTGTTTTAAATAAATTGACATTGCATTCTTAATGGGGAAAAAAGATCCTGAATTCTGTCTGTGTCTGTGGGCTATTATTCCAGCTGAGCTCATAGTTAAATAATTGGTACTTTAACTAAACCTTAATTTGCCTAATAAGATCTTTTTTTTCTCCCCCCCTGTGTTCGGCTAAACTAAAATTAAATTTCCAGTCACTTTAGAAATTTCCCAGATAGCTTTAATTGTCCAACTGTTTAAGAACTGAAAACTATGGGTGGAAAAAGTTCCATTGAAGTAAATTATCATTTCAATTAAGGGTTCAATTAAGCAATTGTGCTAAGTGATAATGACAATCTACAAGCTTAAGGGCATACCAGAGCTGAAAATCTTTTTGCTAAAGAAATGGAAAACATACAGGCCCCGGGAGGTGTCATGCACATACGATATAACATGTGTATGAGTTGATGTAAATCATGCACACGAGATATAATATGTCAATTAACATAATGTACATTATCTGTAGATGGTACCAAACAGGACAGGTGCAACAGATTTGCAAATTTTAGTAATCAAGGTAAGAATACTCAATTATAAGAGGTGGGGGTAAGAAATATAACAATAATTGATTTAAGGCTTTTCATGTAGGAACCAACCTGTATTACATGATTTATGCAGATGGACAATGCAATAACTGTATTTTGTTTAACTAAAATTGACATGGAATATTCCGAGTTTTATTTGAAGAAAATGATAGGCCCTCTTCTTTCAGGGACTCTTGAGGGTGTGAAGAGAGTGTCTTCTTTACACTTTAGTTCCCTTCTGGGGTGCAGGTTCTTGTAAGGTTGGTGGTTCCAACCAGGTATAGAGCTCCTCCCAGTTGGCACCATCAGACCAGCAGGGGTGGCATATACACCCATCAGCCATAACATCATGACCACCTGCCTAATATTGTGTAGGTCCCCCTTTTGCCGCCAAAACAGCCCTGACCCGTCGAGGCATGGACTCCACTAGACCTCTGAAGGTGTGCTGTGGTATCTGACATCAAGATGTTAGCAGCAGATCCTTTAAGTCCTGTAAGTTGCGAGGTGGGGCCTCCATAGATCGAACTTGTTTGGCCAGCACATCCCACAGATGCTCAATTGGATTGAGATCTGGGGAATTTGGAGGCCAAGTCAACATCTTGAACTCGTGATTCATCAGACCAGGCCACCTTCTTCCATTGCTCCGTGGTCCAGTTCTGATGCTCAGGTGCCCATTGTAGGCACTTTTGGCAGTGGACAGGGGTCAGCATGAGCACCCTGACTGGTCTGTGGCTACGCAGCCCCATACGCACTGTGTGTTCTGACACCTTTCTATAAGAACCAGCATCCGCTGAATCAGCAATTTGAGCTACAGTAGCTCGTCTCTTGGATCGGACCACACGGGCCGGCCTTTGCTCCCCACGTGCATCAATGAGCCTTGGCCGCCCATGACCCTGTCGCCAGTTCACCGCTTTTCCTTCCTTGGACCACTTTTGATAGGTACTGACCACTGCAGACCGGGAACACCCCACAAGAGCTGCAGTTTTGGAGATGCTCTGACCCAGTCGTCTAGCCATTAAAATTTGGCCCTTGTCAAAGTCGCTCAGATCCTTACGCTTGCCCATTTTTCCTGCTTCTAACACATCAACTTGGAGGACAAAATGTTCACTTTACTTTACCTCTCCATGGTACTGCAACTGCTTGATGCAGGGGAGTCTTCAGCAGGCAGAAGCTGGGTGCTGTCCAGTGCTGATCTTGGTAATAGTTCCTGTTGGAGCCCACTACCAGTGTCTTCCTAGTTGGTGGCCTCGTGGGCTGGAGTGGAGGCAAGTAGGTCAGGACATGCCCAGCTTTATGCTGGTTGCACCTCCTGGGCTCACAATATATATTGTTCCACCTTTTTTCGATAAAATACAATTTAAGTGTTGTTTGAAATGTCTTATTTTTGTGGTCAAGTTATGTTCTTTATGTTTAAGCAGTATGCTTAAAAAAATTGTAGAATGTCATCTTTTTATGGATATTTACACAGCTAATTTCAACAATATTTATTTTTAGATCTCTCCATGGCAGGTAGTCACAGGCCGTGGAGGTGAAATCTCACATATGACATCATCCTGCCAGTACCATTAAAAAAAAGCTTAATCGGTTGAATGAATGATTCCTGGGTACAGATCCTCTTCATATTTGACAACACACCATTTTCCAAAAACATCAGGGTTGTGCCACTTAATTTATTGATCAATAGAAATTAGATTTACAGCTGCCTGTCCATTTGTGAACTTGTGAATATTGTGTTGACAATTAAGGTTTTTCACAGTTGAACACAAGTTGCTAACATCCCGATATTCGTGCCAATATCACACTGATGTACTCCTAACAATTTGTTTGTATCTGTATTGATAGATTTGGGGTCTGCAGGGAATTTCATCCGCCAAGTGATGGTAAAACAACTCAGCATTCCTCTGCTCCCTAGTATTCTGCCACTCCAGGTCATGGCTGTCAAAAATCAACCCATCAGTTCTGGACCCAGTATCTCAAAGGACTAGCCCCATCACCATGCAAAAAGACCTGCGTTTTCTCATCCTCTATTCCCCCGATGTTGATGTCATTCTAGGTATCCCTTGGCTGTCCCATCACAACCTGACCATTTCCTGGAAGAAATTAGAAATACTCACTTGGAGTGCTTCCTGTTTTTCACGATACCTAGCCCTTCCGTGCCGAGTGAATCGATCTGCTCCCAGGAACCTGTCCGCCTAGAGGACGTATCTACCCCCTTTCTATTCCTAAGTCCAAGGTAATGGCAGAATACATCCAAGAGGCACTACAGCTCAGCATCATTCGTCCATCCACCTCGCCTGCTTCTTCTTTGTGTCTAAAAAGGGGGACCTTGCATCGACTACAGAGGGCTGAATGACATCACGTCAAATACCGTTATCCCCTACCATTGGTGCCTGCCACTATGGAGCAAGTCCGAAGAGCCCACTTTTTCACAAAATGAGATCTGTGCAGCGCCTGGATTAGAGATTAATTGGAAAACAGGTTTTCTTAGCAGCAGCGGGCATTATGAATACTTAGTAATGCTTTTTGGATTTCTCAATGCTCCTTTAGTGTTCCAAGCATATGTTAACGATGTACTGAGACCCTACCTAAACCTTTTTGTTATTGTCTACATATAATTGTCTTCTCCCCTACTTTTTCTGCATGTTTCCCATGTCCGTCAGGTCCTGCACAGCTACAGAATGGACTTTATGTGAAGGGGGAAAAGTGTGAATTTCACTGTGAGTGTGTCAGCTTCCTGGATTATGTCATCATTGCCGATGGAATACATATGGACCAGACTAAGGTGAGAGCTGTCACCGATTGGCCCCAGCCCAGAACGGTCAAGGAACTCCAGCAATTTCTGGGCTTTGCCAACTTCTATGCGGTTCATACAGAACTTCAGTTTGGTCGCCGCAGCTTTGACATCTCAACCTAGGGGCTCTGCACACTCCTTTACTTGGACTCTGTCGGCAACCACTGCTTTCACAAGACACAAGACTCTCTTTACCGCTGCACCCATCCTAAAACATCCTTACCCCTTGCTTACCTTTGTTGTAGAGGTGAACACATCTGAATCTGGAGTCAGCACAGTTGTATCTCAACATCACGGCCAACCACTTAAGCCTTGTGCCTTTTTCTCTAGGAAACTTTCCTCTGCTGAGAGAAACTAAGACATCCCTAACCGTGAACTGTTGGCCATCAAACTGGTGTTTGAGGAATGGGGCCACTGGCTTGAAGGTGCTACACATCCTTTCCTTGTATTTACAGATCACCATAACTTGAAATATATGTGTTAATTTATTTTTACTCTCACCATGGTCTCATCTTGCCTTAGACTTCATCACTGACCTTCCCAAATCTCAAGGCTTCACCATCATCCTTGTGGCAGTGGACCGTTTTTCAAAAGCGTGTCGGCTCATCCCCTTGAAGAGATTCCCCACAGGCCTGGAAACCACAGAGTTCTTCTTTAACCACATTTTCCATTTCTACAGGATACCAGAAGACATTATCTTGGATCGGGGACCCCAATTCAGCTCAAGGGTTTGGTCAGCCTTTATTATTTATTAATTAATTTATTTATTTATTAGCATACACCCTTGTCTAGTTGTGCAGTTCAAGACATAATGCAATTTACAAATTCCAATTTATACAAGTGTATTCGAGATATACAGTAAACAATATATAAGTCTTATATCCTAGATTGTAAAAGCTGATAAGCGCAGACAAGATGTTAAGTCACAGTTAAGAGCTAAGGGAAAGGGGGCTGAAGACTCTGTATAGGAAGTTGAAGAAAGTGTTTTGTGATAATTATATAATGTTTTATATTAATACTAGCATTAGAAGTAGTTTTGTATACAGACTGAGCAGATTAGATTTAGCAGGACAAGTAAAGGGTCAAACAAGGTCGATTTGTTAGAAACTCCTGTCAGTAATGAAAGATTATACAGTGCTGAAATAGCCTACAGATGTCTGCTGTGAATTTGTTTATGACTTAATCGTTTCTCAAGATAGGCAGAAATTGTTTCTGTTAATGAGCGATTGACACTAGGTAAATGACGACCATGGGATCGCATCTTCCTAGTGCACATCAAAGACAGACATCTGCTTTTTGTATCCATCACCTCTTCACGGGAGGACAGATCGTAAACGGACCCGGACCTGTATCTTCTGATTGGATGAACGGCCATAAGATGTTACGTCATTTTCCTATAAAGCTGCACTCATGTTTGTAAACATTAAGTCTCACTGAAGGAATTATTCCTGACGTGGGGCTTCCGAGCGGCTCGATTAAAGTTCTATTTGCTTTATCTCCGCGACTTCTCCACTGATTTCCCACACGGTTCTACAGGGGCATTGGGGAAATCAAGAGTATTAGTAGGGCATTGTGTCATTGAGTATCGGAGGCCTATAATGTTGTCTATGATAAGAACCCTTGCTCCACGGTGACCTGCAGAGGATCATCCAGCAAAAGAAGCCAAATGCAAAAGCAGTCAATGAACTCCTGGTGTTCCCTCAAGCAATGACACCCATGGAGAATAGAATTGCTCATTACCTAACTAAGTATATTGGCAAAGTTGATATCATCACACTTCAGCTGTGCCTTTGATACTGCACAGGGTCAAACCTATTGGGAATTCCATCCATACTGACTTCATAGTCACCACAGACTTTGAGAAAAGACTTCAAGCACACACCTGTGGTCAGCAGCGTAGTAAAGGGGGGGAAAGGTGATGATGATTCAGGGGGCCCTGAGAGGGGGAAAGGCCCTGCGTGTCTTGTGGGTGGGACCTATGCAGCAGGGATGTGCCTATTTGTTGCAATCTCCCCTCCCCCTATCTATACCACAATCCGCAACTTGGTACTTGGACTGCATCTCAGCAGCTATCAAACCCCTGGACCGCACTTCGCCAGCCTCCCCTGCCCTGGACCGCACTTCACTATTGTTTCATGAATACAACTATCATTCCCAATTCTGAAATTCATTTAAAATTATTTTACTTTTTGTTTTAGCTCTTTTCAACGCAGTACAAATTGACAATGAAATGTAACACCCACACAGAATGCCTTATAAAAAATTTAGTGTTTACTGTTTATGATCTTCTCACCTGTTGTCACATTTCTTCTTTGTAATGCATCCACGACAGTACTAAATGGAAAATATTGGTCAATATAGTTAGTATTTATTGCAAATTGATCACTTGCCTCATCGGGCATGTAATCTAGCAAAGAAGCCTGCCCGACAGAACTTGGCACTTGCGTCGGGAAGTCAGGCGATCCCTTATGTCGAACCATGTAGCGAATGACATTTATTGTGCTGTGAGAGTAAATTAATCATACTCATGAAGCAAAGCTGCAACAGTGCATTGTCCAAGAAATCATGGGTTTTCATTCTACGGCTCTCCGAATAGCTGTATCCAGTATTCAATCCCATCTTTGTGCATCACACTCCACTAACACTCGATCCTGCTATATAGGCTCGCTCCAATGATCTGTTGTCCTCACCATTATGTAGCAGAAATACCTGAAGGTTACATACAATCACATTCTCCAACCCCAACTTGTTCCATGGCTTATACAATGTGGTAAATTGATTACATGTGGATCACTGCTTCAGTTCTGCTTTCAGACAGATTATTCTCCGGGAAAACCAGTTGATGCACCCATTAATACAAATTCCATATGGATTCACTTTATCATAGGAATCTATATGCCAAATGAAATCATGTCCTTGTGAAAAATATTGCCTCCTGTTAAGTGGGCATCTCACACTCTTTTTTGAATGCCATGAAGTCTTCCAGGTCCTCCTAATTGATCGGTAATTAAGTCAATTTCTTCTCGTAGGTCTGAAAATCGATAGAAATAAAACCCATTAACTTTCAGGATCGCAGTTGTATCTTGCTTAATAAAATAAAACCATTCAAAGCTATCCTCGCAAGTATACCTTGATAATTCATTTCCAGATTATTTTTTTAAAAAAGGACCTGATCTTGATTCATAATCAATTGCCTGATGATGATGGTGGCCATATTTTGTATCAACTCATGTACACGTCTTATATCTTGTACTTGTACCTTTATTCATTCCATTTTGCCTGAAGGTATTAAAAGGGTAAGAACAACAACTGCTTAACTGTGCCTTGGTGACTCACCTTTTAAAATTATCGCATTGGATCCACCTGTTCCCCAAAAACCTATCGAGTCATCAGGCAGCCTTGGTTAATCTGCTGGTGTGACAATCATCCCCAGTAACTATTTTCAAATGTCTTTTGTTCCTGTTGTAAATACATTTTTATGTATAATTATTTCCAGCAATCAAATGGCTCCCGATAAATCTTAAAAATATAATCCTAATAATTTAACATTTTTCTACCTCCATATAATTTGAAAATGTAAATATGTGGGATTACTTCTGATTATAACATGTTGGCAAATTGAACCCAATCAATTTTCTTTTTATGTCTCCATTACTTGATTATTCAATGTGTGAGTAAACAGTCTTTTGAAACACAGTTCAAGGAAGGAGTCCAATTATTGTTCTGTCTGGAAAGGGGTACAGAGACCATAAAAGCTAAGGTCAGTATTTATGTATGTATGTATGTATTTATTTATTTATTTATTTTACAAAATGTATTGGTTTCAGTACAGTCTGATGATCTTGCAATTTCTTTTCATGTGAGTAAAAAATAAAAATGTGAAAGCTGTACTGTGAAACTGTGGTACTATGTATTCTTTGTACTGGTAACTGGTGGCAATATGGTACTTTTTAACTATCTTTGCTCATTTACTTTATCTAATTATAATAATATTTAGTAATAAGTATTGACTGATGTTTTTAACATTGAAGATTTAGATTTACCATTACTTTTAAGCTTTCTAAAATAAATTAGTTTATAGTTGCTGGTTTATGAATCAGTCTTTACTGGTAAAACAATTAACATTTCAGTAAAATAATTGAAATCAAAAAGATGATACCTGATTTCAATGTGATATCTAGTCATGTTTATTATAATTAAGTATAGTAACCTATTTGTGGAGATTTAAAATTCTTTGTGAAATTACTTTGCAAATACCTGTGTTAATAATTGCTGCTGCATTCCACTTTTCAAAATGGAGTATCTTATCGCACATAAAAAGCGTCTTATTATTTTTGCCTGCCACAATAAATAACAGCAGAAAAGCAAATTTAATTAAATCTTTGGGTTTAAGAATCCAGTTGAAAGATTAGGAAAAACATAAGCAATAGATTTCAAAGCTGATACCTTCCTGAGGAATAAAACAAAACAAAACAAAAATAAAACCATGAAAATAGACTAGTTAAATATACACTCACCTAAAGGATTATTAGGAACACCTGTTCAATTTCTCATTAATGCAATTATCTAACCAACCAATCACATGGCAGTTGCTTCAATGCATTTAGGGGTGTGGTCCTGGTCAAGACAATCTCCTGAACTCCAAACTGAATGTCTGAATGGGAAAGAAAGGTGATTTAAGCAATTTTGAGTGTGGCATGGTTGTTGGTGCCAGACGGGCCGGTCTGAGTATTTCACAATCTGCTCAGTTACTGGGATTTTCACGCACAACCATTTCTAGGGTTTACAAAGAATGGTGTGAAAAGGGAAAAACATCCAGTATGCGGCAGTCCTGTGGGCAAAAATGCCTTGTTGATGCTAGAGGTCAGAGGAGAATGGGCCGACTGATTCAAGCTGATAGAAGAGCAACTTTGACTGAAAGAACCACTCGTTACAACCGAGGTATGCAGCAAAGCATTTGTGAAGCCACAACACATACAACCTTGAGGCGGATGGGCTACAACAGCAGAAGACCCCACCGGGTACCACTCATCTCCACTACAAATAGGAAAAAGAGGCTACAATTTGCACAAGCTCACCAAAATTGGACAGTTGAAGACTGGAAAAATGTTGCCTGGTCTGATGAGTCTCGATTTCTGTTGAGACATTCAGATGGTAGAGTCAGAATTTGGCGTAAACAGAATGAGAACATGGATCCATCATGCCTTGTTACCACTGTGCAGGCTGGTGGTGGTGGTGTAATGGTGTGGGGGATGTTTTCTTGGCACACTTTAGGCCCCTTAGTGCCAATTGGGCATCGTTTAAATGCCACGGCCTACCTGAGCATTGCTTCTGACCATGTCCATCCCTTTATGACCACCATGTACCCATCCTCTGATGGCTACTTCCAGCAGGATAATGCACCATGTCACAAAGGTCCAATCATTTCAAATTGGTTTCTTGAACATGACAATGCGTTCACTGTACTAAACTGGCCCCCACAGTCACCAGATCTCAACCCAATAGAGCATCTTTGGGATGTGGTGGAACGGGAGCTTCGTGCCCTGGATGTGCATCCCACAAATCTCCATCAACTGCAAGATGCTATCCTATCAATATGGGCCAACATTTCTAAAGAATGCTTTCAGCACCTTGTTGAATCAATGCCACGTAGAATTAAGGCAGTTCTGAAGGCGAAAGGGGGTCAAACACAGTATTAGTATGGTGTTCCTAATAATCCTTTAGGTGAGTGTACATGTTAATGACTAGAATTTTCATACATGGAACATTTTTGTTCTAGGTTTTCAATATGCCAGAAATAAATTCTGAAATACAACAGAATAATACATATGTCATCTGGGATTGTGTAAAATAATATAATCATTGTGCAGAATATAAAACCAAGACATCCCTGTCAAGACTAATAGAATGAATTAATATATAAAAAAGGCTGTCTAATTTTGATAGTTATTTTTTACATAGATTCAATCAATGCATTGGCCTTCTTTCCCTTACCAAATCCCACAGTTCTAGTAGTTTTCTACTGGGTTGACGGAAAAAGCCACTGGCCAGCAAAAACTTCTCAACAATTGGCTTGTGAAATGTCAGTTTGATTTCATCCTAGGTTTCTGTGTGGGAAATGAAAGTAAAACAAATACATGAACTACCACTTACAGTATATCATAATAAATTCCAGTAACAACCAAGCATGAAAATAAAAAAGTCTGTATAACAGAGAGACTTCAGTAAGTTATTAACAAAAGCCCTCGGTCGACATACAGTCTGAGTCATTTTGCAAACATGTTGTTATGAAAATGGATTTTTGAGGAAATGCTTCATATCAGAGATCACAAATGAATAGTTATTGCTTATGGACACTGATAGGCTCTCACCAATATAATTTGCAATTTCTTACAAGTATATTCCCATAAGCACAACTAGCATTATCAAATAGCTTGCTGTGAACACTAATTACTTTTATTATGAAGAATCTGGATTTTTCTAAAGTCAATTAGCTGGTTTTGATTTTTTTTTTTTCCTCTCTCAGTTGTTGGTAGATTAAAAAAAAAATGAAAATGTGTTAGTTTTTTGAAGAAACCAAGCCGAGAGCTAAGCAAACCTGTGCCCAAATTAACGCAAGACTTGTTTTATTTGTATTTGTTTTCATTGCTGTCACTCATTAAATTGATAAGTTGCTCAGCCAACTCTTTGGGTAGCTAATAATTATCGATTTTCTGCTTTGATTTAAAAAAATAAAAAATGTACAGTGTTTTTAATAGGAATATCTTGAACAATCTTTTCTTAATTTTTTATATTTTGTTTAAAAACAAGTTATGGGATTTTCAGCCAAACATACACACACATACACATCTATATTGCAGGTGTGACGTGGAAAAGATAAACTGTAGATTGAAGCTATTGGAAACATCTTGGGAAGGCCATTTTGATTGTGAATCAAAACAATTATGCATTAAAAATACAAAACTGAAATAACATAATGTGATAAGTCTGCACTCCTCCGAGTTAATACTTGGTGAAAGCACCTTTGGCAACAATATCAGCTGTGAGTCTGTTGGGATAGGTCTCTACTAAATTTGCACACCTTCATTTTCGCAATATTTGACTATCTGTCTTTACAAAACTGTTCAAGCTCTGTCAGGTTCCTTGGGGAGCGTTGATGGACAGCACCCTTCAAGTCATGCCACAAATGTTGGATTGGATTTAGGTCAGGACTCTTAACTGGGACAATCAAAGACATTTACCTTTTTGTTCCTTAGCCACTCCAGTGCAGTTTTGGCTGTGTGCTTTGGGTCGTTGTCATGCTGAAAGGTGAATTTTTTCCTTCTATCTTTACAATTGTCCCAGTCCCTGCCAATGAGAAACATCCCCATAACATGGTGTTGCCACCCCCGTGCTTCACAGTAGGGACAGTGCTCTTTGGGTGATGCGCCATGTTGGGTTTGTGCCATATATAATGCTTTGTACTTTGGCCAAAAATTCTGCTTTAGTTTAATCAGAACACAAACATTTTGCCACATGGCTACATAATCTCCTTTTTGTGAATACTTCAAATGGCATTCAAGGTGGACTTTCTTGAGTACAAATGATGCTTAATTTGTCTGATGGCGAGTTGAGTTGATGCCAAAGAGCTTGATTTTGATCTCATCTGACCACAACACTTTCACCCAGTTCTTCAGACGGGCCTGTACATGTGCTTTCTTGAGCAGGGGGACCTTGCGGGCGCTGTAGGATTTCAGTCCTTCACGGCGTAGTGTGTTACCAATTGTTTTCTTGGTGACTATGGTCCCAGCTGCCTTGATATCATTAACAAGATCCTCCCGTGTAGTTCTGGGCTGATTCCTCACCGTTCTCATGATCATTAAAACTCCACGAGGTGAGATCTTGCATGGAGCCCCAGACCGAGGGAGACTGACAGCTATTTTGTGTTTCCTCCATTTGCGAATAAACGCACCAACTGTTGTCACCTTCTCACCAAGCTGCTTGTCGATGGTCTTGTAGCCCATTCCAGTCTACAATCTTGTCCCTGACATCCTTCGACAGCTCTTTGGTCTTGGCCATGCTGGAGAGTTTGGAATCTGATTGATTGATTGCTTCTGTGGACAGGTGTCTTTTATACAGGTAACGAGCTGAGATTAGGAGCACTCCCTTTAAGAGAGTGCTCCTAATCTCAGCTCGTTACCTGTATAAAAGACACCTGGGAGCCAGAAATCTTGCAGATTGATAGGGGATCAAATACTTATTTCCCTCATTAACATGCAAATCAATTTATAACTTTTTTGAAATGCGTTTTTCTGGATTATTTTGTTGTTATTCTGTCTCTCACTGTTAAAATACACCTACCATTAAAATTATAGACTGATCATTTCTTTGTCAGTGGGCAAACGTACAAAATCAGCAGGGGATCAAATACTTTTTTCCCCCACTGTATATATATATTATACACACACACAATTAAAACATTTATTCTATTGATTTTAAAAAGTAATCCTGTGTAGACTGCCACACAGAGTTAACTGCACACAGCAATGTGAAGAACTTGAGTTTTGATTTCCTTGGAGAATAGCTGCTGGTTGGGGCTGTAAGTATATAATCTTTAATTTTCAAAAGTGCGATTGCTCTACTGCTTGCTGAGTCAAGCATGGCTGACACTCTTGTCTTGGCTGCTTTTCTGAATAAATTGAGTACAGTAGCAGGCAGGCAGGCAATGTCCTGGAGTGATACAAGACAGCATGCACAGCTCTTGGGTTGTCCTATCTCTGGCTCGCAGTTTAACTTGGTCTCTGTCTGGCTTCATGGGTGTGCATCTTGCAGGATTAATAAGGGGCTTAAGGGGCTAGCTCCATTTTCTGAAATGACTGGCTCATTGTTTTCCTGCTTTCTGGCTCAACTACCAAGCTCCCTTTGTAAATGGATATAGTGGATACTGGCTCAGGAGATAGCTGCTTGGCCTGGTGTCTGTGGTGGGTAGCAGCTTTTTCTGATGCACACACCAAAATGGAAGTCATTACAATTTCCTTTTACCACTGCACCTTACTTTACTAAACACAAGCCTACAACAATTAAAACACATAAGATAAACATGTGCCACTTCATGGATCTGTCTTTCTGGCATATCAATTTGTTTGCAAGGATTATAACGTTGGTAAACAGATTTGCTATTTCTTTTTCCTCCTGCTTTTGGTTTGTTCACCAGTTTTTTGGTTTTCTGTTTGATTTCAATCCTGTATAATCGTTGCAATTTAACTTCCTTAAAGACCTGCTTGCTGTTGATTAAGGAATTACTGTACTGTGTAACTGAATTTAGATGAGATTTAAAAAAGGACTGCATGCAGAAAAGTCATACTTTCCCCTCCCTTCTTAATGTAAAAGGAGACTACATAATCCTTCAGCATTTGTAATTTAGCTTTTTATTTATTTTTTAACCATACAATGTCATATATGTTCAATGTTCAAGGTGTTGACCTCCAAATTCCCCAGATCTCAATCCAATCGAGCAGCTGTGGGATGTGCTGGACAAACAAGTCCGATCCATGGAGGCCCCACCTTGCAACTTACAGGACTTAAAAGATCTGCTGCTAACGTCTTGGTGCCAGATACCACAGCACACCTTCAGAGGTCTAGTGGAGTCCATGCCTCGACGGGTCAGGGCTGTTTTGGCAACAAAAGGGGGACCTACACAATATTAGGCAGGTGGTCATAATGTTATGGCTGATCGGTGCGTGTATATATGTATATACACTCACCTAAAGGATTATTAGGAACACCTGTTCAATTTCTCATTAATGCAATTATCTAACCAACCAATCACATGGCAGTTGCTTCAATGCATTTAGGGGTTTGGTCCTGGTCAAGACAATCTCCTGAACTCCAAACTGAATGTCTGAATGGGAAAGAAAGGTGATTTAAGCAATTTTGAGCGTGGCATGGTTGTTGGTGCCAGACGGGCCGGTCTGAGTATTTCACAATCTGCTCAGTTACTGGGATTTTCACGCACAACCATTTCTAGGGTTTACAAAGAATGGTGTGAAAAGGGAAAAACATCCAGTATGCGGCAGTCCTGTGGGCGAAAATGCCTTGTTGATGCTAGAGGTCAGAGGAGAATGGGCCGACTGATTCAAGCTGATAGAAGAGCAACTTTGACTGAAATAACCACTCGTTACAACCGAGGTATGCAGCAAAGCATTTGTGAAGCCACAACACGTACAACCTTGAGGCGGATGGGCTACAACAGCAGAAGACCCCACCGGGTACCACTCATCTCCACTACAAATAGGAAAATGAGGCTACAATTTGCACAAGCTCACCAAAATTGGACAGTTGGTTGAGTCTCGATTTCTGTTGAGACATTCAGATGGTAGAGTCAGAATTTGGTGTACACAGAATGAGAACATGGATCCATCATGCCTTGTTACCACTGTGCAGGCTGGTGGTGGTGGTGTAATGGTGTGGGGGATGTTTTCTTGGCACACTTTAGGCCCCTTAGTGCCAATTGGGCATCGTTTAAATGCCACGGCCTACCTGAGCATTGTTTCTGACCATGTCCATCCCTTTATGACCACCATGTACCCATCCTCTGATGGCTACTTCCAGCAGGATAATGCACCATGTCACAAAGGTCGAATCATTTCAAATTGGTTTCTTGAACATGACAATGAGTTCACTGTACTAAACTGGCCCCCACAGTCACCAGATCTCAACCCAATAGAGCATCTTTGGGATGTGGTGGAACGGGAGCTTCGTGCCCTGGATGTGCATCCCACAAATCTCCATCAACTGCAAGATGCTATCCTATCAATATGGGCCAACATTTCTAATGAATGCTTTCAGCACCTTGTTGAATCAATGCCACGTAGAATTAAGGCAGTTCTGAGGGTGAAAGGGGGTCAAACACAGTATTAGTATGGTGTTACTAATAATCCTTTAGGTGAGTGTATATATATATATATATATATATATATATATATATATATATATATATATATATATATATATATTATTCTGCTTGCAAACACAACCATCTCTAGCCAAGAAGCTACAGTGCTCTTGGAAAACTTTTTTTGAAGATTCTGATTCTTAAAAACAAAAAACAATATAATTTATTCTTTAAGCTTCTTCAAAGGAATGTATAATCCTTATACACTACAGCTTTCAAGAGCAAGATTTTGAGATTCCAGCTTAGTCAAGTTTTCTGTGACTTATAACCCTGTGATGATGCCTTCTAATGTACTGGGCTATGTTTGTGTTTATTCGCACTGTAAGATTGAATTTTAAAGTACATTTAACCCCCTCTGTAATACCACAAGAGGAGGATGGTACATCAAAAGTAGTCTGACTTTCTAGTTTTATTAATAGAATTGATATTGTGATTATGATCAGTAGTATACGGTTGTATACAGAAATAACATGCGGGAGGCAAAAGTCATAATAAGGGGTTATGTATTGATCAGAACCATAAATTATCACTTTTGTAGTAGAATATCAGCACCTTACATTTTGAGTGTTTCCTCTCAGAAAATGGGAAATATTCCTGTTCTAATCCAAGTCATACATTTTTATAGTTTGCTTCCCAGACTTAACATAACCTTCCACTTTCACTAAATCATACAGTATAATTCATTCTAAGCAGCCCACATGTATTATAACCAGTTTTGATCCATTATCAGTAATTGTTTTGAAAGGAAGAATTGATAATGCATCACCTGATGTATTCAGAAATTGCTTAGCGAGTGCTGCACCATTTTGTACCAAGGAACTATGAGAGGTGTAGAATAACAATGTTTTAATCTCCAAAGCAACATGTTTAAATTGAAGCTATATTTCCTCACCCATGTTACATTGTGATTCATTTACTTTAACAGCCAGTGATCATTAAACTATACTGACTTATCTCTATTACTTTTAAAGTTTATTGAAAACAGCCTAGAGAGGCCTGCAATGATTCTAGTGGAATAAATTAAATTGATGAAACAAACTGCTAATTTTCATATTCAAAACATATCACGTTCCCAACAACTCCTGCTCAATAGGTTTATCATATGTAGGGAGTATTTTCAAGATTGATTGTATTTCAGTTCATTTATAAATGATATAAATAAATGCTTACAATGGAAACTTTGTATTCTTTGTAGATGAAGCTAAAAATAGTTAAGTGTCTTATTACTGCTCTCTAAATATTTGCAATCCCTGCAGTTCTTCCCACCTCCTTGTCCTTTGTCCCAGAATAGCTTTGCCCTCAGAGAGCAGTTCTTATTGTATACTGTCAGTGACTTTTATTGTCTATCATTTATTTTAGTTTTTTTTCCTCTTGTATTTGTATGATACTGTATTGAGAGTACAGTATAACAGTATAATATGTGGTTAATACTTAATAATAAAGAGTCACAGATGTTTGTTATTTTCATGTATTCATAACATTAATTGATCAGGTTTGTGAAGTAGTTACATTATTTTAAATTATGTTATTGGGAAATAAATCCTGATGTAACTTTGTAATAGTTATGAATGATGCCTTTTTCTTGATAAGCTTTGTGTTCTTCAAGATCATGTGAGGATTTCATAAACCTGCTTGGTCTCATCGAAGACCCCAGCTCGGAGGGTAAATCGTGCCCTGTATTCCAGTGAATGCTTGTTGGAATCTGCACAAAATAACTGGTAACGCTTTACAATAAGTACCCCTTATAAGACATTAACTAATATGTTAGTTAATATGAACAAACCAGTAACTAATGCATCAACAAGTCATGAGAAGTAATTTGGTAATGGTAACTAATGAATTAACTACTGCATGAATAAATGTGTTGTATTGGTCTTTCTTCATGTCTGAATATCCGGAGGCAGTAACTAACGTGAACAAATTACTTAGTTAACATGAATGAACATTACTAATTTCAAGGAGGACATACAGTGAGGGAAAAAAAAGTATTTGATCCCCTGCTGATTTTGTACGTTTGCCCACTGACAAAGAAATGATCAGTCTATAATTTTAATAGTAGCTGTATTTTAACAGTGACAGACAGAATAACAACAAAAAAATCCAGAAAAATGCATTTCAAAAAAGTTATACATTGATTTGCATGTTAATAAGGGAAATAAGTATTTGACCCCTTCGACTTAGTACTTGGTGGCAAAACCCTTGCTGGCAATCTCAGAGGTCAGACGTTTCTTGTAGTTGGCCACCAGGTTTGCACACCTCTCAGGAGGGATTTTGTCCCACTCCTCTTTGCAGATCCTCTCCAAGTCATTAAGGTTTCGAGGCTGACGTTTGGCAACTCGAACCTTCAGCTCCCTCCACAGATTTTCTATGGGATTAAGGTCTGGAGACTGGCTAGGCCACTCCAGGACCTTAATGTGCTTCTTCTTGAGCCACTCCTTTGTTGCCTTGGCTGTGTGTTTTGGGTCATTGTCATGCTGGAATACCCATCCACGACCCATTTTCAATGCCCTGGCTGAGGGAAGGAAGTTCTCACCCAAGATTTGATGGTACATGGCCCCGTCCATCGTCCCTTTGATGCAGTGCAGTTGTCCTGTCCCCTTAGCAGAAAAACACCCCCAAATCATAATGTTTCCACCTCCATGTTTGACGGTGGGGATGGTGTTCTTGGGGTCATTCCTCCTCCTCCAAACACGGCGAGTTGAGTTGATGCCAAAGAGCTCGATTTTGGTCTCATCTGACCACAACACTTTCACTTTCACATGTGCTTTCTTGAGCAGGGGGACCTTGCGGGCGCTGCAGGATTTCAGTCCTTCACAGCGTAGTGTGTTACCAATTGTTTTCTTGGTGACTATGGTCCCAGCTGCCTTGATATCATTAACAAGATCCTCCCGTGTAGTTCTGGGCTGATTCCTCACTGTTCTCATGATCATTGAAACTCCATGAGGTGAGATCTTGCATGGAGCCCCAGACCGAGGGAGACTGACAGTTATTTTGTGTTTCTTCCATTTGAGAATAATCGCACCAACTGTTGTCACCTTCTCACCAAGCTGCTTGGCGATGGTCTTGTAGCCCATTCCAGCCTTGTGTAGGTCTACAATCTTGTCCCTGACATCCTTGGACAGCTCTTTGGTCTTGGCCATGGTGGAGAGTTTGGAATCTGATTGATTGATTGCTTCCGTGGACAGGTGACTTTTATACAGGTAACGAGCTGAGATTAGGAGCACTCCCTTTAAGAGAGTGCTCCTAATCTCAGCTCGTTACCTGTATAAAAGACACCTGGGAGCCAGAAATCTTGCTGATTGATAGGGGATCAAATACTTATTTCCCTCATTAACATGCAAATCAATTTATAACTTTTTTGAAATGCGTTTTTCTGGATTTTGTTGTTGTTATTCTGTCTCTCACTGTTAAAATACACCTACCATTAAAATTATAGACTGATCATTTCTTT
Source organism: Amia ocellicauda (assembly GCF_036373705.1). Lineage (NCBI taxonomy): Eukaryota > Metazoa > Chordata > Actinopteri > Amiiformes > Amiidae > Amia > Amia ocellicauda. The sequence continues at coordinate 40,253,481 of NC_089858.1, forward strand.
GTCAGTGGGCAAACGTACAAAATCAGCAGGGGATCAAATACTTTTTTCCCTCACTGTATTTAGATGTTTGTTAATCCTAAAAGTTGCCAAAATAGTCACCAGATTTTACACGACAAATGTAATTATCTTATGAAATAATATTAAATACCTTTGTATATTTTTATATTTACTATGATCAGTGCTTATTCATGTTAACAGCAAATGGTTTATTAGATGTTTTCTGGGACCTTGATTAATGAGATCATTATTCATTTGTGGGGCAATAGCAATGTCAAATATTTAATAGGAATTATTGTCACATCCCCTGTCTGACATTTCACTTCCACCTGTCACCACTAGATGCCACCTTAGCATTTTCCCCTAGTATCACCTGCCACTTATTAAATCATTGCTTCTCCCTATCTGCACTAATTATCACACCTGATCCTTGTTTCCCTGCCCTGCCTCTTCTCCATATAAACCCTTTGTTCCTTCCAATTTTGCGAAGTATTGTTTACATCCCAGTAACGATTCCAAGCCTTTTGTCTCTATAGCTGCCTTTAGTATTACTGGCCTTTGCTTTACCCTTCTCGACTCTTCAGTATTGGATTTCCTACCTTGCACTGTTTGCCTGATCCCAGACCCCTTGCCAGTCTCCTTGACCAAGCCTTTTGGATTCCCTTTGACACTTGTTTGCTGGCCATTGACCTCTTGCCTGTTCTCAGATTCCCCTCGCTCTGCATCTGGGTCCCCTACCTATGGTAGTCTCCACGTTACAGAATACTTCGCCATGGCTTCGGATTCAGCGGAGCAGACGGATCTCCATGCTGCATTCGCCGCCCAGAATCTCATGTTGGAGAAAATGATCAGATGTTTCAGTAGATAGAGACAACCCGGGATCGAATCCCGAAATGTCTAGAACAGGCAACCCCTTCTCCTCTGGCTACTGCTACAGTGGCTGTTGCTGTCCCTGCACCTGTACCTGCACCTGAGTGCAAAACCATTCGTCTTGCTGTTCCCAACAAATATGATGGTTCCCCAGAAGGCTGTGAAGGCTTCCTATTGTAATGATACCTGTACTTCTTGCATCAGATTGGCAGCCTTTCCTAGCTCCCTCATTGCATTCCTGGCCACTTCAAAGATGTCTTTAATCCTGGTGATGCTGGCTAACAACTCCTTAAGCTTAAACAGGGTACATCCTCGGCAGCTGACTATGCACTAAAGTTTTGTACTTTAGCTGCTAGCAGTGGATGGGATAAAAGTTGTCTTTTGACAAGGACTTCATCTGAAACTGCAGTCTGAATTGACTTGCCAGGATGAGGATCTTGGTTTGGTGAATATTATTCAAGTAGCAGTCTGCCTGTATCATCTTCTCTGAGTCAAAAGATGGCTTAACCTCGAAGCATCATGCCGCCCTGATAGGTTTTTTGCCAACACCCCAACCTGTATCTAGGCCAGGACCTATGCAGCTGGGTTGCACACAAGCAATGGAAGAATACATACAAGAAACTCTGAAACTTGGCATAATTCGTCTTTCTACCATGCATAGATTATAGAGGACTGAATGACATAACCATTAAATATTGCTTTCTGGGTTTCTCTAACCTCTATCCAAAATACAAAGGCAGATGCCCTGTCATGGCAATTCGATGACTAAGCTGATGATCCTCGGAACCCATTCTGCCATTCACCTGCATTGTGGCTCCAATAAAGTGGGATATTATGAACCAGATACAGCAGGCACAAGTTTCTGAACCCTCTCTGCCCGACTGTCTAGTGGGATTCACATATGTTCCTTCTTCTATACGCTCTGCTCTCTTGCAATGGCTGCACTCATCTTCCGCCTCTGGACATCCTATTATTATTATTATTATATTTATTTCTTGGCAGACGCCCTTATCCAGGGCGACTTACAACATAAGTGCAAACAAAGTGCAGAAATACAGTGAAGTACAAGGCATCAATCATTACAAATTCAATTTAGCTAAAACAGCAATTCGAAATACATTTTACAAAATCCAATTTACAATTTACAATTTACACAAGTACAGTAAGTGACTTCCTACATCCTGGACGGTGAAAGCTAAGTGCTGTCAAGATGTAGGGTCACAGTCACAGAGCAAGGAGGAAAACAATCAAGAATGCGAGAAGCATAATAAAAACTGTGAAGTGCTATCTAGCAGGGATAGAGGACTAATATTACAAGTACTATCGGAAAAGATGCGTCTTGAGTAAGCGCCGGAATTAGGTCAAGGACTCTGCTGTTTTGACTTCGGTGGGCAGGTCGTTCCACCATTTAGGGGCCAGGGATGAGAAGGAGCGGGCTCTGGAGGAAGGAGAGTGGAGAGGAGGCAGAGTTAGTCTTCTGGCACTGGAGGAATGCAGTGGACTTGAGGGGATGTATGGAGAGACGAGTGACTGAAGGTAGCTTGGTGCAGTGTGGTCAAGACAGCGGTAGGTGAGGGTCAAAGTCTTGAACTGAATGCATGCCGGTATCAGGAGCAAGTGGAGGGAGCGGAGCAGTGGAGTAGTGTGTGCGAATCGTGGCAGAGAGAATTCCATACAAGCCACAGATTTCTGGATGAGCTGGAGCGGCGGGTAGTAGTTGCAGGCAGGCTGGCCAAGAGGGAGTTGCAGTAGTCCAGGCAGGAGAGGACCAGTGACTGGACGAGTTGAATAGTTGGTGAGGAAGGGACGGATCAGGCGTATGTTGCTCAGGAAGAATCTACAGGTGCGTGTCAGCGTGGTGATGTGCTGGGTGTAGGATAGCGTAGTGTAGTGTAGGATTTTTAGCGGAAGAAGAAGGAGAGAGTGTGGTGGATTCCAAGGGGATCGAGATGGGGAGGTCAGCAGAGGGTGAGGGAGAGTGGGGGAAAAACAGGAGATCCGATTTGGAGAGGTTGAGCTTGAGGTGGTGCGAGTGCATAGCAGACAAGCAGGAAGAGATGCGAGAGGGGATGAGAGGGTCAGAAGAGGGAAAAGACAGGAAGATCTGGGCATCATCAGTGTAGAAGTGGTAGGAGAAACCATGGGAAGCGATGAGGGGGCCCAGGGAGCGAGTATAGAGAGAGAACATGAGGGGGCCCAGGACGGAGCCTTGGGGTACGCCTGTGAGGAGAGGCTGGGGGGTGGATGAGGAACCTCACCATGTCACTTGGTAGGTCCGGTCGCTGAGGTAGGAGGAGAACCAGGTGAGAGCAGTCCCAGAGATTCCAAGGTCAGCAAGGCAGGAGAGGAGGATGGAGTGATCAACAGTGTCAAATGCTGCGGAGAGGTCAAGGAGGATGAGGACTGAGGAGAGGGAGGCCGCCCGAGCACAACTGAGGGAGTCAGTGACAGCCAGGAGAGCCGTCTCAGTGCAGTGAGCTGTGCAGAAGCCGGATTGATGCATTAGTTACTGGTTTGTTCATATTAACTAACATATTAGTTAATGTCTGATAAAGGGTACTTATTGTAAAGTGTTACCAAATAACTAGCCAACTCCAATTGGGGATCCTCCGAGAGGTGGCACTTAGGTGTCTGATCAATAAATAATATCTGTAACATTTACCGTAAATGATTGCAGAAGAGTATTTATTACAGAAACACGGGAGTGTCAAACTGTACTTTTACAGTAAAAAAATTTTTGACCATAATTCAGCAACCCTTCTCCCCTTGGCAGCAAAGGCTGTGCCCTGGTTCAGCTCAGACTATTACTTTGTCATTTATCATAGCCTGTTTCATGTAGTGTTGGCACAACTTGGGCTGAGCAGGATTCAAATCTACAATCTTCTACATTAGAAATGAGTGTCATACCCACTGAGCCATTATAACATCCTGTGGCACTATAGCAATATGTTGTGATTTATGATTTCTACATACCCTGAACTACGTTCATGATTATGTGAATGAACTTCCTAGTCCTATGGTCAAATGCACCAAGTTCGGAAAAATGTCTTGCTATCTCCTAATACACATTACATTCTATTTCTCCTCGTCTTCCAAAGGGATTGAAAAAGGGGATTTTGGGAAGTATGGGGGGGCACAGGAGGAGAAGGTGGAGGTGAAATGGAAAGTTACTTGAGTAAACGTATTTATTTAAATTATTTAAATTATTTAAAAGTCTAATTTAATTTCTGTTTACATTGGCAGCGGTACTGACAAAACCATCTCAGTCCTTAAACTATATCTAAGCTGAGATTTAAAACACTTAAACCAGTACACAGGTCTAAACAATTCCCACAATAGACACCAAGATTTCAATAATACACCAGGCTCCAAAACTGATATATTCTAATCATGCAAAAATGTACTAAAATGCCATTCAGCAAGCCCAGTCATTTGCAGAGAATGGGTGTCCTTGATATACAATTTACAATATACAATTTACAGTATGTTTGTGCAGTATTTTATTGTAAAGAACACACTAATATACAGGTGATTTTACAGCAATTTTGACAGTGTAGTCAACTCAGAGCTCTGAAGTCTAGCTTCTGTCATTTGATTGTGGACTCACACTGTAATAAGAATAAAATGTATATATTTTCTGTTTGGTGTTACTTAATATACAAATGCTTTTTAGTCCTATTTGTTAACAAGATGAGGCTAGCTAGCCACAGCTCTGACCATCCAATTACCGTCAAATCAATGTGTGAATTAAAAATTCTGTCTGCCACCTGGAAATTGTCACCTCAAGTGGTTGAGAAGGTCAAGAACAAGTTAAGTTTGATTGGATTTAATTAGAAGAGGTGTGTTTCAGAGGTCTAAACGTGATGAGTCGGCGTGAAAGAAGTCTTAAAGTGGTACATGTGATTCCAAAACCTGAAGAAACAAATAAAAATTATTGGAGATTATATATTTAATAATAATAATAACCTGTGACTAGAGGCAGCAGCATTCATAGTGTGTACTATATGAAAATCTGACCAACAAAACTCAACTGACAAAACTCTCAGCCTCTCTTGTTTTCCTTAGACCTGGATTCAGAGCTTGGTAACGTATGGTAATTAATAAATATTCGGGACTGATAAGCTAATTAAACATTAACTTGGCAGGGTGCAGTCATTACCACTTGATAATTAACTGCAGCCACAGTTAAATGGCCTAAGCTAAAGGGAAGGGCACTTAATGGAAGGCAAGGTCGATTATTCTGTGTTAGACATCGTGGCATGGACATTAACGATATTAAAAATGAGAGAATGTCATTCAGTGAGTTGTTGCTTTCTCTCTTGGAGGCTGGCCTTTTGTGTGTGTTTGAATATAGAGAATAGAGAAAACTGATTGCAGAATATTATTTGGTAACACAGCTCTATACTTTGTAAGGCATAAAAATAAACATTTAAAATATACACACATCTCTTTTGATTTTTAATCACTTATGTGATGTACATTTTCCCTTTTTACTTGTTGCCTAGCCTATCATATGCATCCTTTGTGAAGCTTCATCTGACATTATTGGCCCATGCTAACTGCCTGTTCCAGAGAAAAACAAAATCGCTTTTTGAATAGAATTCTCCAAACTGAAAGAAAGAGAGAAAATGGGTTGGAGAAAAGCATATCAGTACAGTACAGGGATGTGGGCATAATACTTCATTATGCAATGCTAATTTGCTTCTATTGCATGCTTCATAGGAATCAGCTTGGAGAAAGGTCTTATGGAGTACAGAATTTTGCTGGAATAGCTTGTTAACTTGGTAAATGGCAAAGGGCCAGATGATATAGCAGGGGTACTAGATGTGGACAAGAACTGGGATAAGACAAGATGACATGAGCAGCATCTCAAAGGCCTAATGGGCTAGATATTTGTAGGGTTTGTGCACCACGCAGAGGGGTTTGTGCAGCGCAACATGGCTATTGCACAAAAATGCGCATTATTTGTCATATTCAAAACCCTGTTTTGTGCGGCGCAATCCATTCTGTGCCAGTCACCCTTTAATTGTATGCAATGCGCAAAATGGGGGAGTGGCTGAAATGATGCGTGATTCCTATTCGTAGGTGTGCGCAGCACAAAAAACAGGTTTATGATGCACAAAATAACAAGTTGAAAAGGGTGGCGGTAACTCCACGCACAGAATGACAAAACATACATACATGCATACATAAATACCTTCATATGAAACGTAGTTGGTAGCATGCAGTGTGTCTGTAGTCATTGCTAGTACTCATGTTGTTTATATTGATTGCCCCTATGTCCCCCTCCCCTGAGCTATTAACTATGACTATATTTTGTCTACAATTATTAGCTCACAAATAATTGAATCAGACGTCAATGGCAGAAATGATCAGAGCTGATATTTTGAGTGAGCTTACACTGTAATATTAAACAATCCAAATACAAAAATATCAAACAAACAACTTGCAGGAAACAGTCTTGGGACCTTTCCTTGCTCCCATTACTATTAGCAAGACTTCTTAAAATTATAAGCTCTTAACTAGGCTATTGAAACATGTTAGCTTTGTAATTAACTTGTTTCTCTTGTTCAGAAGGGACTTTGCCATATTCCTTGACCTTGACATCTTGGCATAATATGGTGATGCATATTAATGTGTTATTAATGTTATATGAATGTTTAATAGATGTTCAATAGATACAGACAGCATTAATACTTTTAACTATAAATTAGTTAAAATCTGTTATAGCAAAAGGAATAGTTACAAAGTCAATGTTAGGTCTCCCACTCATTCATCCCCAGTCTGCCTCCAGATTTGATCTGCTGTTGTACAATTTATTTAATTGTACAGATAAATACTAGGTCCAATTATTAACACTAATATTTTAAATGTAAACAAAATTATGTAATTACCACATTGGTTGTAATTTATGGATATTCTCCCAGGGGACTGGTCAAAATGCACTTTGATCTGCAAATGCAACAAAGCCCTCTGATATCATGACTCACAGCCTTGTGTACACACCAGATGTAATCGTTATACTGGATTTACAAAGGGGAGCTGTATATCTTTTGACATGTGGGGGATAGTATGAGAATAATATCCATTGCTTTAATGCAGTGATGACATGTTAAATGTGCACTGAGGTTAGGGGTGCCCGATGACTGACAGCAACTTTCAATTGTAGACCTTACAGAATATTGCAAACATAATGACTGAAAAACTGTGTCATGCACTGCAGTACACTCTGAGCAGCAGGAGACAAACACCTCACATTCATAATCTCCTCCTCCTCTATCTCCTCTCCTGTAATAACAAGAACTTCCTCGTTATACGGCTGTTCGTATCTCTGTGTCTTCCCCTCCAATATTTATGCATTAGCCAAAACATAACCAGGGAATAATTTATGAGCCAAAAGTCAAACCCAAATTGCTTAATGTACCAAGACCTCCCTTGTCTTGTATAATTAACTGTACAGCAGTAGTGAATGCAATATACTTAAAGATCATGACTGAACTACTTAAATGTCTTGAGGAGGAGTGCAATGACTCCTTTTACACTGAACAATAATATAAATGCAACAGGCAATGATTTCTAAGATTTTAAAGATTTGATTAAGAGTTTCAGTTCATATTAGGAAATCTGTCACATCCTCAACCTGACCTGTTGTGTTTTCGCCCCGCACTTGGGTTTAAACCCAGCCCTGGACTTGGATCTACAACCCCTGGCTGCTTATCTTCGTTACAAAATTGGTCAATTGAAATACATTAATTAGGCCTTAATCTATGGATTTCAAGACTCAAGTTTTGAGGGAGCGTGTGACTACAGGAATGTCCACCAGAGCTGTTGCCAGAGAACTGAATATTCATTTCCCTACCATAAGCCGCCTGCAATGGCATTTTAGAGAATGTGTAACCATGCCAGCCCAGCACCTCCACACCAGGCTTCACCTGGCATTGTGACAATTTTATTGTCCCCAGCACAAGGTGCACCAGTGTAATGATCATGCTGTTTAATCAGCTTCTTGATGTGCTACATCTGTCACGTGGATGGATTATCTTAGCAAAGGAGAAATGCTCACTGACAGGGTTGTAAACAAATTTGTGCACAACATTTTAGAGAAATAAGCTTTTTGTGCATGTAGAAAATGTCTGGTATCTTTCATTCCATCTCATGAAACATGGGACTTTAAATGTTGCAATATATTTTTGTTTTTATATTTTTTGTCAGTATAGATCACCACTGTGTTAAACATATCTTAAATGTAATACTTAATACAAATTATAATAATAATTCTATCAATGTACACACTAAATATTCTACACATCAAAAGACATCAAAAGAGACTTTATTTTCTGTTTTATGCAGTAGTAAAATGCTTGTCTGTTAATAAATACTTAACATGCTTGCCTATGTATCCTTTTTTATTTTCACATTTGGCTGCTCCCTAAATTATCATTAGCTCATCTAACCTTTAGTACCACTTTGAATTCAAGCAGGAATTGATTTTTGTCTTGTAAACAGTGTTACATGGGACCATGTCAGCCATATCAGAGACCGAGCTACATTTAAACTGTCTAATGTAGTGGCAAACATGTAAACCCTCTCCTCAAGATTCACAGCGAGTATAGCATTACATCATGCCATTTTTAGTGTATAATGTGATGGTGCTGTGACAAAGTGTTAGATTTTCCTTTTTATGTTTGAGTGATTTAAAAGGTATAGTGTTTTCAGGCCCTGATTAACTAATTGCTTTAAAAAAAAACACATACACACATTCAATCCAGTATAATCAAATCAATCAAACAAGACAGTTTATTTGGAAATTCATCTTATATTCTATATAAGCATTTTATTTGTGTCTGTGGATTTTAATGAGTACTGTATTGGTGATTAAAGTTCTCAACTGTGGTTATTGTATTTGACAGATCTGAGACATGATCATTCATGGAAAAGTAAATACAGTTAATTGCAATGATAATGTTGGTGGCAAATGGCACCATTACAAAGAGAGCAGATAGATCTTGACAAAATTACTGTCTTTCTGTGTCCACTGCTGAAGATCTATTTGCAAATTATGTAGTGAAGTCCACTGTTGTTTAACGATCAATTACTGAAGCATGATCAAACCTTAAGTCATCTAGTGATTCTAATTTGCTAACCGTACATTTTCAGCCATCATCAATATTGTGCATTTCAGGGCTTCTGTCTGGGAAAGGAAACCACATTTATTAACTTGGCAGTGCACAATTCATGTATATGTTTTCAGTCTATAATCAGTCTGAAATACATTGACTTGTGGAGAGCGTTACTTATAGCTTTTTACAAAAACTCACAGATGACCATAAAATGAATTATCATTATTTTGTTTTCTTAGCAGACACCCTTGTCCAAGGCAACTTACAAAATATAAGAGCAATACAAAGTGCAATAATACAGTGCAGTTCAGGCAAGTTAAAATCCCATGGAATGAGTCGAAAAGGCTGTCACAGCAGGCAATTAAGCCAGTTGACTCCAGTTTTCTTATAATATACACTCACCTAAAGGATTATTAGGAACACCTGTTCAATTTCTCATTAATGCAATTATCTAACCAACCAATCACATGGCAGTTGCTTCAATGCATTTAGGGGTGTGGTCCTGGTCAAGACAATCTCCTGAACTCCAAACTGAATGTCTGAATGGGAAAGAAAGGTGATTTAAGCAATTTTGAGCGTGGCATGGTTATTGGTGCCAGACGGGCCGGTCTGAGTATTTCACAATCTGCTCAGTTACTGGGATTTTCACGCACAACCATTTCTAGGGTTTACAAAGAATGGTGTGAAAAGGGAAAAACATCCAGTATGCGGCAGTCCTGTGGGCGAAAATGCCTTGTTGATGCTAGAGGTCAGAGGAGAATGGGCCGACTGATTCAAGCTGATAGAAGAGCAACTTTGACTGAAATAACCACTCGTTACAACCGAGGTATGCAGCAAAGCATTTGTGAAGCCACAACACGTACAACCTTGAGGCGGATGGGCTACAACAGCAGAAGACCCCACCGGGTACCACTCATCTCCACTACAAATAGGAAAAAGAGGCTACAATTTGCACAAGCTCACCAAAATTGGACAGTTTAAGACTGGAAAAATGTTGCCTGGTCTGATGAGTCTCTTGTTGAGACATTCAGATGGTAGAGTCAGAATTTGGCGTAAACAGAATGAGAACATGGATCCATCATGCCTTGTTACCACTGTGCAGGCTGGTGGTGGTGGTGTAATGGTGTGGGGGATGTTTTCTTGGCACACTTTAGGCCCCTTAGTGCCAGTTGGGCATCATTTAAATGCCACGGCCTACCTGAGCATTGTTTCTGACCATGTCCATCCCTTTATGACCACCATGTACCCATCTTCCAGCAGGATAATGCACCATGTCACATGTCGAATCATTTCAAATTGGTTTCTTGAACATGACAATGTGTTCACTATACTAAACTGGCCCCCACAGTCACCAGATCTCAACCCAATAGAGCATCTTTGGGATGTGGTGGAACGGGAGCTTCGTGCCCTGGATGTGCACCCCACAAATCTCCATCAACTGCAAGATGCTATCCTATCAATATGGGCCAACATTTCTAAAGAATGCTTTCAGCACCTTGTTGAATCAATGCCACGTAGAATTAAGGCAGTTCTGAAGGCGAAAGGGGGTCAAACACAGTATTAGTATGGTGTTCCTAATAATCCTTTAGGTGAGTGTATATAGTAACACTTTGGGGGTTTTCAGGTCACAGCAAGATGGGGACTCAAACCCCAGTCTCCTGCACCACAATGCAGTGATCTTACCACATCACTAAAGGCACAGGCCTCTTAGTGAAGCTTGTAATTGTTAACACTATCCCCCAAGTGCTAGCACATCCCCATGCTACTCCCATATCTCCACCCTGACTGGAGTTGGGTCATTTCATGCTTTTGGGATACACATCTCTGTGGCCCCTGCCCATGTCACAGGTTCAGCACACACTTCTGACACCACTATAACACTTGGGAGGTTTTTAGGTCATAGCAAGATGAGGAATCAAACCCTGGTTTCCTGTACCACAATGCAGTAATCTTACCACATCACAATTAAACCACCTTTGAATAACCACGCCATGACAATAGGGGTATAGGCTATTGTCATTCGACGTAACCACCCCATATTCACAGTGACAGTAACTTTTATTGAGTGGAGTAAAGTGATTTAACATGAGGCTCAACACCTATGAGAGTTACAATACACTAAATGCAGATCCATGAATACATGGTGACTGAAACCATCAAGGATGTACCACTATTACGCAGTATAACAGGATGCTGTATCACAAATAGACATCGCATACCCCAAATCAATGTCATTACCAAAGAAACAAGAACAAACTCACAACAACCAGTGACATTTACTCATACAATGACCAAGCAAGCAAAAAGGCCATAAAACAACAGCAAATCAACTGTATTTGCAGTTTTTGTTCTTATATACCGCTCAATTTCCTTTACAGCATTATCACTCAACATTTAAACAGTTAAAAAAGCATGTAACCAATAATGGCTCTGAAGAGAGACTGGAACCTAGCTTTCTGTGGCTTCTCTAGTGACTCAGCTAGTGACTCTGTAACCTGCCTTAAGGCAAAAATCCAACATAATGTTGATGGCAGCATTGCTCAGTGCATTTCCTTTGTCTTTCTCCTAGCCTTGTATTTGAATACTTTCCAGGCCTGTTTTTATGGTGCCTTTGCTTAAGCTACTGACTGACATCACTCAAGAATCCCCGGGAAGCTAGTTTCCATTGAATCTACAGAGCAGTTGTTACTTCGGTGGTTCAACTTGAGCTCCAAAATGAGCTAAAGCGAAGTAAAGCTACAGTACCTCACTACTAACTAGAAAACTGAGTTTGTCACATTAGTTTCACATTCGGAAAGTTCAGGTCATGAGTGCTAGAGACCTTTAAGTGTGTGTACGTGCCTCAAAACACACTCATTTCGGTGCTCTTTAACACAGCTGAATACATTCCTTAGTCACCATGAGAATGAGCAGGGAGGGTGAAGTGGTTGTAACGCAGTAAAATGAAAGATCATTATTGATCACAGATGGGCATTTCTAATGTGATGAGTGCAGTAAATCTAAGCTGCCCCCTTGGCTATTAGCCCTCCACCTGCCCCTTATCAGAGAATTGGAGGTCACCTACAGGTTACCTCACACAGGAGTCTTTGACAAGCCTTGCATTAACTCCTGGGTTATAGCTTCACACAAGGCCAGTAAAGGTACCCACAGAATGAAAGCGCTTAACGGCTGTGGTGTTGATGTAAACAGGTTTTATTTAACACCCAGGGCATGCTCTGTGAGACATTGCAATCAATTGCTGACAGCAACACTGCTTTCTCTGCAGTGAATCCTTCAGCTGTTGTTTTCCCTTCTTTCTTTTTTGTTATATTATTTAGTCTTTCTGATTTTCTTCAAAGAATACATTGTTATGGTGGAAGGAATACAACTAACTAATTGAAAATAGTACAGCTATTGATGGGTAGAAGGTAAAATGATGAAACCAGTTTGATTTAAAAACATGTATGTATTATTCTTTGCTTTGAATCCAGTCATTTGCATACACATCCTCAAGTCAAAAAGGGCTGTTTAAGAAGTATTGTTTTACAGTTATAGAGAGAGAGAGAGAGAGAGAGAGAGAGAGAGAGAGAAATAGAAAAAGCATTTTAACACCTACCAATATCTTCATCTGACCAGAATATCTGATATTCAGTGTAAGTATGTTTTCAGGAAATATTGTCAGTGGTTGTAAACAAGCACAACTGTTTTAAACACTATTAAAGCACTGTTCATATGAAAGTGCTGCATGAAACATTTTATTATTATCATTTTTAAAAAATACATCGTATTAGGAGAGCCTTTCTTATCAGCTTAATGTATTCCTGATAGTGATAAGTTAAAGGCCATTTCAAACTTTGTAAATGTCATGGTTTTACATGGTCTTCTGTGTTGAATTGATAAGCACACTGACAAAACTGCAAACCTTCAAATTACTAATTTCTGCTCTTCAACAGTTGTAATAGTTTTGAATCTGGCATTTTATTTTCCGAAATAGCTTCTGTGACTAAATAACAATAACAATGTTTGGAGGTTGTTTTGCAGCTTAAGGACAAAATGTTTTATTTTTGGGTTTTTTAAGGGATGCCAGTTGTGTTTTAATTCTTTCACACAGGTTGAAACCTTAAGTCAGAGATGGTTGGAATCTGTCATTAGTAGACTTTCTGGGATTCCCTACAGGCTGGTCACACAAATATTTTGGTTGGATGAGTTACCATTCTGCTAGGGTTCTTTAGCTTGTCATATAACAATAGACCGAGTGTCTTACCAGGCACCTGTGAGTCTGCAGTGTTATTAACAACTAAATCAGTCTTCAGTCTTTGGTCCATTTGAAGTGTAGCTGATAGCCTCCCAGTGCACAGGCTGAAGGATGCTTGCATGTTGTCTTTCTCTCCTGTGTCAGCATGAAGTTTGTAGCGGTGGAGTTGACAAAAAGGGATCTCACACTAGGTGTATGAAAAGAAAAATAGAAGTTGAAATCTGCAAAATAAGAAGACATAAAGCCCCTGCATCCCTTAACGATGCATTTTCCCTCCTCTTGAGCAAGGGTTTTCAAATGCACTTACAGTCTTCAATTCTCCCACGTAAAACCGATTGCTTTGATTGACTTGACTCCTAGGTGTTAAACTGATACTGATTGGCGTCTGTATGTACGTCTGTAATTATATAAAAGCAACCACAACTAAAAAAAAAAGAAAAAGTAACACCAGTTTATAATGCAAGTTTTATTTTATTTTAATTAAAAAATTATTAAAGCAGGGCAGCTTCTGTTTCGGTTACTCAATCAAGTTCAAACTTGCATTCTTTTAATCAAGACAGGCGGATGGCAAAACTGGTCTTTCAAGAAATACTCCCCTCCCAACCCCAGTCTTTCTAGTTCTTGTGATTTATAGTTTCCACTATCCTCATTTTCAGCACCCAGTTAACAGCATTTAACACTTTCTCCAGAGTCCTCGGGATGAATAACTGAATGATTTGTTCATGTGGAGAACTATCCTCCACTGTATTTACATTGAATCATTTTTAACACTCGTGTAGAGAGACAGCCACCACAAAGCCTGCAAATCCAAACTCAAAGAAAGCCTACATTAATTCTTGGAGTGGTGAATGGTGTGTTAGTCTGTGAGGGGGAAAAAGTAATGTGTGTGTGCTTCTTAGGTGGAGTTAGCAAAATACACATCTAAAATACATGCCTTTGAAGAATGAGCTGAGGGAATCTGGGATAGCTGTAGGTAATGTGTTTTAATAAGATATAAGTCAGCTGGGAGAAATTTAAATTGAAACTGTTATTCACTTGATTAAGCTTACAGAAAAAAGCCCTACGTGGCAGGGAAGCTGTTTAAAGCTTTGTTGTGTACTCTGATTGAAAGATTCATGTTCAGACTTAATTTTGACATAGCCACTGGCATCTTGGAAAAGTGCACATTGTAGCTACTACAGCCCCCATCATCAATCAGTATAAATGCTTTTTCTACCAGTTTAAATATAAAAATAATAATACCATTAAGTTTTTTCTTTTTTTCTTCCTCCTCTCACAGAATAGCTGTTGGCAAAAATAAATAAATAAATAAATAAATAAATAAATAAATAAATAAATAAGCTACAGCACACTACTGCATGCTACACACTACACACTATACACTGCATGCTAATTGTGGCTGATATTTGCATAAATATTTAAATAATCGTATTAAAGATTCCAAATGTTTCGAGCAAGTTCAATTTTGTCAACTGGATGAAATCAACAACTGTGTTTCGGAATTTGTATATTTTATTGTAACTATTGAGAAGTCCAAACCAGATTTACTTTTTCCCATGGTGTTCTGGGAGTATTTCTCCACCCATAAGAATTAGTCTCCAGCAAGACAAATTACATCTGGCTGCTCATAGCACTGCAGCAGGCAAAACATTATGATGACACTTTATATTATGTAGGGAGGAAAAATACAATAAGATGACTAGAGAAAACACTGAGAAGAGCTTCACAAATGTGTCCAGTTCGTGCAAATGTTTTGTGAAGTGGGAATGAAGGGGAATTAATTAGTGATGGCAAGTTTCTAACAAGTATTTGCTGTGTTGGCGGTAGGTCTCCAGGTGTATGTGTATATATTGTGAAGGATCAGCTTCCCTGTACTGCCGAGACCCAGAAACACAAACACACAGACATATGTGGAAATGCCATGGCATGTGTTTATTGTCAACAAAAACAAAACCCTAACCTGTCTCTGGGTCCTCAAATATACACAAAATGAAATTGTCACGGTTGCCTCGTGAGAGGACCATAAAGCTAATAGAGAAAGGACCCAAGTGCAGAGCTACTACACTGAGCAGACAGAAACCAAGGAGAATCCAATAGCGAGGTCGAAGTCCAGGAGGTCAATAGAAACAGGTACAGGACAAGGGGCTAAGGAGAACAAGGAACCAGGAGACAGCGGCTCGGTGAAGCAGATAGATCTGACAACACTTTGCCAAGAGTGAGGGCAGTGAGGGGTTTATAAAGGAGAGCAGAAACTAGGAAGACAAGAGCAGGACCAATGAGAACAAAGGACAGGAGCAGAAGTGCACAAGGGTGAGGAGGAATGTTAATTGATAGAATGAAAAAAAAAGGAAAGCAGTGAAGGGAGCAGGAAAAGGCAAGGGAACATTGGCGGCCTCTAGTGGGGGAAGAGGGTCAGAGCTAGGGAACTGTGACAGTACCCCCCCCTCCACGCTCAGCGCAGCCGAATGGGACTGGACACAGCGGGGAAAGCCATGGGACAGAAGATCAGGACCAAAAGGTAGTGGGGAAACAGAAGACAAGAAGGAGGGAAAGGGCAAGAGTTCTAGAGAGTGGCCATAAGGCAAGGTCGGAAGGCCTGGGAGGTGGCCACAAGTCAGTGTCAAAAAATCTGAAAGACGGCCATGGGATAGGATCAGGTTCTGGAGGTCTTGGAGGTGGCCACAGGTAAGGAACGGGATCAGGAGGTCTGGGAGGCGATCTCAGGACAGGAACAGTTTCGGGTGGTCTGGGAGACGGCCACAAGACAAAAGACAGGGTCTGGAGGTCTGAAAGACAATTGCAGGACAGAGGTGAGATCCAAAGAGCCGGAAGGTAGTTTCCGGACAGCTGCAGAGTCTGGAGAACTGGGAGGCGATCTCCAGAAAGAGGTAGGGTCCGGGTCGGGCAGAGGAGGTGCTGGAGGTTCGGTGGACGGAACCGATGAGGCCACAGAAGCCGGGACCTGGGAAGGCGAAGCCACAGAAGCTGTAGGAAGCGGAGCCGTTGGAGGTGGAGTCTTGGAAGGCTTGGGAGATGGAGACGGGGTAACTGTGGAAGGCGGCGCCGCGGAGGCCTCAGGAGGCTGAGCTGTTGAAGCCTCAGAAGTCTCGGGAGGCGGCGGTGCTTTGGTAGTCTCGGGAGGCGACGCCAAGGAAGGTGGTGCCACTGGAGGCAGAGCCGAAGGAGTTGCAGTCTCAGGGGACGGCAACAAGGAAGGCGGAACCACAAGAGGCGGCGCCAAGGGAGGCAGAGCAGTAGAAGCCTCATAAGGCAGAGCCGAGGGAGGCGCAGTTTCATGAGGCGATACGGTTGATACCTCGGGAGGTATGAAATCCTCAGTAGGCGGAGCCATAGAAGATGGGGTTGTAAATGTCTCTGGGGGCAGAGCCTGGGAAGGTGGAACCGAAGGGACCTCAGGAGGCAGAATTGCAGGAACCGTGGACAGCACAATTGCAGGAACTGTGAAAGCCACAGAAGGCAGTGCCGTGGAAGCCAGGGGAGTCTTGACGGGCGAAGCCGTGGAAGCCATAGAAGGCAGAGTCATAAATTCCTCTGGGGGCGGAGCCTGGGAAGGCGGAACCGAAGGGACCTCGGGTGGCAAAATTGCAGGGGCCGTTGACAGCATAATTGCAGGAGCCATGGAAGCCAAGGAGGTCTTGATGGGCGGAGCCATAGAAGCCAGAGAAGACCGAGCTGTGGGAGACTCGGGAGGCAGAGCCCTAGAAGCTTCAGCCACAGGAGACGGCATCATAGGAGGCGACACAGTCTCAGGGGGCGGAGCCATGGAAGTGTCTGCAGGTGGAGCCTCAGGAGACGGAGCCTTAGAAGCTTCAGCCACAGGAGCCGGTATCACTGGAGGCGGTGCAGTCTCAGGAGGCGGAGCCGTAGACGCATCTGTAGGTGTATCCTCAGGAGGCAGATCCGCGGACGGCGGCACCGAGGGAACCACAGGAGGCGGAGAAGTAATAGCCTCAGGAGGCGGTGCTGTGAAAGCATCAGGATGCAGAGCCGTGGAAGCATCAGGAGGCATGGAAGCCTTGGGAGCCGTAGAAGATGAAGCCTTGGGAGCTGTAGTAGTTTCGGGAGGTGAAGCATCAGGAGGTAGTGCCGAGGAAGCAGCAGGAGGCATGGAAGCCGTAGACACAGGCGCCAGGGCCGTCGAGGGCGGAGCTGGCAACTGCTTGGGCTGGGCGGCAGCGGCGGTGAAGGCGGCGACCGCTGGGCACTGGGGCTGGGCGGCGGAGGCGAAGGCAGCGACCGCTGGGGCGTCGACCTCTGATTCGGCGACGGACGCAACCCAGGTCAGGTCATTCAACAAAAGAACAGAAGTAATAAATGTAACCAGGGACCAGTCACGTCTACCATAAGGGATCTGGTAGGATATATACTTGAGTCCAAAAAGAAAAATGTCCTTTAGAGCGACCTCGTCAAATTGCATCTGGTTGGCTAAAACGCAGAATTCCTTAACATATTCTACTAAGGGGCGGTCTCCCTGGAGTAACTCAAAGAGGAGATCTACTGGGTCCATGATGTGGCAAAGTGTTCTGTCACGGTTGCCTCGTGAGAGGACCATAAAGCTAATAGAGAAAGGACCCAAGTGCAGAGCTACTACACTGAGCAGACAGAAACCAAGGAGAATCCAATAGCGAGGTCGAGGTCACAGGCAAAAGGTCGAAGTCCAGGAGGTCAATAGAACCAGGCACAGAACAAGGAACCAGGTACAGAACAAGGAACCAGGTACAGAACAAGGAACCAGGAGAACAAGGAACCAGGAGAACAAGGAACCAGGAGAACAAGGAACCAGGAGAACAAGGAACCAGGAGACACCGGCTCGGTGAAGCAGATAGATCTGACAACACTTTGCCAAGAGTGAGGGCAGTGAGGGTTTTATAAAGGAGAGCAGAAACTAGGAAGACAAGAGCAGGACCAATGAGAACAAAGGACAGGAGCAGAAGTGCACAAGGGTGAGGAGGAATGTTAATTAATAGAATGAAAAAAAAGGAAAGCAGTGAAGGGAGCAGGAAAAGGCAAGGGAACATTGGCAGCCTCTAGTGGGGGAAGAGGGTCAGAGCTAGGGAACTGTGACAGAAATAAACTGACCAGGGACAGCTACACTCACCTAAAGGATTATTAGGAACACCATACTAATACTGTGTTTGACCCCCTTTCGCCTTCAGAACTACCTTAATTCTACGTGGCATTGATTCAACAAGGTGCTGAAAGCATTCTTTAGAAATGTTGGCCCATATTGATAGGATAGCATCTTGCAGTTGATGGAGATTTGTGGGATGCACATCCAGGGCACGAAGCTCCCGTTCCACCACATCCCAAAGATGCTCTATTGGGTTGAGATCTGGTGACTGTGGGGGCCAGTTTAGTACAGTGAACTCATTGTCATGTTCAAGAAACCAATTTGAAATGATTCGACCTTTGTGACATGGTGCATTATCCTGCTGGAAGTAGCCATCAGAGGATGGGTACATGGTGGTCATAAAGGGATGGACATGGTCAGAAACAATGCTCAGGTAGGCTGTGGCATTTAAACGATGCCCAATTGGCACTAAGGGGCCTAAAGTGTGCCAAGAAAACATCCCCCACACCATTACACTACCACCACCAGCCTGCACAGTGGTAACAAGGCATGATGGATCCATGTTCTCATTCTGTTTACGCCAAATTCTGACTCTACCATCTGAATGTCTCAACAGAAATCGAGACTCATCAGACCAGGCAACATTTTTCCAGTCTTCAACTGTCCAATTTTGGTGAGCTTGTGCAAATTGTAGCCTCTTTTTCCTATTTGTAGTGGAGATGAGTGGTACCCGGTGGGGTCTTCTGCTGTTGTAGCCCATCCGCCTCAAGGTTGTACGTGTTGTGGCTTCACAAATGCTTTGCTGCATACCTCGGTTGTAACGAGTGGTTATTTCAGTCAAAGTTGCTCTTCTATCAGCTTGAATCAGTCGGCCCATTCTCCTCTGACCTCTAGCATCAACAAGGCATTTTCGCCCACAGGACTGCCGCATACTGGATGTTTTTCCCTTTTCACACCATTCTTTGTAAACCCTAGAAATGGTTGTGCGTGAAAATCCCAGTAACTGAGCAGATTGTGAAATACTCAGACCGGCCCGTCTGGCACCAACAACCATGCCACGCTCAAAATTGCTTAAATCACCTTTCTTTCCCATTCAGACATTCAGTTTGGAGTTCAGGAGATTGTCTTGACCAGGACCACACCCCTAAATGCATTGAAGCAACTGCCATGTGATTGGTTGGTTAGATAATTGCATTAATGAGAAATTGAACAGGTGTTCCTAATAATCCTTTAGGTGAGTGTATATCTGTTTACTAGTGATGTTATGTTCGATACCAAAGCCTCTAAGCACGTGTCAAAGCTTGTATCGTTTTCAGAGAATCACGTGACCGATGACAAACGAGGCGTCGCTTTCTGTAGAATCAGATCAGTTTGCAATGAGTGTCGGGTTGTATATAAGGAAGCGAAACCAACCTTCCTTCGTGGCTTAATTGTTGCAATATTATTGAAGATATTGAAGGCTTTTGAAGGAGTGTTGTTTGTAGTATAAACTCACCTAAAGGATTATTAGGAACACCTGTTCAATTTCTCATTAATGCAATTATCTAACCAACCAATCACATGGCAGTTGCTTCAATGCATTTAGGGGTGTGGTCCTGATCAAGACAATCTCCTGAACTCCAAACTGAATGTCTGAATGGGAAAGAAAGGTGATTTAAGCAATTTTGAGCGTGGCATGGTTGTTGGTGCCAGACGGGCCGGTCTGAGTATTTCACAATCTGCTCAGTTACTGGGATTTTCACGCACAACCATTTCTAGGGTTTACAAAGAATGGTGTGAAAAGGGAAAAACATCCAGTATGCGGCAGTCCTGTGGGCGAAAATGCCTTGTTGATGCTCGAGGTCAGAGGAGAATGGGCCGACTGATTCAAGCTGATAGAAGAGCAACTTTGACTGAAATAACCACTTGTTACAACCGAGGTATGCAGCAAAGCATTTGTGAAGCCACAACACGTACAACCTTGAGGCGGATGGGCTACAACAGCAGAAGACCCCACCGGGTACCACTCATCTCCACTACAAATAGGAAAATGAGGCTACAATTTGCACAAGCTCACCAAAATTGGACAGTTGAAGACTGGAAAAATGTTGCCTGGTCTGATGAGTCTCGATTTCTGTTGAGACATTCAGATGGTAGAGTCAGAATTTGGCGTAAACAGAATGAGAACATGGATCCATCATGCCTTGTTACCACTGTGCAGGCTGGTGGTGGTGGTGGTGGTGTAATGGTGTGGGGGATGTTTTCTTGGCACACTTTAGGCCCCTTAGTGCCAATTGGGCATCGTTTAAATGCCACGGCCTACCTGAGCATTGTTTCTGACCATGTCCATCCCTTTATGACCACCATGTACCTATCCTCTGATGGCTACTTCCAGCAGGATAATGCACCATGTCACAAAGGTCGAATCATTTCAAATTGGTTTCTTGAACATGACAATGAATTCACTGTACTAAACTGGCCCCCACAGTCACCAGATCTCAACCCAATAGAGCATCTTTGGGATGTGGTGGAACGGGAGCTTCATGCCCTGGATGTGCATCCCACAAATCTCCATCAACTGCAAGATGCTATCCTATCAATATGGGCCAACATTTCTAAAGAATGCTTTCAGCACCTTGTTGAATCAATGCCACGTAGAATTAAGGCAGTTCTGAAGGCGAAAGGGGGTCAAACACAGTATTAGTATGGTGTTCCTAATAATCCTTTAGGTGAGTGTATATTTGGAGGAAATAATTCATATTCAGAATCAGATACTTTCTTCACCTACGTACAAGATGTACCAGGAATTTGTCTTGGTGCAGGTGTCAGCATTAATTATAGTAACATAAGGAAGAAATATAAGACGAATATATAATATACAAAACACAATTATAAATACAAGAAGGATCAAATTAAACATAGGTGCAATGGACAGTTGTAAAGCTGAATTATAAATATGATGGACAGTACAGCTAGAGTGCAAATTGAGTGTTATATACAGTTAGATATAGATATCAGCAGTGGCGTATTTAGGGGGAGGCATTTTGAAAAAATAAAAAAATTTCAGACGTTCAAGATTCAAATGCCGCACCTCATGCACGTCAAGCGCCAGAGTGGTATGTTATACCTGCTAAACCATTTGGACTTATGCTTATATCTTTTTAAGTTATGTCACTTGTAATGTCTTTATATATTATACCAGTTATGACAGCAACAGGGGAGAGACAGTTCAGTCCTAAAACTACTCAAAACATATTTGCGCTCCACTATGACAGAAGAAAGACTTGAAGGGCCAGCAACTAATAATAGGACCTCAAAATAATTCATGGAGATGTTAAAAGGGGCGGACTGGGACCAAAAAACAGCCCTGGATTCGGGTGCGGGGGGGGTGTTGGCGAAGTGCAGTTGAGGGGGGGGTGTCGGACGAAATGCTGTCCGAAGGGGGGTGGTGGGGGCTGGCGAGGAGCGGTTCTGGGTGGGGGGGGGGGGGGTTGGTGCCAGCGAATTGCGGCCTGGAAACCCGGAAACCCATACAGGAATACCAGCCCACACGGGAGTCGAGCAGCCCACCAAACTAAAAAATGGTCTGGCCCTTCTGGCATTTGCCAGAATTGCCCAATGGCCAGTCCGCCTATGGATGTTTTTGATGAATTCGGGCGTCACAACAGGAGACTTGCATTCACCTACATAGAAACAGCTGATTTCCGATGAAGACATATTTTAGCAAATCGGAAACTGCATCCTCACAAAGACTAAAATGGCAACTAAATAGAATCCAAACCATCGACTACAACACAAATGGAAAAACTCTGCTGCCGGAGAAACCCCCCTCCCGCTGTCACAAGAGAAAACACCGTCAGCACACCCCATCTGCTCTCACAGGAGAAAACACCAACGGCACCCCCTGCTCTCACAGGAGAAAACACTGTCAGCATCCCCCCACACACACCCCGGAGATATTCTGCCTAGGGCCCCTACAGACTCTAGAATCACCACTGACCTTCCTCAACCCCCAGGGTCCCAGTTCACCTCTGGGAATTTACACTCTATCACTATATATATATATATATATATATATATATATATATATATATATATATATGAAAAAAACATAAACATTACTTTAAAAAAGTTTAATTCTAAAGTACTAACATTTTGCATCCTTGATGATTTATCTTAAAATAAATGTATATTTATACTTCATTCATGATTTGTGTATGTGTGTGTATATATATTTAAATTAAATATATATAGTGGTGAAGTGTGTGCACCGGTGACTCAATGGAGGTATGTCAGCCTACTACATGTTTCCAACACTGTTACAACACACTGAGGAGAACAGCATCAGTGAAGAAAAAGTGAACGACATTAAAAGTGTCATCTCGCTGCTCTGTCTGACAGTTTTAGTCACTACTTTCCTGCAGAGGGGTTTGTAAACTTGGGTGAAAGATTGCTTTTGAAAATCCTGAATAATGAAGCTAAACTTGATACCTGAGCAAGAATACAAGTTGGTGCAACTCACCTGTGATAGCACACTGAAAACATGCCACAAGTCAATACATCTGTCATTATTTGGATCAGTATTTTCAAAGAATATCCACTACTAAGTAAGATAAGTGTTCTGTTGTTGCTGCCATTCACAACAACCTATATGTGAGATCTGAGATTTTTGACTTTGACAAGGTTAAAAACAAAAGAAAGAAACTGACTCAACAGTGCACCTGACATGCAAGTAGCTCTTTCATCCTGTCACCTGTCATCCTGATTGGCGTGAGATCAACAGGCAGGCCCACCCGTCACATGAATTTAGGGAAACTTACCTGATGGTCTTTTTTGTATTATTATTATTATTATTATTATTATTATTATTATTATTATTATTATTATTATTATTATTTAATATGGTTTTACAACTAATTTCAAAGTCTAATTTCAACAATTACTTAAAATCAGCGGTTAAAGCTAGTATATATCTATTGCCCAGGCTATACTGTGATGTCATTAAAAGTCTGTTCAGAAGATATGATTGTTTTGGGGTTTTAGGATATACATGCAAAAAAGTTTGAAAACCACTGCTCTAGAGGACCTTGGTGTGCAGAAACCCCCCAATCATACATCATGCTGTTGTCAAGCACAGGTGTGGTCAATTATGCCTATAAAAAGGCTATGAGGAGAAGGAGGAGGAGAGGAGCAGTAGCTACAACAGTGCTGTGTATAGAGTTATCCATAGCTTATAACTGTGAATGAATGTAAAACTATACACCACTCCACTGATTATAAGATATATAGGCCAAGGGATATATATGACAATAGACTATTATCCATAGTTTGGAACTGGGTGTGACTTTGAAATCATATGCTACTCCAGGGACTTTAGAACATTATCTTTAGCCATTGTGGTTTGGAATTAGAAGAACATATTAGAACATAAGAAAGTTTACAAACGAAAGGAGGCCATTCGACCCATCATGCTCATTTGATGTCCATTAATAACTATATGATACATGGAACAACTCTCTGTGTGAAGAAGTGTCTCCTGTTTTCTGTCTTGAATGCCTTGAAGCCCAATTTCCATTTGTGTCCTCGGGTGCGTGTCCCTGCTGATCTGGAAAAGCTCCTCTGTTTTGATGTGGTCGATGCCTTTCATGATTTTGAAGATTTGAATCAAGTCCCCACGTAGTCTCCTCTGTTCCAGGGTGAAAAGGTTCAGTTCCTCAGTCTCTCAGTAGGACATTCCCTTCAAACCTGGAATAAGTCTGGTTGATCTCCTCTGAACTGCCTCTAGAGCAGCAATATCTTTCTTGAAGTGTAGAGCTCAGAACTGTAAACAGTATCCAGATGAGCTCTAACTAGTGCATTGTACAGTCTGAACATCACTGCCCTTGTTCTCAATTCTACACTTTTGACAATATACTCTAATATCCTCTTTGCCTTTTTATTGCTTCCCCACATTGTTTGGATGGAGAAAGTGAGGAGTCCACATAGACTCCTAGGTCTTTCTCATGCATTACTTCTAGTTCTATTCCTCCCATAGTGTAATTATAGTGGACATTTTTGTTACCTGCATGTAATACCTTGCACTTGTCCACATTGAATTTCATCTGCCAGGTGTTGGCCCACAACTGAATATTATCTAAGTCCCTTTGATTAACCTGTGCTACAGAGATTGTATCTGCTGAGCCACCTATTTTAGCATCATCTGCAAATTTGACAAGTTTGCTCACTAGCCCAGAGTCCAGATCAATAATATAGATTAGAAAAAACACAGGCCCTAATACTGATCCCTGTGGAACTCCCTGTGGAATTCTCAGATCAGGATTCGAACCACGCTGTACAGATGCTCCTCTAAGCACTGCTTCACTCAGTATCTGATTTTACAGAGGAGTTACGTCACCTGTAATGTGCTTATGCATGTAATGTAAAGTATTGTTTTTATACTGCATCAGAGAGCTAAGGCCATGCACTTTGTATAGCAGGTAATGCTAGAATGAGGGGAAATTATAGTTGCAGCTGTTCTCTTCTCTTTGTTTGTGTAGCTTCATCACCACTATTCTGTACTGTCAAATATGGCAACCATTTGGTCAAATCAAAGTGATTATGTACTTATAGGAAATCTTCTTGGGATTTTTCTTTGCTTACAAATCTGTGTTTTTTTTTAATATATACACGCTTACCAGATGATATGTCCAAATCCTAGGTTTCAAACATTGTGATTGTATTTAAACTTTTCACAATATTGTTTTCTGCTCCACTGTGATTACATTGCAGTGGTTGAAGTGTGCATGGGTGCGCCTGTGTGTGTGTGTTTAAAGCCAAAGATCACCTTGCTCTTCCAACAATCCCTCCTTCTCCCCTCAAAACTAAATACATGAATAAACAAAACAAATCAAAATATAAGAAAAAAAAAAATGTCAATTAAAAAAGTCATGCTTGGAAATTTATTTACTGAATCCCATCAATGTAATCAAACGTGCTGGTGAGACTTACATTTTCCTTAGGGAGAAAGTAAATGTTTTTTTATTTTTTTCCTTATCAAATATAAAACATGCGAGGGGTAAATTACAACTAGCCTCATTTGCTATTCATGTGACAAGGCCGTGCCACTTATCAAACACTTTCTTCAGGCCTGCTATCAAAAATGTATTTGTATTTTACATTTACTTTTAACTTATGCATCTGCTTGTCTTTTTGACTTAGATTGCGTTCTCAGCAACAGCGCGCTTTGAAAGTAGGCCAAGCAAATTACCCTCCACACATTTCCCAGTCCTCTTCGAAACCTCTCCAGGCAAAAGTTGTATGCCCTCCTGCAGTATTCGCTACACTGATAAACATATACAATAATTAAAATGGTGATATATGTTGATAAAAAAAAAAAAATGATTTCCCCTTTGAATGGTGATGTACTGAAGCAAAACAGCCGTAATCTTTTCAGAGTCCAGCCCTGACATTTCAGCTCAAAAAGGATTCTTTTTTTTATTTTTATGAGGCCCACGTTAACATTTTTCTTTTAAACATGCTATGATGTAACATAATCGATTTCTATTGATGCATCTGCTTTGATTATTGTTTAAAAAGCCTAATGATGTTGCATAGAAGAAAGATGCCTGTAAACCGCATTAACATTTTAAACTACTGCCCTGTAAAGAAGCTCTAGGGACTTCCGAAGTGTAGGTCCTCCACAATTTCCTTTTGAAGTCTATTAGCGATTGTCATAATTGTATCTATAAAATATGAACTGATTGCTATTAAAGCGGTAATACCTGTACAGGGAAGAAATAAAAGATGAAAATGAGGTTCAGCTACAGCTAATCTAGTGGAATAAGTCCAGAGTGGGCAGTGGATATTATAACTTGATGCAGCTCTTAAATGTGTGTGTGTGTGTGTGTGTGTGTGTGTGTGTGTGTTTTCTTAAATCAGCATCTCTACATGTATGGCAGCCATTCCATTCCATTAATGTTTTTATTTGGAATTTGGGAGAAATGTTGTCAGTAGTTTATAGAATAAAACAAAAATGTTTATTTTACCCAAACATATACCTATAAATAGCAAAACCAGAGAAACTGATAATTTTGCAGTGGTCTCTTAATTTCTTCCAGAGCTGTATACCTTGATGCCCCCTGCAGTCAGTCTGAAAATTAACATAGGTGAATGACCCCCCCTTGTTTGTATCCTCTCTCATGTTCTAATATAGGCCTCACACAAACGATACATGAATAGTCCTGAAATGGTTAATAACATGCAATAACTGTGAATTTCTGACGTGAACATTAAAACTGCATCCAGCTCTCACTCCTCCCTCTATCCCACTTTCATCTGGATTGACAGGCAGGCAAACTGAGACTTCTCTTCTGTCTTCTCTTCTGTGGTATTACCTCCCTTGGCCACCTTGCAATTTCTTTTCCAGTCCGTTTGCTTTCATGCAGCTCTGCACCTAGTGTCAAACCTGTTCTCCAGCTCCTCTCCTTCTTTATGTATAATCCATGGGATACTAAATAAGTAAAACATTGGGACATGCGGACACACACACACCCACACATGCACACCCACACACACACACACACGCACGCATGCACACACACACACACACACACACACACACGTACACACGCACGCACACGCACACACACAAACACACCAAGATGTTTTCACATGTTTGAGAACCGTATCTAAGAGACTTATTTACTGTGTCAGCTATTCACTTCCAAAATGAAAACGAGACGTGTTATTTATGAAATTATCCACTGGATCCATCTTTCCATGGTGCCTTGTCCTCATATTACTTATTCTCATTAATGTCTGATCAGGATTAGTGTATGTTGAGTTGGGTAAAAGTATAAATACCATCTCTAGAAGCAGCATTGAATAATTTGGTATATACAGACACACACACACACCTTTGTGTATGTTAAAATACAATGTATGTTATTTTAAAATTGCATTTCAATATTTCTGTTTAATATATATATATACCCATATATAAAAGATTCTGTGTGTATATGTTGTATTTTCTGTGTGAGTGCCCCCGGGTCATGCACACACCCTTTTGAGTCAGTAGCGCTTCAGTAGTTTGCTGTAATCTGAAGGGTGATTTAACAGATGGAAATGTTGCTGTGTCGGGCTCGACAAAGTTAGATGCATGTCTCTTCACCAAGTCCCCCAGGTACTGAGCATTAAGAGAAACATCTCTGCAGCATCTCAGTAGGTGTCATTCTTCATCAGAGAGCTACACCTCATAACATTATCATACATACAAGTTGGCAACCATGTTTAGCACCGGCGTAATACGGCATATAAATCACTGGAAACTGATATCTCAATACATGCTCACTGCTGCACATTTACCAGCATGGTAAAACCAATAAACGTAATTTAAACTAAGTGGCACCTTCATTGCCCTTTACTTACTACAGAACACTGATGACAAGCCGAAAGAACACAACATGGTAAATACCAAATTAATGAAGTACAATTCGACAAGAAAAAGCTATGCTGAAGCTTGGAATTAATGATGTACACAGAGCCCTTCAAAACCAGTATGCACTTTTATTCGGGAGATGTCCTTACAGGGTTGGATTAAAGAAATGCTGGGCCCTAGTGGTCGGAGGCCCCTGGGCAGTTTCCCCGCTTGCCCATGCGGTAATCCGGCCATGTGTCCTTATTATTTGATTGTTGCTTTCATCCAAAATGATTTACATTGGCACCTGTTTATACATTATCATTTTAATATTTATACATACTTTTAAATAAGAGTCTTCCGTGTTGTTACCTTGCTCCAGACAACAGTTTCTCGGCTGGAAGTTGAACCTGCAACACTCTGGTTACAAGTCCCAAACCCTACCAACTACTACCTTTTGTTGCTCGTTTGGTGATAATGGGTATAAATGATAAATCGGGTTATTTCACAATCACTAGCACTGCAGTTGTGTCTGACAGGCTCAAACTAGTAGTTCTCCATCATGTTGAGAACCACAGGAGATTTAGCAAGGAAACAAACTCCCATTCTCTTCTGAGTTTTTTTATTTCCAGAGGCGATTGACATCACTTGTGGCCGTGCATATTCCTCTTCAGTAGTTAACACACTGTTTCTTAACGAAATCAGCCCCTCGGTACATGCTTTCTATTCCCTTCGATAACGATGTCGTCTGTCTGATTATCCCACTCATGAAATTAACTTAAGTCACTTCTAATCATCTGAACACACAACATGACCCATTAATCAGTTTTCAAGGTTGTCATCCATAATGTGCATATATTACTTTTCATTTTTTTTGGTCTCTGAAAATAAATGGAAAGGCATTTGGATTCTCTGCACTGTGCTGTTTAAAATTGAAATGTAAGGTTACAAACATTTCATTTACTGGTCCAGAAGCAATGGATTTTAAATTTGGATGAAAATTAGCATTTTGGGGCTTTAGTTTCAGTAAATCAAATTTTTTTTTTTTTACACATTTGTTGAAATGCCTTTATTTGTAAAGGTTTTTCCTGAGCATGGACAGCTTACCCCTTATGCTTCTTTTTCATTTTCATAACGTAGTAAAATACAGTGGAGCATATTCACATGGGGGAAAATTCAAAATAGACCCATAATGTTTGGAAGACAATGTTTATTTAAGACAATAGAGTCATAAAGTAGCACCCTGAAATATGTATGTGGCTACTGTTGCAAACGTGATTGAGTTTTTTTCTTATTAGGAAACCAACCAGATTTAACATGGCAATGCTGGTAAATATTGTATTAATTTGAACCAAAGGGTATTAAACTTAAAACAATGTTCATGTAGAATAAATACGACTGGAGGCTCTCACATATCATTACATTAAGATAATTTATTTATGCCTTTAAGGTCACTCAGATTTAGAAAGTTTGAAAATGTTTTATTGCAAAAGTTATTCTGTACATTGTAGAGCAATTTAACATAAAGCATAAACATAAAGGATAATGCAAATAAAGTGTATCCGCCAGTAAAATAAACAGTACACATGACATGAATAATAAAGATGCAATATCTTTTAAATACTGAGAATTAAGTAGAACTAATAAATGCAATGTTATTGTGGTATGTTCTTTTTTAATTTCAAATCACAATTTACTGAGGATATTATAGTATTATAGAATACAAAGCAGAGCTATGGATCTCATTTAGTTTGATTGGTTGGTTGTACATAAAAGTCCTGTAGTTGGAGCGGTTACTAATTTTTCTGTGGGAGGGGGAGATTGCAGCACACCAACCGGAAATGATACCTGCTGTTCCAGGGAAGGGGTGGGGCAACAGTTAAGCAATGCAATGTCAATGTCTATATAAAATTCCTAGAATTAACCTTTTAAGTAATATGATGCATTGTACATTTTGTACATAAGTTTTGTAGTTGGAGCGGTCACTTATTATTCCACTGGACAGGGCCTTTCCGTTGCACTGATCAGTAATTATGCCACTCAGCTGGTGGGTGGGGAGGGGGGCAATAGTTATTCACACATGAGAATTTATTGCAGTATTCAGATATTTAGCCAATCCCATGGGTCATTTTTGAGATGGGTAGGGGGCTGGTTGATTCCAACTGACATTTTTTTGACAATCAAATATATGTGAGAAAGAGTGTTATTTAACATCACATATTATGGGACAATGAGACATCGCAATATACATATCTTTTTTAATAACTTTGTGTTGATCATTTATGCTCATGTGTCTTCACGAATAAAATACATCGATTCAGCTATTCAAAGTAAATTCTGCTGGTCCTGGTTAGATGAAGAAGTTGAAGTTAATTTACCAAACACACAAGGCAA
Organism: Amia ocellicauda; assembly: GCF_036373705.1. Taxonomy (NCBI): domain Eukaryota; kingdom Metazoa; phylum Chordata; class Actinopteri; order Amiiformes; family Amiidae; genus Amia; species Amia ocellicauda. The sequence goes on from NC_089858.1 coordinate 40,283,561, forward strand.
TAATCAACAGCCCCGGTGAAGCTTTTTGCGAGTGGTGAACCGACTGGCTAAACTATGGAGCATGAGGTAGGTCTCGTTCACTCCATTACACTCAGTTGTATATGTCTGAATACACTCAGGGCCGGTGCAAGGGTAATTGGCACCCTAGGTGAACTGCCATCAAGGTGTCCCCCTCCTACACACATGACAAAGTAGTTACTTTGACATGACCAAATTATACTAAACAATAGTGTCACTTTCTTAAATGTCTTATAAAACAGAAAAGATCTTAAGAAACACAACATGTTGACTTTGATTTGTAATATTGGATACACATTGTAAATGTTAAGCACCTGAAGCTCCTTTAGATGTGGTCTTGCTTATGATTTCAAAATAGGATGAAATTAGTCCGTTACGATATGTTACTGTTAATGCTGTATACCTTAGTTAATGCAATTTCAGAATTTTCAGTAAATTGCAGGATATTCTGGTTATAATGCAGTGATATTTGTGCCCATTTCTGACACCCCCCTAAATGATGGTGCCCTAGGTGACTGCCTAAGGTTTCCTAGTGGTAGCACCAGCCATGGATAACCTAATTATATTTTGTTGTGATTGTGTATGATGTTAATGATGTATGTTTAAGTGTAGGCTTAGATCGAATGTTTAATATATGTATGTATGGAAGCGTATTGCTGCCACACGAAAAAAAATATATATATCACGTAATTACATGATAACTATCACGTTTTTACGTGACACTGAATTATCATGTTTTTATGTGTTAGGGAATTATCACGTTTTTACGTGATAGGGAATTATTACGTTTTTACGTGATAGGGAATTATCACATTTTTACATGATAGGGAATTATCACGTTTTAACATGATAGGGAATTGTCACATAATAAAAGACTGAACTAGAATACCGGAGACAAAACAATGATGTCAGACGTTGAGGATTTTCTATGAACTTACTTTAGGTTGCTACTAACTCAATACTTATCCAATGACATTTTAAATCACAAACACAATCAATCTTAAAAATATCTGTGAAAATAGCAACGCACTGTTTCGCTTTAATCAAAGTCCATGCGTCCAGATATTATTTACATAATCTTTATTTACACATTTTCTTCAAAACAAGGTACAGGTAGTTGAAAACCGGTCTGTGACCCAACAATACACCATCTATCCCCCGCCCCATCCAATTTCCTGAACTATTTCACTCCTTCCCCTTTCTCACCCAATTATCAATTACATTAATGATCAAATGAAAAATAATTGAATTATGTATACTCAATGCAACATACATACATATTATTATAAATGTTTATTAATACATAAATTGGCTCCTACAAACATTACTATTTGAAGATCAGGAATATGCATGTGATCATGGACAAACAGAGCATGTCGATCAAATTGAATCTGGGACATCTCACATTATATCGAGACAACAGTAATAATCGAATAACTTAAAAATAGAAACTACTCAATATGAATTATCCTGAACAAATGCACAGTATTTATATCATCAGACTATCGTTTTAGCCTGGGTGGAAACATACATACACGCAGTATATATGACTCCCCAAGCTTATTTGTAACATTCACACATTATTATTATCTTGAGTAAAACAAACATACATAGAAACACGCACAAAACATGCCTATTCACATGCTGAACTTCTGAATATATGACCTCCATTCCTTGAAATGTCTAGTATAATCAGTATTTTACCATAGTGAAATTGCAGTATTATGCAATTATAAAACAGCTTTGTTGAAAAACTTAAATTAAAATGTAAACCTTTGCACAATAAATGTACGTGTTGCTTAATTTAAGATAAACATTTAGCAAAATAATCGTTGTTTCAGATACACCTGAGTGTCCTAATGTTTACTATGACATGGTGTACATGAGCCAAATACTGTAACATTTCCCTGGGGCTAAATCCCTAAATTTTAAAACCTAAAGTAATTTCGTACACAATCTCTAACGTCTAACATCATTGTTTTGTCTCCGGTATTCTAGTTCAGTCTGTTATTATGTGACAATTCCCTATCATGTAATAACGTAATAATTCCCTATCACGTAAAAACTTGATAATTCCCTATCACGTAAAAACGTAATAATTCCCTAACACATAAAAACGTGATAAGTCAGTATCACGTAAAAACGTGATAGTTATCACGTAATTACGTGATATATATATATTTTTTTTCGTGTAGCAGCAATACGCTTCCATATGAATGGAATTGATATGTAGGTCTTAATTTCTAATCTAGACTAACAGATCATTTGCAAAATTTTGATTAATGTAAACCCTATTGATTTATTTTGATTACGTATTTCATAGCAGGAATGTGTGCATTTGACAGTTTTAAGTAATTGGAAAGAAACAATCGCAGTAGTTTAGAATTTTAAGTGCTAAAGGCCACTTTATATAATTGTTTTGTTGATGTCTGGTTTGTTTGTTGTATAAATACAAAAAACTCCTACTATTAAAGTGAAGTACTACTATCCTGTATTGAAGTGCATTTCTAATGCCCACTGTACTATTTTTGGGATTCAAAACTCCTGGAATTACAGTTTCTACTTTTGGTAGTTATAGGGTTATGATAATTGACATTGTATCATTGTTGTGACAGATACACCACTGAAACAGCAAAATGTCCATCTGAGGACTTGACCCTGGACCTTAATGTTGGCCTAGGTGTGGATTTTTATGTGAGCGCCATTGGCACTCCATTTCTCCATTTCAGATATTTTTCTATTGTGCCACTCTCATGTCTGTTTCTGGGAAGGCTATGTAATGAAAGTGAGATGATTGACACTTAAAAATGCAGCTGCAAGAGTTTGTATTGATAAATCAACACTGTGGGAAGACATGAGGGGAACTCATTCACCTGGTGAGAGAAGAGAAGACATTTTCACCTGCAGGGTTTACTTGAGATGTGAAAATATGCTCATGTGAAGAATTCCTCTCTTCTCTAACCAGGTTAATTGGTTTCCCACTATTCTTCCCACGGCACTGATTAATCAATACACACTTGCAGCTGTTTTGTAGGCATAGAAAACCACACCTAGGGAAAGTGTCCAGCAAATAACAGCTCGTTACTTTATTATGTACCAGTTTATTCTGTTTAAAATTATATTCTTTACTGACACACAAACACACAAATAACCCCAAAGCATTTTATCAGTAGACGTAATTTGTGGACCTCCTGTGTATATATATTTTTGGAGGGATAGGGCAGGTTAAACTTAAATCCCACAACACTTTTTGCTTCAATACATTTTTGAGGTGTGGACTCCAAGCAGGCTATGAAATGTTTGTCATTATTTGTAATAATTTTGTTTAATTGTTTTTGGTTTAACTGTGTGGTTTGATGTTACATCAACAATGGCAGAATAGTCATGTCCAGAATCTCACCATACACAGTGGTGGTCATAATGCTCTTGGCAAAAAGCAACCATCTTGTACTAATCCCTGAGAAACCCAGCCAGACTAACACACTTACTGAACAGGCCTGACAACATAGCTGATATTCCTGCTTGTGCCCACAGCCAGCATCTCCAATTGAAAGCACTGAGCATTTAATGAGCACTCCCACTCTGTGCTCTACACCCCACTCACAGATTGTCTCAGAACCACTGTAGTCATCAGTGTGCATTCACATGTGTGATCAGAGGCTTGTAAGTGGCTGCCCTGCCATAAAATCCCTTTGTTTGTGAACTGCCACATGCAGTATGCAGTCATGTACACACGTGTGCAGTCTTTGGCTTTTAGCCAAGACATCCGCTGATCTGTTGCATTCTTTGTGATACATGTTTAATGGCAAATTAATGATTGATTTTCATACATGCTGCTTGTTAGTGACTATATGATTTTCCGTAAAACAATGTGTGTCCTTGAGCTGCTGTATGTAAATTGTTCTGAAATTGGGCTGATTCCAGTTCAACTTACCTGCTTTTCATTCGCAATGAACGCAATGAAACAGTTACAATAAAAGGAATAAGTAATTTGCACAGTAAATCTCTTCATGTGCACCTTTCTTAAAAGGAGAGGTGCCAGCTGACTATTCCAGCACAAAATATACAGACAGGTGACAAATTAAGGGAAAAACACGAATAAATTAGTGCGGGAACATTATGAATGCAGATGCCTCCAAACAGGTGTACTGCATGATACAATTAAGCAATAAACATCCTATCATGCTCTGTGGCATGTATATTAATGCTGAGCAGGCCCAGTTGACCTTGACTGTGGATCAAGATGGCAAGAGCAAAGGATCTAAGTGACTTTAGAGGGATCATTATTGGGGCACGAATGGCAGGAGCTTCAGTCACAAAGACTCTCAACTGGCTAGTGTTCTGCACAAGTGGGCGAGTGCATGTGTGGTGACACCAAGAGAATGGGACAGGCCTGACTGCTTGACCCCTACAGTGAGGGGGTCCGGAGGCTCTGTTATGCTGTGGGGGGCATTTTCCTGGCATGGTTTGGGTACACTTGTCCCCTTAGAGGGAAGGGTCACTGCAAATCATTACAAAGTTTACATCACCTTTATCTTATGGTGAAACATTTCTATCCTAATGGGAGTGGTCTCTTCCAGGATGACAATGCCCCATCCACAGGGCACGAGGGCTCACTGAATGGTTTGATGAGTATGAAAATAATGTGAATCATATGCTATGGCCTTCGCAGTCACCAGAACTCAACCTAATTGAACACATATGGGAGATTTTGGACCAATGTGTTAGACAGTGCTCTCCCCCACCATCACTTTATGTTTTCCTTTAATTTGTCACCCGTCTGAATATATTATCAGATTGAGAATTTTTTGGGGAGTTTTTACATTTATATGTGATAGTATTGTAGTCCTAAACTGAAAATATGTAATTAGAACAGAGATGATCAGATTCAAGTTTTTACATTGATTAAACATGCAGCAATACATTTGTTGGGGAATGGGAAACACACAAACACTGTTCAGTACACTAACCTACTGTATATTTTTATATTTTCTGTGCTCATTGCAGATTAGCATCATGCAACTGTACTACAAGGCAATTTATTCGACTGGTGGGGATTTGATTATTCAGTGCAGTAAATCATGTTTTCAATGCGTCTGTATTTGCTGTTTGCCTACAATTGCGGGCAGTAATTTCCTGAAATAGAAATGCTGTTACTGGGAGATGTATAGCGCGTCCCAGGGAGTATTCAGTCACTTTGTCTGTACTGTTTTCCCAAGAGTCCTTCAACTAAGAATTAAGAACATCTTTGTACATTGAGCACATTTCAGGAAATTACATTTCAAAGTACTTTACAGTCACTGGGAATGAGTGAAAGGTAGACGAATCTTCTTTAACAGAGAGAAGAAAAATACAGCAGATTTTGTTTTGAAAAAACAAAGTGGTGGGAAGGGGGCTCAGCCATGAACATAATTTGACATGTTTCCTGTACATAATACGTTTTGATTCAGATGGAATATACAATTCCCAGTTCACCAAACAATATAAATATTTCAAGATGTTTGTTTAAATGAGGAAGTATAATATAACAATGTAAAGAAACAGAGATGATATATGTATAAATGCATCTGATCAAGATCATGTTAAAATAATTTCATGCACATGCCATATATATTTTATAATTGTAAGAATTTATAAATAATAACTTGATTATATGCATAAACTCATTTAATTATTTGCTACAGTGATTACAGTGGGTTTTAAAAGTATTCACCCCATTTGGACTTTTCCCCATTTCATCGTGTTACAACCTGAAATCAGAATTGAATTAATCAGGAGTTTTTGCCACTGATCAACACAGAAAATGTCCATAATGTCAAAGTGAAAAATATGATCTGCAAATTGTTCTAAATTCATTACAAATACAAAATATAAAATAATTGAATGCATAAGTAATCACCCCTTCAATCAATATTTGGTAGAGGCACCTTTGGCAGCCATGAGTCTATGTGGATAAGTCTCTACCAGCTTTGCACATCTGGACACAGCAATTTTTGCCCATTCTTCTTCAAAATTGCTCAAGCTGGTTGGTGAACAGCAATTTTAATTCTTTCCACAAATTCTCAATTGGATTGAGGTCCGGGCTTTGACTGGGGCACTACAGAACACTGACCTCTGGTGTGGCTCTAGCTGTATGTTTGGGGTCATTGTCCTGCTAGAAGATAAATCTTCTTCCAAGTCCCAGGTCTCTTGTAGACTTCAGCAGGTTTTCTTCCAGGATTTCTCTGTACTTTGCTGCATCCATTTTGCCCTCTTTTTTTACAAGGTTTCCAGGCCCTGATGCAGAGAAGCATCCCCATAGCATGATGCTGCCACCACCATGCTTTACAGTAGGGATGGTGTTCTCAGGTGTTGAGACCAAAATGCTCTATTTTGGTCTCATCAGACCATAGAATCTTCCTCCACCTGGTCTCAGAGTCTCTCACATGCCTTCTGGCAAACCCTAGCCGAGATTTTTTTCTCTCCAATAAACACCACATTTGTGAAGCACCCGGGCTATTGTTGCAGTATGCACAGTGTCTCCCAGCTCAGCCGTGGAAGACTGTAACTCTTTCAGAGTTGCCAAAGGCCTGTTGGTGGCCGCCCTTCTCACACAGATACTCCGTTTTTGAGGATGGCCTGATCTAGGCAGACTCCATTTCTTAATAATATTCTCCGGGGGATATTCAGTGCCTTGGAAATGCTCTTATATCCTACCCCTGATTGGTGCTTTTGAAGAACATTATTCCGGATTTGATTTCAATGTTCCTTTGTCTTCATGATGTAGTTTTTGTTAGGAATTGTACGAACCAACCGTGGGACCTCCCAGAGACAGGTGTACTTATCCTGAAATCATGTGACACAGAGGTGGACTCCATTCAACTAATTACATTCTAAAGGTGATTGGTTTCACCACAGCTCAATCAGGTGTGTCATAACATTACTTATGCATTCAAGTATTTTCTGTTTTGTCTTTGTAATTAATTTAGGACAATTTTCAGATTATATTATTCACTTTGACATTATGAACATGTTCTGTGTTGATCAGTGGCAGAAACTCCTGATAAAATTATTATTATTATTATTATTATTATTATTATTATTATTATTATTATTATTTATTTCTTAGCAGACACCCTTATCCAGGGTGACTTACAAAACATAAGAGCATTACAAGAGTGCAATACAGTCTAGAATTGCAGATCAAATCTATTCTGATTTTATGTTGTAACATAATTAAATGTGGAAAAGCCCAAGGGGGTGAATACTTTTGAGAGCCACTGTATATGTTGTACAGAACAAAAGCAATGCACAAACATATATGCAATTGGAGAGTTCATATGATGTATATGAATAATAAATAGACGGAACTCAGTTTTAGTGTGAGATAAAATATTCCAGAAGAGGAGTTGGATTGAAAGCCATTCAAATTATTTTCTGATTGAACCCAGATTTAACTCAGTGGTTAAAAACGGAAGTAGAGAGCCTGAAGTCCTTCAGCTTTTAGCAGGTACCTGGGAATCAGTGGTCTAATACAGTGGTTCTTAATCATGGTCCTGGTGGAACACTGACCCTGCTGGATTTTGTTCCAAGTGAGCTCTCAATTACTTAATTGAACCCTTAATTAATTTCCTCAATCAGAGATTTTTTAATTATTTTTAACAGTAGGGGTTTTAAGTTAAGTATAAAATTATATAAGAAAAGGATTAATGTTATTAAGGAACCAACTTTTTATCGGCTACACAATTTAAAGATTCAAATGTAATCACATTACTTCAAATAAGGGTTCAATTAAGTAATTGAGAGCTCAGTTGGAACAAATGCCAGCAGGGTCAGTGTTCTGCCAGGACCAGGATTGAGAACCATTGATCTAATAAAATGATCAATTTAGCTGTTCAGATCAAAGGTGAAACCACAAGACCCATGGCCTTCACAAAATGGAAACACTGACAATCACATTACTGAAGCTGCATTTTCCTTGGCTCTCATTTCCCCCCCTCAAGGAGAAATAGCCTGAACTTGCATAGAAATGATAAGTGTATGGAGACCTAAGAAGCTTTTTAAAGGAGAGCTCTTTGCAATCCATTCACATCTTTACTAGAAGGATTGGGAATTAATAATTGAGAAGGGCTTTGGTAGAGGTGAGTTTTCTGTGATGGACAGGGATTGTAAACAAGGCTGGAGGGTTGCAGGCAATAAAAAAATAATCCCAGTCCAGCTGAGATTTTTTTCCCCCCCTCTCTGTACATCCCCTCAGTATGAAGCAGTTCATCAGCTACTGTATCAACTCAAAGGCTTAATACCCAAGGTGAAGCTAAGCACAGTATGCTTGGAAAGGAAAAGAGAAGTCAGAGATGCAATAAGCCATGTACAGTGGATTTTGCTTGCATAAAGTGATCAGTAGAACACCAATGATTACATTTCACTTTCAGACCGTCTTGAGTATTTGTTAAGGTTGTTTTCTGAGCTTCTCCTACCCATATCTGAGTTTCTGTTACATGGTGTTTTGGGGTGGTAAATGACAAGGAAATAAATTACAAAGACACAAAAGGAAATATTATTATGATCAAGCTGAGGAAAAATGTATTTGGCAAAATGCCTTACCTTCTCTTATACTGTTTAGCAGCTATCTATTTGTATTTAATTTAAAATAATTGTTTGTCAAAATAAGCATTAAAGTCAATCCTAACCTGCAGACTTCATCTTTTCATCCATGCTTCATTCAGCTCATTTGTATATGCTGCCCAGTCAGTTCTAAAGTATTGAACCATAGTCATGTCTTTTTGGGTTAAAACACAGTGTTATAGCTGACATTGTTGTACCTGCTTTCTGGATGATTAATAGGAGGCCTCAGTTATTACAGTGAACCCATTAAAGAACATGGGAGATTAGCTAAGCCCTACTCTACTCTACATCCAACTGCGGGGAAATAGAAGTCTGTTGCTGTCAACACATTGCCGACAGCGAAGTCCATTAAAAAGCTGCTTTAGTTCCTACTTAAGATATTCAGTACTGGAAGGTGAGTTTTGGAAGTGGTGACAGTTCTTTATGCCTCCTGCTTCTTTCACTGTAGAGTTTTTTTGCATGCAGTAGCAAAATAGTTTAATTCATCAATAAAGTGAAGTATTGAATATGAGAACATTTTCTCTCAGAATGATCAAAGTGAATTCACCATTCAGTTTTGTCGTCGTCACCGCAAGTGAATTGCTGCAATGGAAATTAGTAAAACAAGCTGAGTTCTCATTGTTAACAACATATACTAAGATTAGTATGCCTCTGGGAAAACCTGCTGTGAAGCACGGGGCCTTTACTACCCAGAAGTCTAATCCTTTATTCCATGTTAAACCAATTTGAAGAACTTCTTAAATTATTGTGTCAGAGAGGATTGGTAGAAATATGATGGTGGTCTTTGACACCAGCCTGTGTTTTCATTGGTCAAACTAGCAACCAATAATAAAACATATTCAGTAGAGACTATCTTTGAGTGTCAAATCCTTCCACTGGCTAGCTGGTTGGAAAGTGTTAAAGTCCTGCACGAATTTTCATCTCTGAACCATTTTTCCTGGCAGGGAGCCTGCATTTTATTTCTCTACCGTCTCGAGAGTGTTTGATTGCTCACAAATGTATGCATTTGCTATTGAACTTTAATTAGGAAAATTCTCCAGAATGGGATCCATACTAGCATGAAAAAGAAAACTAAATCTCACCAAAGACTATGAATTAATTATGATTTTTGAGGTTTTAACTGAAATCCAATTTGTAATTAAGGGAATCCTCATGTGGGTATATGCGTACCATTAATAATGTTGCAAATTAGTTCAGTTTGTTTCAATGGCTTACACGTTCCGCACTAGTTAATCTACATATCACCCGAATTTGGTTACATTTCACTCCAGCACTTGATTTCAATATTGCTAAGCAGTGCTTTTTAATTAGACCGCATTAGCATTTGCTGGTACATATACATTTTGAAAATGGCAAAAAACTAAATCTCACTGGAATACAGAATCCAGCCATCTTTTTTCCTTTCTTGCTTTGTGTTTTTTTAATATGGGCAAAATCATATATGTGCTAACATACTGAGCTGTATAGGGAATATATATTTAAATGAGCAGTACTGAAGGAGCACCAGATTTCATGCAGCTAGGAGTTTCAAAGTAAATTCATTTTTACAAAGAATGGAGGTTATTTAAGATTTATTTTTTGTTGCATATACAATTGTAACCAAAATAATTCAAACTCTGTGTTTGACATTGTGAGTCAGTGCTTCTTTTAGCTTCATGAATACTATTTATTAAACTATACTTATTTATTAATTATAATTTTTCCAGGTGTAGTAAATTCAGTCAAGATTCCATTTGATTCCTTTCACGTATGTATGTGCATATAATTTGGACTGTTACTCCATCGATTTCTAATCCAACAACAAAATTGATCAATAGGTGGTAATGAAGGATAGAATTGAGACTTGAAAACTGTATAGTCTACAATTAACTTTAACAGCCTCAAGTTGTTGAGAAACTCAAAAGCTCTATAAATGCGGTCAGGTACAATTACAATTATGTTTCACTTTTAAGTGTGGTATTTAGTGGCTCTCCAGTGTGAAAGTGAGACGATAAAGTCTGCAAAATGAAATGGGATCAAATTAAAAATGCCACTGTTTTTTTTATTTTATTATTATTTATTTATTTGACTGACATAAAACATTACTAACAGCAATGTTCTAAAAATGTCTCTCAAGATTTTGCCATTCAGTCCATCTGCAAATAAATATCTCAGAGATTTTTTTCTTAAGATGGATTCTTCATATCCAGTGATTTTTCCAATCACCTTTTGGACTTTGAATTTCTTCTTTGGGTTAAATTGGGTCCATCTGGACTTTATGTCACAGGAGGTGTGACGGGCAAATTAATCACTAATTAGTTAATTATTGTATTTGTTTCTTTCACTTTTATATTGTTGTGTGTACTTTAAATTGATTGTGTTTATTTTCATTTATGAAGTATGTTCTTTTACTTCCTTATTTTGGTTTTATTATTTTCCATGTTAATTGGGTTATTGGGTTTTTAATGGTTTTATTGTTTATTCGGCCCATCACACGCCACCAGATACATTCTCACCTGTACCTACCTGCATAATCTTTCCCAATCAGCTTCACCTGCACCCTGGTTCTCTACTTGGACATATAAGCTGAGAGGGATGCTCCGGTCAGAGACACACAGAGGTTCACGGACACAACAGCTTGTGAGGTGGTGAACAGCGGGACGTGGAAACAAAGCCAGTGCTGGAGAGGGGAGCAGAGGAGACTTTTGCGGGACTGATGAACTCTTTATCTTCCAGTGGATTACAAATAGTACAACGGAGACTCTGAATCCGGAGACGGCGATGATATATATTAAGGACTTGGCAGCATAGCAGTGATGGCGAGAGCTTTGAGCAGCTAAGTCCATGGGTTTTTGTTGACCGTATGTGTAACGGTGGAAATTAGCAAGAGCACGATTGAAGCGGCTTGGAACACGGAAATTAAGAGCCACATGCATTAGTACTGTTGAACTCTGCTTTATTTGTAACTGGGTTCATCCCTTCTCCCCTGGTATTTGCCACGGTCAGCTATATCTAGAGAAGAGAATATTATTGTGGGTCATATTGCAGAGTCGTGGCAAGGAATGAACTGTGAACATTAATCGTTTTTCTCCTTGCCTGAGGTCTTCCATTTCCATTCTGCGGCTGTCCGTCTGGCCAGCAGGGTGCTGTCGGGCTGCGAGAGAGGATGAGGAATTCGAACCCACTTACCTGTGTTACTGGAGTATTGATCATATCTGCGAGAGGAAGAAGAGTTATTAGTGTCTTTTGTACAGGAGATATATTTGTATAAAAATAGTAGTTTTATAGGGTTTACTAGCTTCCTTTTCTCTTATTTTTGGTTATTTGTTTGGATAGGGTTTTTAGTGTTTTATTGCCCCTATTATTATTAAAGGCGGTTTTAGCTAGGTTTTACATAGTTATTTTTATATAGATAATCCTGTACATTTATCCAGGACAGTCTTCATGCCCTGCCAGTAGCTTGTTGTGGGTAGACGAGCTCCTCCCTCATGTATCAAAGGAGGTCGGGTAGCGTAGTCGTTCCCTGAGCACCCACTAGGGTGTGACATTTATATGACCGGGAAATAAATATGTCTTGCTACCTGTAATTGTTTCAAATTAATACAAAAGTACAAGCATTTGTAGATCTCAAATGAACATGTTAAATTCACAGAAAGGCACACTTGCATAAGATGCTGCATTAGCATCATTCATCTGGGCCCTCAAATGGTTAAATTTTCAACCACATAAATTGTGAATCTCCAATGATCTCTTTATTCACCCTGATTTGATATCGGCAATGACTAATCTCGGGCTCCCCTGATACAAGGGATTTAAATACTCTGCCAAGTTCAGAGAAGTTTGTCACTATATGAGCCCCAATACGCTCTCCCCCTCCGAACCCCTCCTCTGTGCAGTAACCTCAGTGACTGAATGGCATCTCGGGGACACCTCTGAGCACCTGATCTGTAGTACTTCACCAGTAGAGTGACAAAAAGACTGTTGGGGGGGTTCCTGACATAGGGGGGTTAAACGCCCTGCCAAGTTTCGAGGGGTGACATCATAGTTGCAAGCTCATACACACATGTTAGGTTACACGCGTTGTGAAAAGTAATCTACTATTTCTCATATCGTAAGCCCAGAATGACTACATGCTAATCAAGCACAGTCTTCTATTACATCAGTCTGTGAATCTGCTTCCGATGGTACAGCTTGACTGATGCGGTGGGGGGTCCCATTAAGGAAGACGGTAAAACCCTTGACTATGACACCCCTTAATATTGCATAGGCTGGGGAACCTCATCTCATACAACAATCACTTAAACCTTCCCACACAAGCATTGTTAATCTTGGGACAACCCAGGAAGGATTCGGGAACAAAACATCACCTTTATTCATTCTCACCCATACTTGCATACATGCATCAACACAATATTCACAGTCCTAAAAATACGAAGGCTCAACCCCATCCATTTCTTAAAAATTAAAACAGAGCAACATTTGACAACTGGCAACTCCTTGTCAAAGCTTGCGATGCCATAGGTTGAATTGGAGACTAGTTCATAGAGCGAATAAGATATACCCTGCACTACAACAGAGTGATCTTACTGGACACATTCTAATGCCCAAGTCCTTCAAATATGAGAAGCTAAAACATATCAGTTGCTATAGACACTAACGTTAAAATTGGACTAAGCACAGGAAAACATTAGGCAGCAAATGGAGGGCTTGAATAATATAAAGATATACATGATCCCATGTTGCTAGGTTGATGTAACACGTCTCTAATTTGTCTGTTTCATTTGTCTCTTGACAAGTTCTAAGTCAGTTTGAATGCCTCCACACTGAAGATGTCAGTTTGTATTTTGAAGGGGCGCTGTCTTAGGGACGTTAGAGAAAGTGTGTCTTAGATCACTCAGTTGAGATAACAATAAAGCCATTGTTACATAGCTGTTCTTTGTACATATTGCACAGATAACAAATCAGAATGTTGCTTGGCTCAATAGCAGCAACCATAGTAGCAATGTTGGAAGACTATATTATAAACTTCCCATGGGTGTAAAGTAACGTAGTACAAATACTTCATTCCTGTACTTAACCCTGCTCTGGTACCATGAAAAAAGTTACATTGACAGTACCATTGGGGTGGGGAGACCCCATGGTACCACAGCAGGGTTAAGTAAGTTTTTTGAGTATTTGTACTTTACTGAAGTATTTATTATTTGTGGCTACTTCTACTTTTACTCCACTATTATTTATTTATTATTATTATTATTATTATTATTATTATTATTATTATTATTATTGTTTATTATTATTTATTTCTTGGCAGACACCCATATCCAGGGGGACTTACAAAACATATTTAATGTACTTTTAACTCCACTACATTTCCCACAGATGTCTCCGTTACTTACTTCCGGTAGGCCATTAATTATGATTGGCCTTCACACAGTAGAAAGGCCAATTTGACCATTTAGGTTTGCTTTCAAAATAGTATGTCCACAACGAAAAAAAAAAGGTTCACCGGGCAGCAGCATGAAAAAAATATCTAACTTTAATAATGAGTATGCAAAATGAATAGTTTAGCTATGGAAGCGTATTGCTGCCACACATAAAAAAATATACATATATTATCACGTAATTATGTGATAACAATCACGTTTTTACATGTCAGGGAATTATCACGTTTTTACGTGTCAGGGAATTATCACGTTTTTACATGTCAGGGAATTGTCACATAATAACAAACTGAACTATAATACAGGAGACGAAACAATGATGTCAGACGTTGAGGATTTTGTACAAAAATACTTTAGGTTGGGATTTAGCCCCAGGGAAATGTTACAGTATTTGTCTCATGTACACCATGTCATAATAAACATTTATCATAATGTATTTTTTCGAGCTGGTAAAGAATTGTCCGTGTTGTAAAGCGGTGCAGTAACCTGTATTCTTGTGGCAGGTATAGCTCTCAAGTCTCCCACTTTGCCCCTAAAATCTTAAGCATTTGCCCCCAACATTTTTGTGCCAACCCCCACTATGGCTCCTGCTTTTGCCGGTGGCAACGGTAGCCATCACCACATTTTTTTTATGTGACAAATCTCATGCATTGACATTTTGAAAACTTGAGAGTAATGCAAAAACATTGCGTGTAATTGTACAATTATTGTACATCCTGTGTTATCATTGACTGTCGTCCTGCATCAGACATGAATATAAAGTGTGTTGGTGGTTCACACTGGATGAGCGAAAATCGTAAAACTGGCTGTATTTCAGTAGGAGCTTCCACACTGCTTTAAGGAAGTTAGCATTGCTAAGATTTAAACGGTCTACGTTCTAGATTTTTTCGCTGTGACTGTAAAGAAATTAATTAATGAGCTACAGCAATATCCATTACTGTGTCATTGAACATTAAAAGACAAACAAATCCAATAAAAAGACAATGGGCCGGATTAAATCAAATCTTTGACCCACCCACTAATAGCAAACTAAAAACCTGTAAATCATAACGGTTACATTTCTGATTAGAAGAAAGTGGCATCTTACTAAAAATTAAGCTGCAAAAGTGAGAGTGTGGCTAAAATAAATATTTGTAATTGTATATTTTTGCCTTATTTGAGCCAGGACCTCATGGGAGTGAAGATGCTGCAATGCATGGATGCTTTTAAGTTATATTCATATATAGTAACATCCTGGGGAGTTTTGAGATTCAAACCCAGTCTCCTGCACCACAGTGCAATAGATTACAACTCCATAACAAATTTGATCAGTACAGGAGTACATATTTTATATTGTTTATTTTGTTTTGTGTTTCATTATACAGCTCTTTGGGATGTGTGTGTGTGTGTGTGAGTTTGCTAAGAAAACTCAAAATAGGCTATTATATAAATCCCTCAATGTTACTTAATATTGAATACAAATTAATTTCCAGATATGTGCCTAAATAACATTTTTTTTTATCTTGAAGATAAAATTGAGGAACCATAAAAATAAAATACCTTGATAATTTGTGGAAAATAAAATGTTGGATTAAAACATCAAATTAATCTCTTGCATGCCTCTTCATAATGCTAACACACAAACACATGCACATTCACTTTATTACTAAAATCACAATTTACTTTTACTTTTGGTACTTGAGTACTCTTGAAAGTAGCTACTTTTTTACTTTTACTCGAGTACTGTTTGAATGGGAGACTTTTTACATTTACTGAAGTACATATTTTTACTTTTTTATTTTACTTATAGTGAGGGAAAAAAAATATTTGATCCCCTGCTGATTTTGTACGTTTGCCCACTGACAAAGAAATGATCAGTCTATAATTTTAATGGTAGGTGTATTTTAACAGTGAGAGACAGAATAACAACAAAAAAATCCAGAAAAACGCATTTAAAAAAATATATAAATTGATTTGCATGTTAATGAGGGAAATAAGTATTTGATCCCCTATCAATCAGCAAGATTTCTGGCTCCCAGGTGTCTTTTATACAGGTAACGAGCTGAGATTAGGAGCACTCTCTTAAAGGCAGTGCTCCTAATCTCAGCTCGTTACCTGTATAAAAGACACCTGTCCACAGAAGCAATCAATCAATCAATCAGATTCCAAACTCTCCACCATGGCCAAGACCAAAGAGCTGTCCAAGGATGTCAGGGACAAGATTGTAGACCTACACAAGGCTGGAATGGGCTACAGGACCATCGCCAAGCAGCTTGGTGAGAAGGTGACAACAGTTGGTGCGATTATTCGCAAATGGAAGAAACACAAAATAACTGTCAGTCTCCCTCGGTCTGGGGCTCCATGCAAGATCTCACCTTGTAGAGTTTCAATGATCATGAGAACGGTGAAGAATCAGCCCAGAACTACACGGGAGGATCTTGTTAATGATCTCAAGGCAGCTGGGACCATAGTCACCAAGAAAACAATTGGTAACACACTACGCCGTGAAGGACTGAAATCCTGCAGCGCCCGCAAGGTCCCCCTGCTCAAGAAAGCACATGTACAGGCCCGTCTGAAGTTTGCCAATGAACATCTGAATGATTCAGAGGAGAACTGGGTGAAAGTGTTGTGGTCAGATGAGACCAAAATCGAACTCTTTGTCATCAACTCAACTCGCCGTGTTTGGAGGAGGAGGAATGACCCCAAGAACACCATCCCCACCGTCAAACATGAAGGTGGAAACATTATGCTTTGGGGGTGTTTTTCTGCTAAGGGGACAGGACAACTGCACCGCATCAAAGGGACGATGGACGGGGCCATGTAGCATCAAATCTTGGGTGAGAACCTCCTTCCCTCAGCCAGGGCATTGAAAATGGGTCATGGATGGGTATTCCAGCATGACAATGACCCAAAACACACAGCCAAGGCAACAAAGGAGTGGCTCAAGAAGAAGCACATTAAGGTCCTGGAGTGGCCTAGCCAGTCTCCAGACCTTAATCCCATAGAAAATCTGTGGAGGGAGCTGAAGGTTCGAGTTGCCAAACGTCAGCCTCGAAACCGTAATGACTTGGACAGGATCTGCAAAAAGGAGTGGGACAAAATCCCTCCTGAGATGTGTGCAAACCTGGTGGCCAACTACAAGAAACGTCTGACCTCTGTGATTGGCAACAAGGGTTTTGCCACCAAGTACAAAGTCGAAGGGGTCAAATACTTATTTCACTCATTAACATGCAAATCAATTTATAACTTTTTTGAAATGCGTTTTTCTGGATTTTTGTTGTTGTTATTCTGTCTCTCACTGTTAAAATACACCTACCATTAAAATTATAGACTGATCATTTATTTGTCAGTGGGCAAACGTACAAAATCAGCAGGGGATCAAATACTTTTTTCCCTCACTGTATGACTTCTGACTACTTTTTACACCTCTGAAACATCCTACAGCTTCCCCATTGGTTCTTTATTTATTTTTTTTTTTTTCAAAAAAGGTAGAGCAACTGTGGCACTCACATTTGGGGAGAATTGCTTGTACAGTTGCATTTCATACAATTCCTAAGATTACATTAAGCACATTGCATGTGCAGGTTACATTTAAGAGTCTTTAGAAAATTCCATCATTTTTTAGCTTTAAGATAAATATTTGCAGTGCAGAAACCCTATAGATAAACCTTGGCTGGAAACCTTTTGAAGCTTTGCATCTATAACACATTGTCCCTCCAAGGATTTGTGCTGTGTGGTGGTTAATCCATTCATTTAAACTCAATCTATGGGCTGTGTTTCCTGCACCCCCTTACACACAAACACATTTAAGTGTGGCCATTAAAATGCATGCATGTTTCCATTTGATTTCCATGCAAACCGAAAAATGGCCATTGATTCATGGAGTGTTTTCAAACAAGGTCCTTTTCACATAAATAGATAAATAAATAAATGAAGCATGAACCTTTTCACACACGGGCACAGATGAAAATAAATGGATATTTTGAAATCATTTTGTTAGTTTCAGTAAGCCCAGCAATATATATATATATATATATATATATATATATATATATATATATATATATATATATATTTTTTTAATTATTATTATTATTTTTTTCAGGGGAAGTGGTACAATTGGGTAGATTTTATATTTTAATATAAAATAACATGTATTCTTTAACATCTGTATATATAGCTAATGTCCTGTACATCCAGTGATCCTTGAAAAAATACTTCTATGGTATTGTTATTTAAAGCCCAGTAATTGATAAATCATTAGTGCTCAAATAATTAGGAACTACTTGTTAATAGGTGCTGATTAACATGCCCATTTTGTCTTCTGCACAGATTAATGAAAATCTGAGACTGTGGCCTATGATTTTTGTGATCACTTCCTCATACCAAGGTCTGTAGAGTAGAATAATCAGATAGCCGCAATTCTATATTTCTACGTGACTTTTTCAGACTTTGTTGTGGGTTCAGTCCCAGATGAGGAATACTGCTGTAGTACTCTTGAGCAATGTACTTACCTAGATTGCTCCAGTTGAAACTAAAACCCAGGTGTATAAATGGGTAATTGTATGAACAAAATATGTGATTTATTGTAACAATTGTAACCACCCCTAGATAAGGGCATCTACTAAGAAATATAATAATAATAACAATATGTAGACAGCCATAGCCTCAGAATCTAGTTGGCTTCAGTCCATCCTGATTTATCCCAAATCATATATTTCTTTTATCTTTAAATATATATTAACAAATTCAAGGAAATTCAAGGAAAAACCTGAATAAATGATTTGAGAAACATAAGGAATGCAGATGCCTACAAACAGGTGTACTGCATGATACGATTAAGCAATTAACATCCTATCATGCTCTGTGGCATGTATAAAAATGCTGAGCAGGCCCAGTTGACCTCAATTTTGGATCTAAGGAAAGGAAAGGATCTAAGCGACTTTGAAAGAGGGGTCATTATTGGGGCACAAATGGCAGGAGCTTCAGTCACAAAGACGCTCAACTGGCTAGTGTTCTCGACAAGTGGGTGAGTGTATGTGTGGGGACACCAAGAGACCGGTACAGGCCTGACTGCTTGACCCCTACAGTGAGGGGGTCCGGAGGCTCTGTTATGCTGTGGGGGGCATTTTCCTGGCATGGTTTGGGTCCACTTGTCCCCTTAGAGGCAAGGGTCACTGCAAATCATTACAAAGTTATTCTGAGTGATCACCTTTATCCTATGGTGAAACATTTCTATCCTGATGGGAGTGGTCCATCACCAGGATGACAATGCCCCCATCCACAGGGCACGAGGGCTCACTGAATGGTGTGATGAGTATGAAAATGATGTGAATCATATGCTATGGCCTTCGCAGTCACCAGATCTCAACCCAATTGAACACCTATGGGAGATTTTGGACCGACGTGTTTGACAGTGCTCTCCACCACCATCTTCAAAACACCAAATGAGGGAATATCTTTTGGAAGAATGGTGTTCATCCCTCCAGTAGAGTTCAGAGACTCTTAGAATCTGTGCCAAGAGCATTAAGGTACAACACCTTACTGAGACACTTAATGTAGTTTTTTCCTTTAATTTGTCACCCATCTGTATATATATATATATATATATAATGTTATTGCTTATGCCGTTCTCTAATATATATGAATATATGAATATATATATATATATATATATATATATATATATATATATGAATGTACAAATAATGTAATTTTTTATAATGTAACAAATGAATACAGAAATACAGCACTCGCCTCAGTCCAGCACACTGCCTTCATTCATCCACCTGCAGAGTCCTGTTCCTTTAATGCTGTGAATATACCACTATTTACAATATTTACAGGGTGCATTCATACAATAACTGTGCACTGCTGGCTCAAACAGTGGGAATAAAAGTCCATTGTGGAGTTGTGTACATATTCCCAGTAAAACCGTTTAACATGGAGACAGTGAACAAGTCACACATGTATTTTTGAAAAAAAAATTCAAGTCAAACAACCGTTTTGTAGGTCATTGCTTTATTTCTTTATTCCGTAGGTTGCTGCGTATTTACATGTGTAGGGTTGTGCAGCTGCAGTTCAGAGATGCAATTATGTATTTCAATTGTCCAGCATGTATGTGTGCAGGGTATATTTGTGAAGTCTCCTCTGCTGTCATATCAGCATATACTGTGTTTATACCATGTTTGAATATATCTCTTTTTGTGTCAAAATGCATGTTTTGTGTGAGTTTTTAGACTACAGTAAAAAAAAATTAACTCAAACACTAAAAATGTGTAAAATACCATGTAAAACCGACTAAGCACGGATTACAGGAAAAAGATCTAGTGAATTATTGCTAAGTTTAAAGCTGCTGATTTTTATATGAAAAAGAATACTGTAATGTCTACATAAATACAAAGTGATACAAAATCTGTATAAATACCAGCATATATATATATAAATCAGTAGCAAAGTCATTTATTTTATTGTTTGTGATTCATGACTGTTGTGTATATATATATATATATATATATATATATATATATATATTTTTTTTTTTTTTATAAATGCATATATAATAACAATAAATAGAAATCCACAATCGCGCTGCTCATATATTTGCCTAACTTCCAAGTGTGTGTCCATTAGATGCTCGTAAGTCAAGACCTTAATGAAAGTTTAATACAGCCATTGTCAAGAGTTGGCTGCTTATCAGTCTAAGACTGGTGTGGAAGTCAGTGGAGAGCTGTAAATCTTACCTCGGCTAGATATTCTCCAGGGTGGGTTTGGTATACTGAAGTAGCCCAAAGAACGAAAGAGATACAAGGTGCAGTTAAATGCCAATAAACTGTCCATGGAAGAAAAAAGTACCCAAGGTGGAGAATGAGAAATTCATTGAGGGAATGGATGGATCATTCTGGCACCAACTTTTCTTTCATTTCTGTGAGGTTACATTTAACATGGTTGACCAGGGACAAACTGTTATGTTTCACTTCAGGAGACATTGATCCACAGCATTCTCAGGGCGCCCTTTTGGATATAAAGCTTTAGGTTTCTTTTTTGATCAGTCCCCCCCCCGTGGAAAGTAGAGAATTATACTCACCAGGGTCTGAGTGACTCATGAAATGCTTATGTCCATCCCTTCTGTGCCATCCATCAACCCTGTGCTTCATAATGACGCTCAATCAATTTGCTGAGCAGCTGCTGTAACGGGACTGAAGTGGAGAAATTGGTACCTGCAACCTGAGGGAATAATGACGAATTGTCAAGAAAGCGAAAGTGGCTTATAGGGGAACAGTGAGAAGGAACAACCTAATCCAAACCCATTGCTCTTGTTGTATAAAATCCATCCTAATCTCCTGGGCTGCTAGACACTCTTGCCATTATATACTTTATTTAACTATGCTTCCTTATGTTCTTGTGTAGTATTGTGGGCACTTCTACTGTTTTACTGCAACTTCTATGCCTCACCCTTCCTTTAGCACAAGTATTTAACTGTATTACGTCTGCACTTGTTAGCTCATTGTACTAGGATGTATACTTATTGTGTTTTGCACTGATTATATTACTGCACTTTTGTAATGCTTGAACATGTTTCTTGTGTAAACTGTAAGTCACCCTGCTAATAAATAAATAATACTAAAATAATTATCTGACAATATTGTTGTGTAAAGAAGGGTACTTCATTTTAAGTAAATGTGATCTGTATTAATTCATTAAAAAATATATTGTATACATACATTATATATTAAGTTCAAATTGGCAATGCCATAAAGACATGCTTTGAGTTCTTTCTTATTCATGTCTGTTTTACCCCTACTGAGGTAAAACTGCTTTTAAATTTAGATTTTGTTAGTCTTTTAAGATCTCTTATTTTTAATCATCATGGTTTTGACATCTCTGTTTGCAGTGTTTTTTAATTATAAGTTATCCAAATAAATGTAAGTTTGTAAACATCTGAGAGTGAAAGATGACCTACAGCAAAATAATAAACTGTCTTGTATTTGAATATGCTTGGTATTTATAATGCATGGCTGTAAGATTAATGCAAATTAAAGACTATTATTAAAATGGGTGACTTATGATACTGCTTTTCTTTTCTTTCTTTTTTTCTTTTTTTTTATACAAGACCATAATGCAAAAAGTTCATTAACATTTAAAGCCAACAAAACACACCACTTCACTTATTGAAAAATGTTTGACATTTCAGGTGCTGTATATTAAATATGGAGAATTATGACTTGGTGTGAATGCATTCCAGTGGAATCTAATTGACATAAAATGTAACATTGTTCAATTCTGGTTTCATGAATCATTAATGCATATTCTCTTTCTAGTATGCTAGTCATTTGACATTTAATTACTACATAGAAGCAAAGCTAAAACACACAAATTCTGGTTCCATAAATATATACTTGTAATATGCCTTAGTATAATTAGACATACTGTACTAAATCCACACATAATGTCATGTTGTGTCTCAATGTCATTTTTTTTTTTTTCATTAAGCAAACCCAGTAAACACATTTTGTTCTGGCAAAAAATGAAACATTTTTGTTCTCACATTTTTTGTGAGGTTGTAGTTTGGTTGTACTTTGGTTCTGACGAAGATGATTTGTTAATGTTCTCCGATTGTTGCACAATAACATTGTTTGCACGTATCTTAAGTCTATGGCAAGCCAAATTATCATTTAGAGATTCAAATATTTCAAGATATCTCTAACTAATTTAAAGATATGAGGAAATATTTCAGATATCTTCAAATACTTCCAGATATCTTCAGATATTTCAAGATATCTCTATATTCTTTAAAGATAACTGCAAATCAATTAGGTGTCTGCAAATAATAATAAAAAATATATAATTTAAGTACATTTAAGTACATTTAGAGATAGCTCTAAATGATTTGCAGATATCTTTAAATGACTTAGAGAGATATCTTGAAATAATTTAGATATCTCCAAATGACTTCCTGTTTATTTGAAGATATCTCTAAATCATTCCGAGATATCTTCAAATCACTTCCTGTATTTAGCCCACTTCCTTTTAACTTGTTCTTTCATTACTATGTAACTGAATGAGGAAACAGAAAGTGATAATCTCAGCCAAAATACAGGAAGTCATTTGAAGATATGTTGAAATGACTTAGAGATATCTCTAAATTATAACTTGGCTTGCCATATTAGTCTCTCTCTGGAACCATACATATCAAGCACAGCTGTATCATTTTGCATTCATATATATATATATATATATATATATATATATATATATATATATATATATATATATATATACATACAGTGCATCCGGAAAGTATTCACAGCACTTCACTTTTTCCACATTTTGTTATGTTACAGCCTTATTCCAAAATTGATTAAATTCATTATTTTCCTTAAAATTCTACAGACAATACCCCATAATGACAACATGAAAGAAGTTTGTCTGAAATGTTTGCAAATGTATTAAAAATAAAAATAAAAAAAGCACATGTACATACATATTCACAGCCTTTGCCATGACACTCAAAATTGAGCTCAGGTGCGTCCTGTTTCCACTGATCATCCTTGAGGTGTTTCTACAACTTGATTGGAGTCCACCTGTGGTAAATTCAGTTGATTGGACATGATTTGGAAAGGCACACACCTGTCTATATAAGGTCTCACAGTTAACAGTGCATGCCAGAGCACAAACCAAGCCATGAAGTCTAAGGAATTGTCTGTAGACCTCCGAGACAGGATTGTATTAAGGCACAGATCTGGGGAAGGGTACGGAAAAATCTCTGCAGCATTGAAGGTCCCAATGAACATGGTGGCTTCCATCATCATGGAAGAAGTCTGGAACCACCAGGACTCTTCCTAGAGCTCGCCGCCCGGCCAAACTGAGCAATCGGGGGAGAAGGGCCTTAGTCAGGGAGGTGACCAAGAACCCGATGGTCACTCTGATGGAGCTCCAGCATGTCTTTGTGGAGAGAGGAGACTCATAACTGGAAGGTTGTAGGTTCAAATCCAGGGTGGGACAGTGCTGTTGTACCCTTGAGCAAGGTAGTTCACTTAGATTGCTCCAGTAAAATTGCCTAGCAGTATAAATGGGTACAAATGTAATTTGCCCTGGATAAGAGCATTTGCTAAATTACAAGAATGGATTGAGCAAAGGCTGTGAATAATTATGTACATGTGATTTTTTTGTTTTTTTATTTTTAATACATTTGCAAACATTTCAAACAAACTTCTTTCATGTTGTCATTATGGGGTATTGTTTGTAGAATTTTGAGGAAAATCATTAATTTAATCCATTTTGGAATAAGGCTGTAATATAACAAAATGTGGAAAAAGTGAAGCGCCGTGAATACTTTCCGGATGCACTGTATATATACACCGATCAGCCATAACATTATGACCACTGACAGGTGAAGTGAATCACACTGATAATCTCGTTATCATGGCACTTGTCAGTGGGTGGGATATATTAGGCAGCAAGTTAACATTTTGTTCTCAAGGTTGATGTGTTAGAAGCAGGAAAAATGGGCAAGCGTAAGGATCTGAGCGACTTTGACAAGGGCCAAATTGTGATGGCTAGATGACTGGGTCAGAGCATCTCCAAAACTGCAGCACTTGTGGGGTGTTCCCGGTCTGCAGTGGTCAGTACCTATCAAAAGTGGTCCAAGGAAGGAAAAGCAGTGAACCGGCGACAGGGTCATGGACGGCCAAGGCTCACTGATGCACGTGGGGAGCAAAGGCCGGCCTGTGTGGTCTGATCCAACAGACGAGCTACTGTAGCTCAAATTGCTGAAAAAGTTAATGCTGGTTCTGATAGAAAGGTGTCAGAACACACAGTGCATTGCAGTTTGTTGCGTATGGGGCTGCGTAGCCGCATACCAGTCACGGTGCCCATGCTGACCACTGTCCACTGCCGAAAGCGCCTACAATGGGCACCTGAGCATCAGAACTGGACCACGGAGCAATGGAGGAAGGTGGCCTGGTCTGATCAATTACAAGTTCAGGGTGTTGACTTGGCCTCCAAATTCCCCAGATCTCAAGCCAATCGAGCATCTGTGTGCTGTGCTGTGCTGGCTGTGTTGTGCTGGCCAAACAAGTCTGATCCATGGAGGCCCCACCTCACAACTTACAGGACTTAAAGGATCTGCTGCTAACGTCTTGGTGCCAGATACCACAGCACACCTTCAGAGGTCTAGTGGAGTCCATGCCTCGATGGATCAGGGCTGTTTTGGGACCTACACAATATTAGGCAGGTGGTCATAATGTTATGGCTTATCGGTGTGTGTGTATATATACACTCACCTAAAGGATTATTAGGAACACCATACTAATACTGTGTTTGACCCCCTTTTGCCTTCAGAACTGCCTTAATTCTACGTGGCATTGATTCAACAAGGTGCTGAAAGCATTCTTTAGAAATGTTGGCCCATATTGATAGGATAGCATCTTGCAGTTGATGGAGATTTGTGGGATGCACATCCAGGGCACGAAGCTCCCGTTCCACCACATCCCAAAGATGCTCTATTGGGTTGAGATCTGGTGACTGTGGGGGCCAGTTTAGTACAGTGAACTCATTGTCATGTTCAAGAAACCAATTTGAAATGATTCGACCTTTGTGACATGGTGCATTATCCTGCTGGAAGTAGCCATCAGAGGATGGGTACATGGTGGTCATAAAGGGATGGACATGGTCAGAAACAATGCTCAGGTAGGCCGTGGCATTTAAACGATGCCCAATTGGCACTAAGGGGCCTAAAGTGTGCCAAGAAAACATCCCCCACACCATTACACCACCACCACCAGCCTGCACAGTGGTAACAAGGCATGATGGATCCATGTTCTCATTCTGTTTACGCCAAATTCTGACTCTACCATCTGAATGTCTCAACAGAAATCGAGACTCATCAGACCAGGCAACATTTTTCCAGTCTTCAACTGTCCAATTTTGGTGAGCTTGTGCAAATTGTAGCCTCTTTTTCCTATTTGTAGTGGAGATGAGTGGTACCCGGTGGGGTCTTCTGCTGTTGTAGCCCATCCGCCTCAAGGTTGTACGTGTTGTGGCTTCACAAATGCTTTGCTGCATACCTTGGTTGTAACGAGTGGTTATTTCAGTCAAAGTTGCTCTTCTATCATCTTGAATCAGTCGGCCCATTCTCCTCTGACCTCTATCATCAACAAGGCATTTTCGCCCACAGGACTGCCGCATACTGGATGTTTTTCCCTTTTCACACCATTCTTGTAAACCCTAGAAATGGTTGTGCGTGAAAATCCCAGTAACTGAGCAGATTGTGAAATACTCAGACTGGCCCGTCTGGCACCAACAACCATGCCACGCTCAAAATTGCTTAAATCACCTTTCTTTCCCATTCAGACATTCAGTTTGGAGTTCAGGAGATTGTCTTGACCAGGACCACACCCCTAAATGCATTGAAGCAACTGCCATGTGATTGGTTGGTTAGATAATTGCATTAATGAGAAATTGAACAGGTGTTCCTAATAATCCTTTAGGTGAGTGTGTATATATGTATGTATATATATATATATATATATACACTTATAGGTACACTTATAAATTTCAATTAAATAAGTGAATTTATAGTCTCACCTTATCAAGAATCCTGGAATCTTGTAGAACTCAATTTCCATAATAAATGGACGTAGACACCAATTCCAAAGATATAAATTGTCAAATTTATTAAAAACAAAGACTAAATGTAACACTACACTAATCATACAAGAAGGGAAAAACTATTTAAAATTCACTCTAGATCACAAATCAAAGACAAATCACTTCAGTGAACAAATCAAAGACCATGGAATTGCATATGATAACACACAAATCGTTAAACAAAAAAGGTTATAAAAACATTGACTACAATACAGGTTAGTAAGACGAAGTTGAGTCTCTCATTAGTATTGTTAGTCGGACATCAAATAACTACGCAGGTTAGTATTTATGTCAGGTAACTTCTAGTTATATATATATATCAGTCTCATTTACGCTTAGGTGCCGAGAAAGATCCTATCATTACTTGTTACCACAATTTCTGATTATTATTCAATGATTAAGGATAGGCAGGGCCACCAATAATGTAATGTTTATTAACATGTGTCAATTTCAGACTAAACAGTTAAACAGGAATGAGAAGATATTTTTCGGCAATGACAGGTTTTATTTCTAAAATTGTCAACAAAACAGTTTAATGCAACACACATTTATATTTAAGCAAAACTAAATGATATTACACATTCTAGAGTTATGAATCACAGATTAACATTTCTAATTGATTTCTCAAAAGTCATGAATGATAAACTCCAAACTGTTAAACTTATCTGAACTTCATCGCAGAGAGGCCTCTCTGGCTTCGGGCTCAGATAACAGCACACAGCACGAGGTCCGTGTGGTTTGGAACTAAGGCAGTCCGGTTCGGCTTTGTCCGAGAACTTCCACTCAATCGATGCACCTGGAAGTTGGGGTTTCGCAAAACAGAGTCTTTTCCAAACAGATTTTCCACTGGTTTGAAGGCTCCAAGGGTGTGCACAATATCTTCTTTGCAAGCAGGGTTTTTCCACCGTAGTTACTTGAAGACAAAGTTTTTGAGGAAAGCAGGGCCCTGTTATTTTCCAAGGGTCAAGTTTCTTAAGGCTCAATAGCTATTTAAATGACTGACACTTTCATATTTAGTTGAGCTGTAAAACTCCACTGATCAGATGGGCACAGACGGGAAGGCGCAGTTTGTAAAGTTCTTTATTTAATAAAGTCCTTTAAAAGAATTCTTCGTACGGCTCAATCTCCTTCTCCCAGTTTAACTCTTCTGTTGCCGGCAAAGACTTCCGGTTCCAGTTTTGGCAACAGAGATACAAGTTGAGCTGTGGCAGCGACTTACTCGTTAAGGTTAGAGAGAGCGAGAGATATGCCATGCGCTACCCTTTATACGCCTGTCAGATCAATAGATGATTGGTTCTTGAGTTTTTGAGATTGGATTTCGGTTTCATCCCCCAGTGGCCTATTGGAGTGGGGCTTGATTTATGACTTATGTCAATCCATGCCATCTTTTGGAAATGCCGGTTGGCCCGGGTTCGTAGCTCTGTGTCGGGATTTCAGCTCTCGTCCATTTCAAAGAGTTTTTATTACCTACAGGCCCCCTTCCCCAGACATCTCACAGCAGGGATTCCAAGCTATTTGGCCAATTCTCGGTGCCATCCTCCCAAGACTGCCACTTTGATGTAAACCAGTTCACACGTTGATGAGCCAAGGAAATCTGATAACTTTGGGGGGAGAGGTTTTCTTTAGATCAGTGCTTCAGCTCAGAGCTATGAATGCTCTTATCAAAATACACCCCCACACTTAATGCTACATATGTATAGTATATCATGTTTGATCCTTTTTTTCATTTTCTGGTTTCTTTTGTGTATTTTGATCTTGACATTTCTATTGCTATATCACCGCTTTGTTATGTGTTCACTCTATTGCAATTTTACAATGTTGCCACAACGTTATTAGAGTTCTAGCCTAGTTAGTGTAATAGGTCACCCTAAATCAACACTTTCAAAAGACATGTAAGCAAATCACTTGGTCAGCTTACCAACTGTACAGTACTGTCAGCATCTCAACAACTTGATCTTGTCACGACCATCATCTAGGGCCAAGACAATATATACTATAGCAAATACCAGGCAGAGACTATATCAAAAGAGTAGCAAATATGTATGTCAAAAGATGAGCTTAGGATCTGATCTTGCTACAGTGTGAAGTGGGGATTTTAATGTAGTGTGCTTTGTTCGTTTAGCTTTTTATTTCATTATTATCATTCAATAAATATCAATAAACAACACTGCTCTGATTGTAGTGCTTTAAAAAAAGGAGTGTTGCTCTTAACTGAATAGTGATTTTGTTGTGCCTACAACCATGCTGCTATTCGCCCCGTGGTGATGTGCAAAAGGAACCATTTGCATAATATCACATCTCTTTTAATTAGGCCAATTAAACATGGTTAAACTGATATAATTTGTCATAAAGAAAAACTAAGTGGCAATAAAATACAATGCTGAACAAAAGTCTACTGTTTAAGTGAGGAATATTACATTACCTATTTTCAGGCTATCCCCTAAAAAACACCCACAGGATTCTATGGTTTGAGACATAGCTGGATTCATGGAATTCTGTGGTTGAGGTGTCCATGTGTCCTAAGTGTGTGTATGTCTAGTATATATGCTGAAGATGCTGATTATATATATATATATATATATATATATATATATATATATATATATATACACACATTATATTAGCAAAAGTAATGGGATTCTCCTCGGAGGTAATGGATTTCACTGGAGTGTGTTGACTATCTAAAGGTTAGTCTTTGTGTAGCACAGTGTGACTGGCAGCATATAATGCTATAGTGTAGTGCCAGCATTAATGGGATTTTATTGTAAGGGCGCAGTACGTCTAATAACTTGCTAACACCCCCCTGCAAAAAGCTGACAGTGTGAAACAGTAATTCGCAGAGAACACAAGCGATTGTCTGCTCATCCCAATTCTCGTTGGTAGAGGTAAAGCCGTAAATCAGGAATTGACCAGATTCCTTTGCTGCAATAGAGAGGATGAGCACTATACTTACACATTATATACTTATAGTTAATATACTGCCTATTGTCAAAAGGATTCCATCCTAGAATGAGAAAATGTGACGATGGGAAGGTTTAATTAGGGGCAGGTAACCTACTGTTGCAATGGTGTAAAGTACAGGGCTAGGTCTCTCCTTAGTGCCATATCAAAGGTCACAATCAAGATTAAAATGTTTTTTATAGGTGTTAGCCTATGAAATTGCCATATATTTTTTAAATTAGGATTTGGTTGCTTGTAAAATGTATAATCCGAAATTACAAAATTTGCCCAAACTAAGTTTCAATTGGAGAAACTGTTGCATCTGGGAATGATCGAATGGTTACATTTAGGTTGATTAGAATATTTTGAATAATGTAGCTGAATATTTCATTAAAATGAAGTTGTGTTAAATTGAGGGTTACATGTTGGTCAGGGCTAGGGTTAGAGTCCCCAGTAATAAATCAGTTGTAGATTTGTGTGGGCGCAGCATCAAATTTAGAATTTTGCCTTGTGTTTTTGGTTCAGACTGTTTATAGGGTCTAAAATATGCTAGGTAACCTGATGTGTTTCAGTTGTGTGTTGCGTCAAGTGTCTCAGAGTTCATATTAAAGAGTCTGATTTCTATATTTGTGTTACTAAACTTATATCCCTGGATGACAAGATGATTTCAATGTTTATGGTAATTAAGTACTTGTAATTAAGCTGTTGATGCAATACAGTTTGGAACATGTACAATATTTTGTGGCAAGGCAATTTTCATTTGATTCTGAGAGGCACTGATTTATTTTAAATAAATGTGATGTTTTAATGTATATATTTTATGTGTGAATTTCTCATGTGTGACCTTTCAACGACACTGCAGCATACCTGTTCATGCCCAAAGGCACACTGAATAATGGATAAACACTGATTTAGGCTAAAACATTATTAGATACATTGCAATCTTATGTGTCACGTATTATGTGTCTATTTTCTCAATATGTACGGGGATATAGTGTACTTTCCTGTACTCTAGTTAACAGCAAGGATATCATGCTTGTTCTTAAGGTACATTGCAGTGTTGTTATATTTGCTATTCCTTGTGTCTCTTTTGCTGAACTCCGACGGTCTGCTTTGTCACACTGATATAAATATAGACTCTTAATTGCTAGGCTCCATATATTCTAGCTGACCTCACATTGCTCTTAAAAGAAAGCATTTCAAATATGATGTTCTAGGAAAAATCATATAACGGAATTACATTTCTTAATACTTTTTGCCCAGGATATGGATTATCTGCATAATGAATAGAGGCACGTGACATTTTATAGGGAACCTTTTTTAATGAAACGGAATAAGACTATATTCAATCTTGAATATAAAGTAACTGTGCCATTTTTCATCTAATAGAGAAAATGGCTCTTGTTTTTCCACCATGAGATGTCAGAGATTCGATTTAAACGATTCACTTTTATTGTGAAAAGTCACGAAAATCATAAATAAATATCTTTTTATGCAGTTCACACTCCTCTGTAGCTTATACAGCAGTCCCCTGAATTAAATAATAATTTACAATAATAGTGACAGTTCTGGGTGGTGAAATAAACTTTTCATGACTACAATCCGATGGTTCATTGGGAAACATAGGGTGATGGGGCAATCGAACGTGCATAAAATGTTATTTTTTAATTATTTTTGTGATTTTTTTTATTTCCCCCATTGACTTCTGGCAAACCAGCTCCAGAGTTAGCACCCCCGAGACATAGGGGCATACACCGATCAGCCATAACATTATGACCACTGACAGGTGAAGTGAATAACACTGATAATCTCGTTATCATGGCACCTGTTAGTGGGTGGGATATATTAGGCAGCAAGTGAACGTTTTGTCCTCAAAGTTGATGTGTTAGAAACAGGAAAAATGGGCAAGCGTAAGGATCTGAGCGACTTTGACAAGGGCCAAATTGTGACAACTGGGTCAGAGCATCTCCAAAACTGCAGCTCTTGTGGGGTGTTCCCGGTCTGCAGTGGTCAGTACCTATCAAAAGTGGTCCAAGGAAGGAAAAGCGGTGAACCGGCGACAGGGTCATGGGCGGCCAAGGCTCACTGATGCACGTGGGGAGCGAAGGCTGGCCTATGTGGTCCGATCCAACAGACGAGCTACTGTAGCTCAAATTGCTGAAAAAGTTAATGATGGTTCTGTTAGAAAAGTTGTCAGAACACACAGTGCATCGCAGTTTGTTGTGTATGGGGCTGCGTAGCCGCATACCAGTCAGGGTGCCCATGCTGACCCCTGTCCACTGCTGAAAGCGCCTACAATGGGCACCTGAGCATCAGAACTGGAGCACGGAGCAATGGAAGAAGGTGGCCTGGTCTGATGAATCATGAGTTCAAGGTGTTGACTTGGCCTCCAAATTCCCCAGATCTCAATCCAATCGAGCATCTGTGGGATGTGCTGGACAAACAAGTCTGATCCATGGAGGCCCCACCTCGCAACTTACAGGACTTAAAGGATCTGGTGCTAACGTCTTGGTGCCAGATACCACAGCACACCTTCAGAGGTCTAGTGTCTCTGTGTCGAGCTGTGTCTTCTGGATTTTTCTTCAGTCCCTGTTCCCGGTTCCTGCATTGGTCTGAATAGCTGAATAAACTGGATGGGTTTAATACTTCTTTACAGGCAGCTAATGATGATTCAATTACTGTAATTTGAATCCAAGGAATCTTTTCAGGTATCAGTTGTAAAATACCTTAAATCAATGTGATATCAATCTCTGATTGATAAAAAGCTTTAGATTGCTAATGCAATGGAGAGCTCTAGGTAGAACAAAAAACAAATTTCTAGATACCCAGCATCAGACATTTATTCTCTGAAATACACAGTATTTGGTTTAGTAAGCCACTGTTTTTTTCCATCCAATCCTTAAGGTCATGAGCCCTTCCTTCTACCTGAGTTCCTAATTAGTTAAATAATTAAGGTAACAAACCAATTTAACCCCTTTTTTAGGTGTACTGCAGGTGATGAATTAAAAACATCTATAAGACCTACTAGGTTGTGGCTCCTCAGGACTGCATTTTAATCACAGCCATGGGTGAGTGTTGTTTGTGAGACGTTCCCTGTTGCTTCCTATTCTCCAATTAATTTTCTTGGCACGTATGCAGAGCCATCTCAGGCTTTACCCTGTGGGACAGTTTTAACCCACTTCACTCTCCACCACAATCCAGATAACCTCCTCCGTACTCAAAGGGCTTCTGCAGTAATCGATAGCTATGCTTTACAGTTGTAATTCTAATTAAATTATATATATATATATATATATATATATATAATTGATTACCACTGTCTAGGGAATAAGTCATGTCAAGCTTCAAACAGCCTACAGATAAGTTTATCGGACGTCAATTTGCCTAAGAAACATCCCTTTATCTCCTGCTTTGAGAACTATGCTTTCATAAGCTGAACTGTCATGAGCACTTGTTTGCTGTTAATTGTGCTGCACCACCCTTCTTAAGAGAATAATTTAGGTAAGAGAAAAATAAGGTGGGGGTGCTTCTGGGAAAACACACTTATCTTCTGTAACAGCACCAAGGCTCCCTTTTTGAAAAGCATTGAATTGAGCATTCAAATTTGTATGTCTCTTCTAGAAAGAAAAGTTATTATTTTCAGTCTCATGTGAGTTGTTCCTGCTCTCTGACATGTACCCCAAAGGTTCTGTACTTACCTCAGAAATCTTGTTTTCTTTGTATTCTAACAATCACTACATGCATTTTGTCACTTTAAGGCATACGGCAGACAAAACAATTAGAGTGAAAGAGACGGTGATGACGAATGATCCCCACTATAGGGGATAACCGCATTCAGTTAATTTTGCTTATTTTGTATTTTAGTAAATAATCAATCTCAAAATGTCACTCCTTCATGATAGAACCCAGTGAATCATCTTTAACTACATGACTGGTTGTTTCTTACAGACCCCCCCATGCCACCTTTCAGCAGGATTTTTCTAAAGATGCAGTCAGTCACAAAAGCAATATTAAAGCCTGACTCATGTCACTGAATCACATCACTTTTATGCTTAAAGGTGCAGGAACTAGATACCCAATACATTTTAAATACACTCTTTAAAAGTTTTTTGTTGTTGTTGATAAGTGACTTTTTAAGTGTCCTGAATGATGTTTGCAGCTCTGCAACCAACTTATTTGGAAAAAAATAACTGCTTATGTAAACAATTGTCTCTTGTTGTCAAAAATATGAATTTCCTGTTGTGCCCCGACCTGTTCTACATGTTTCATTGTTGAACATTAAATAATCCTTAGGGTTCACTTCTCTTGAACCCCTTCAAGATTTCAAATTACCTTAATCAAGTCCTCTTGTTCTCTCCTCCCTTCAGGTTATTGCTGGTGGACATCTCTCTCTCTCTCTCTACAGTTAGGTCCATACATATTTGTACAGTGACACAATTGTCATCATTTTGGTAGTTACATCCAAATTGGGTGAACAGTGTAGGAATTACACCCATTTTTATATGTGCTCCCCCCAATTTTAGGGGCTCAAAAGTATTTGAACAAACTAACATAATCATGAATTAAATTGTGAGGTTCAATACTTGGTTGCAAATCCTTTGCAGTCAATGACTTCCTGAAGTCTGGAACCCATAGACATCACCAGATGCTGGGTTTCTTCCCCGGTGATGCTCTGCCAGGACTGTACTGCAGCTGTCTTTAGTTCCCGCTTGTTCTTGGGGTGTTGATGATGACAATTGTGTCACTGTCCAAATATCTATGGACCTAACTGTATATAATCTTTTGTTTCTCCCCAGAAATGTGGTGTTTATATCCAGAATTCCACTGCCTTTATGTCATGAGCAGTGCAACAGAATTTTGGGGTTTAAACAATGTTCATAGTCCAGGTCACATAGCAACAGTTCGGTTCACAAAGAGGTAGTAAACAAGACATATACCAAGCAGAGGACATACGTGTATCTCCTAAACTTCCTCCTCACACTAGAGCACAAACATTTCCTTATATTAGAACCCCACTTCAACAATCAGCAAACAGGCGTGTGGCTTTATCCTGTTGATTTCCACCTGCACAGACCTAGCTGTATCTTGGAACAGTTAAAATGGTTCCCACCAAACAAAGTACAAGACACAGTTTAAAGACACAGTACTGCCCTTACCATACCATATCAAGCACCTTGCCACAATCCCTATATATAAAACAATTGCATAAACATTGCCATGCTGTGACTCTCCTGCAGATAAGCTATTTAAATTGACACTTTAGTTTTGCATAAACTCTACTGTCACAGCAATATGCATTCCAGTTTAATTAGAATTGTTTTAATTGATTTGGAAGGCAAATATTAAACAGTAAATTGACAGAGTGCTGCTCTTAGCAGTTGGAAGTATATCTCTTGAACACGGATTGTGAGTTTTTTGTTTGCATTTTGCAGCACGTACTCTGTGCATTAGCACTTCAAACATTAAAGTGGTTTAAAATCAGCCCCAGATTAACACTTTTCCTGACATTACCTGTAGCAGTTTATTAAAGATAAGTGGGGATTATTAAAGATTTAGAATCATATGATTTACCCTTCTCTCTCTGAAATGTTTTTAAAATAGCTTGCTATCATTATTAGCCTGATAAAAACAAACCAGGATTCACACAGATTTTGTACTTGTGTGTGTGTGTGTGTGTGTTTTGTTTAATACGCAAGTCTTTTTAGTTGAAAACTGACTTTCTTTCCTTAGTGAAAAATAATAAAATAAAATGAATGCTGTAACCAAGAGTAATAACTCAGCCAGCAAAGATTTGTACAAGATTTGTTATGTATACAGTTTGAGAATGGTATGGCATGAATTATAATGGTGAATTTGAAAGGCACCATGCAGACCATCTCTTGCTGCACTCGAGCAACAGCATTTATGAAAAGGATTGCTTTAATCATACAATGCAGTGGAGTCAATACTTTTTGAATAGCTGTGCCCTGTGTATTTTCTGTTGTACCAGTAATGTGTGTTGTGTAAATGCTTAACAAATGTTGTATATTAAAGCCTCCCAAAAACTAAACAAAGGAAATAAGCCAATTTTCTCTTTTGCAGAAAGCGGATCCATATCTGCACTAAACAAACAAAACATTTCTGTGCCTGTTGTTACAGATTAGCTAATACACAGGTCAAACTTGGAAATATGACATTGAGACAGGTCGTTATATTTCGACACAGTGATTAAAGGCTTGAGTCTCATAAATATGTTATTAATGACAAATTAATTGAATGCCCACTTCTTTACTCCATACTTGGATTCTTCAGGAGTATATGAAATGCTTTAATCTGGTTTAACCTTGTTGATTTTATAAGTCAGTTTTATCCTATGTCCCCTGGTTCTTTGTGCTGACATGGTTTTGATGGTTTAACACAAACACTTGCTGCTTTCGAGGCTTGAATGAATTTAGTGGCAAACCTGTGAATACCCTAACATCATGCATACGTATTGCATTTTGATATGTCACTTCATCCTGTCACTGATGCTTTGCTTTCAAAGTCTCTACTTATACTTTTGCTTGCTAACCATAACATTGTCAATGTATAAAAGGGCCCTGCTGTTATCAGTTCTAT
This sequence comes from Amia ocellicauda, assembly GCF_036373705.1. Classification (NCBI taxonomy): domain Eukaryota; kingdom Metazoa; phylum Chordata; class Actinopteri; order Amiiformes; family Amiidae; genus Amia; species Amia ocellicauda. The sequence continues at coordinate 40,319,770 of NC_089858.1, forward strand.
TTGCCAAGAATTATTTTTTTTTCTGTTTCTGGAAGGTGGGGTTAGGGGGGTGGGGGCAATAGCAACAACAGATCAAAATGACTCGATCAATATGGGCTGTCAGCTTCAGATGCAAATTGCCTGTGGACCACTATTCTTTCAGAGTAGCTGAGATTTCAATGCTGTTAAAGAGCCTCCCAGTACTTATTGAAGTGTCAACGTATCACTTTGTGGCAGCCATTTGTCTTTATTAAACTGCCAGTGACACACACACACACACAAAGTATCTGCCTCTTTGATTCTGCACAGTCACTGTAAGCACAAACTTCATGCTTTCTGTAGTTACCTTACTAAAGGTCTTTTCCTACAACCAGCATTTAATCATGTGTGTTTGTCTCCTCCGGAGTAATCCATGCTAGAGAGACTTCTTACTCTAATTAACCTCTACTTGCTTGTTAAGCCATAATGTGTACATTGTTTTGACAGAAAAGCAAGTGTCCTTAAATAGGACAATATCTTATTTATTTATTTATTTATTTATTTTTAATTCTATTGAGATGTTCATCTTCAAATGAAAGGTTTGTTACAATTTATTGCTGTAATTAAAAAAGAAATTGGGGAAAGAAGATTGTCATAAAGCTTCACATCCCAGTCCCACCCCAGACCCTTTTTCATAATATATCATATAAATAAACCACTGAATAATTTCTCTACCACACTGAAATTCATGAGCTATATTCAGTTTATTTTTTATTACTATCTTTTTACATTTAGATTTCTTGTGCTACCTACTGAGCTAAATAGTCAAAAAAGGACAGTATGCAGTGCCTCTTATATTATTTGATGCAAATCTTTAGTATGTAGTGGAATTACATATTTTAGACTTTGAACTTTGGTAACTCTAAAAGTTACATAATACAGTTCTGAATAGTCGTCAGCCAAACTGCAGGATGCAGCCTAAACCGAATGCAAATGAGTCACACAAAGAACAGGCAAATGCTTTGCTTTGCTTTATTTACTGTTACCTTAAACCTCAACAGTTCAGATTTCCAGTACGTTTTACAGTATAAAATGTTTTGAAAGATACAAGTCATTTAGGTAAGGGATTATAAAGCAATATGTTTTGTACAGTGAGCACATAGCAAAACCCAGAATCTGAGTGAGGTCAAAAACAAAGTTACAAAGCTAACGGTTTTCTTAGACACTTAAATGCTTCAGAGAGGATTTATTTATTTATTTGTGTATTTATTTATGTATTCATTGACTAGCAATTGCATTCAAAAATAACAATTTCACAGAAGCAGATATTCAGATAAGCAACAAATCCTAGTAACAGGAAAAACATAGTGATATGCAATAGTTTTATCCCCCGAAAGACTATAAAAATGATTTTTAATTCTGATTGCATCCTCTTAAATATTAAGGTGAACAACAGCCAAATAGGTTATTTTTTATGTGACAAAGAGATTGTTTGCTTGGTTACAGAAATGTACAGGAGCTTTTAATCACAATGGTTAAAATAAATTCCTTTCACTTTGCATTTTTTTTTTTTTCAGATTTGACTTCTATAATATTCTGATGAGCTGGGGGAAGAAAAAAATCAGAGAGAAAGGATGCGCATACCAATCTCCTGAAGCCTTTGTGTCTCACTGAAGTGAAGCAAATCTGGTGAATTTTTAATCTCGGATGACATTTTAGATACCTTTGTGTTCTAATCTTGCTTTTATCTTGTCTGAAAAGCTACCAGTCAGAGGTATTCACTTGCTGACCTGTATTATTTATACATCTGTAGTTAAGAAAGGGATATCTCAGGATGCACCTGGCCTAGAATTTCAAATACAAGTAACAGTTTTCTTCAGCGTGATGGCTATCCTACAGCTACAGTTAGTTCTGTCTCTGCTTTGTGTTTAAAAGCAACTTGAAAGTTCATTTTGTCAGAGCTGATTTTCCAAAGGCTAGTAGATACTACTAAAAAAGGGATGGTCTATGTTAGTGTTTCAATATCCAGGTGTGAATAATTGAATGTAAAAAAAAATACATTTTAAGTACCATGGTAGGTACTGAGATCTTAGATTCTGACAGTAAAGTAAAATGTACCTTTTGGGCTTTCAATCTTGAGGGACCTGAAGTTAAATATTCCTCAAAGTTGTTCACCGAGCAAACTCTGTGTTGTACTTTAAAGGAGTAATTAGAAACCGAACTCAGAACAACAACTGTTCTCTCCTACTGGCTCTATGATTCTAAAATTTCTATTAATCTATCGATGTCTTTATAACATGTATACCTACAAGTATGTATGCATTTGTCTGTCTGTTGATCTATATTTGTATCTCTGTCTTCTATTTTATCTCTCTTCCTCAAAGGCATGATGGAGGGAGGGGAAGTGAATAATATATAGTATGTATCATCATTGGAAAAGTAATTAATAAAGGTTATTTTACAATCTGTAAATGGTCTCTCTCGCACTCTCTATCTATCTGTCTATCCACCTATCTTTCTAATGCCCTGTCTAACACCCTGTATGCTTCTATTGCTCCATCTCTCTTCATATTTCTCTCTCTCTTTATAAGTTGGCCAGTCTTCTTGACAGGGATGCCCTCAGAAATTGCCTAGTGTAGGAAAGTGCCATATTCAATCTTGTGGCACTGGTTGTCTATCACAGCTTGTAAAAGAGTGAAGGCAGTGAGACAACTACACCACCCCCCACTGCCCCCTACTCCAGCAGTGTGCTGACAGTTAGGAGGGAGAAACACCTCCAGTGAGGTGCAAACCTCCCACAGCTAGAGAGAGTGGCCTCTGCAAATCACCCATTACTGACATATTTTGGGGGGATATCTTATACAGAGCCCATCCAAAATGAGCAGCTTTAATATTGAAATGTAGCTTTGACACAACATGAAGCACAAATGGAGCACACACTAACATGTCTGTATTCAGTGGCTTGTGCCAAATGCCAGCCTGATACAGAGTCTCACAGAAAGGGGATGGGAGAAATAAAATAGTATTGTAAAGGATGCTCATTTCAACATTATTACATGGCAGGGCTCTCAATCAGAAAGAACAAGCTTTGTGCATTTATAAAAACTTGGTTATAAACGGATTTTGAATTGCTGTGATAAGTGCTTTTTTTTCCCTTTAATGTGATGCATGGCATTGGCATTAACATCAAACCCAGCATATTTACAGAATGGACAACAGCTAATCATTTGTCGAATGGGAAAGGTTTGTTCCCCCGGCTTTATGAAAATGTGTTCCTTCAGACGCCTGCCCGATCCTTAAGAACGTTAAATTACTCTTGGCTATCAGAGCATGACATCATAATATTGTAACAGAACATTGATTGCAGTTCATTTTCTCATCCAGTGCTCAAGTTTGGTAAACATTAATGACATGAATACTAGGTGCTCCACAGAATCTTATTTAAAACATGTATTTACTCATAGTTCAAATGAATCAGCTCCTTAGTTGCCTTCTTAATGTGCTTGGGTGGCATTATATTGACACAGCATTTTGTACAAATGTGGGTTTATTCACACACGCAAAATGTACTGCTACCATTCTCCCATCCCACCCCTCCAAATTTAATGGTTTTGGCAATAGGTACAAACTTTCCCACTATAATCTAAAACATTTCTCTGTAAGTAGTACTAACTAAATTTGCTTTCAGATTGCCATATTGAGGGTACAATGGCTGTACATGAGCTTGATTTATTATTATTTTTGTCTGTGTGATTTAAAATATTGCACTATAGAGAAGCCTGGAAGAACAGTCAAGACATTCAATGGAGATCAATAGGCAAAATAGATCCAATTTTGGGAGCAGGATGGTGGATTCTGCAAGGGCTGCAAGAAAGACCAAGTAAAATACTGCGTATAAGCAGGTGAAAGACACACACAGAAATACTTGGACAGATTGACTGAGGTCTTGGATGGCATAAGCTTCCATTTGGCTGCAGGCAGATGCACATTTCAGCAATGTGCTGTCAGTTACTGTCACACATTCCACTATCAGGTGCTGACAAGGAACCAAGAAGTAAAAGATTACAGAACTCAGTTACACCTCCTGTTACAACAATACTTTAAAACTAAACCAGCTTTTGCGTGCTTTGACATAAATTGTACTTTCATTGCATTGTACCATGTTTTTCACCTAGCAAACTAGGCCATTATGACATGAGGCCTGTACCTAGACATAGACCACAGAAGTGTCCAATTACTCCACTGAAGGGACGAACAGAGACAACAGCCTCACACACTTGTAATGACAAGCAGGTAGGTTACCAATTTGAATCCTGTGTTCATGAAGGGAGATTCAGTCAGAAAATAAAATGGCGACAAAAAATATAAAATGGCGAAAAGGAACCGTCAGCCAGAACATCAATGATACTGTCTTATCCGAATGATCTCTACCTTTCTATTCCTCTCTCCCTCTCTCCCTCTCAAAAAGATGCATTTCTGAGCACTTTAAAACCATTGAAAAGAATGATTCCTTTTCAATATGACTTGGATTGTGTGCCCAAAAGCTTATCAAAAGACCTGTTAACTGTTCTTTCCAGGTGAAGAGAGGGGTCACAGAGAATAAAAGACTCCATCTGTAGTTCAAAAGATGGCCCCCATTTTAAGGATTTCCAGCAGGTGACACTATTTGAATAAAACTTAATAAAAAAATGTATTGTTCACAGAGCCTGGAGTCAAAGCGTGTTCATTTATTACTCTCAATATGCTTGATTTTGGAAAGTGAACTGTATTTCTTCTCATCAGTATTAAATATTTGTGTGAATGTGTGTGTTGGTGGGGGGTGGGGGATGGAGGCTACAAAACCATGTGTTTTAAGTTCAAACCAATAAATAATTACATTTAAATATTATCAGGCATTGGTATTAGTTGTATTTAAAATTACATTCACAATTTTTTTAATAAATGGTAAAAAGGTAATGGCTGTTTGTTAAGTAAAGAAATGTGACCTTTTCAAATCAATAAAATCCCTTCCTTCCCCATTATGAAATGTTCTCTGGCTGAAGCGCACCCATGAAGTTGTAACTTTGCCTCTTAACAACCAATGTGGTTAATCTGTTTCTTGTAAAGTGTTGCCTCTGCCAATTTAATTACAGCCACAGAGTAATTAGGAGGCATATATTTGAGATAAACAAGCATTCTGATTTACATATGAAAATTATTACCTTGCTATTTCATTAGCTAAGGTCGTGTGTTTGGGAACAAACAAGACAGTTATGTTGTTGACAAATTGTGCAATTAATTGACAAGATAGTTGTCAAGCTGTTGATATGAAGTCAGCCTGACCAGTTAAACAATAGCTCATCATACTTTGGAGTATGTGGTTAATTGATTTAACCCCAAAGATCATAGCTTTTTATTTGATTGTATCTATTTATCTAAGCTTTTTCTAATTCAGGCTTCTTAACCTTTTACATACAAAACAATGTCAATGCCTCCTCTCCCGTAACATGCTTGAGTTTTAAGTTACTCTGTTCATAGAAAATCTAAATCTACAGCTAGAATACTGGCTTGTGTGTGACAAACAAAGAACCACAGTGCCAAAGAAGAATTGTATTTTGAGGATGAGAGCAGATTTATGTCCATCCATACATTGAAAGAAATAATTGATATTGAAACACAGCTTTTGGACCATCTGTCTTGACACTTCCTGCACTAAACTGTCCCTCTCGAACAGTTTCTTTCTTTCAATGTATGGATGGAAAAAATCTGCTCTCATCCTCAAAATACAATTCTTCTTTGGCACTGTGGTTCTTTGTTTGTCACAAAGAACAAAAGAACACGGTCCTGGAGAGTAAGTTTTGTTAGTCACCGTAAAAATAGCTAATTGGGACCACAAGGAAGTTAATGATCAATTAAGCAATTAACTTATGCAATTAAGAAAATTCTGGTCATTGAGGGCTGAAAAGGGTAGTTCATTTTCTTTATACCAAATCTCTACATAACCTCTGATATCTACTTTGCCAGGCCATCATTCCCACAGCCAAGTGAGTTCATGCAAAATTGAAAAACATTACACTCAAATTGCATCAAAGTCTCAATGGGGCTCAGCTTAATGTCATGATCCTGAAATCTAGAGAGGTTATCCTTTTCAAGGCTGGTGTTGGGATTCTGTATTAAACTGGTACCACAAAAAAAGTTCTGGCTGCTTTTACATAAAATTGTAATAAATAAAAACAGGAATTATATTTCAAGAAGGCAGTACAAAGGTTAAATTCCAAAATTCTATTGAGTTGACAGAAGATGGGTGTATGAAAAAGTTGGGCAACCTCTTCATTGATTTCATTGGAATCTTTCTAATTTTCTCAGAATTTTCAAAAAATATATAATTGATACATAATGTAATTAACTATATGTAAAAATCTAAATGTATGTGCCACATTGTTTGCAAATGAAGGATGTGAATACTTTCAATTACAACTGTATATATCTAATGTACAATTAAAGGGTTGTTCATGATTTATAAATATTTAATAGATGATGAATAAATAATGTATATCACCTTAAGGATGCATTATAAAGTGGTTGTAACTCAGTTATAGGAATACATGGAATGGCCACAAAGTCGAACAGGTAGCTTAAAAATAAAATAATGTATTGGCATTGAGTCAAAACAGTAGCTAAGTTTGCTTTATAACATGTTCATATATGAATGGAACATAATTTGGACATCATTAATTACACATTAATAAGCAACACTTTATTATATAGAGTTACGAATTAAAGTTAATGTACAGGATGTCTAATATTCTAGCTCAGCCTATTCACTAAGGGGTGTGACTAAGGGGTTTTGGGCTTGCAAATCTGTTCAGTGAAAGAGTGCCTTGTTAGTGTCTGATTTAAAATATGCTTGATTTAGTGTGCATACACTTAAAGGATTGAGGCATGCATGGTCAGATAAACCAGCTGGCACACCTTCTCCGATTGCTAATGTATGGATTTTTTTTTTTTTTTTGAGTAACTCTGGGCTCCATTAACTGAAGAGAAGCCTGTGACAGGCCACTGTTGATGAAGGTGTACTCTAGAGGATCTCTTCCTTAATCCACACTAGCTGTCTTCCTTCCCAATTTTTTTCTAAAAAGTTGCTTGATGATTCCACCAGCTCCCCCACTTAGGGAGTCCACTTATAATACATATATGTTTGAAAAAGTCAATATATAGAGGAATGATATAAAATTAGACCAGATGTGATAGTAAAAATTGATGGTAATATTGGCTCTGTTTTATTCTACACTGAGGATTGCTTCAAAATGTAATTTACTGTCTACTCAATAATATATAATATTTATATAAATATGGTATGGATTAAGTTATTATTTTTTATTTCACAGTAGCTCTTTAACAATATTTGTCCTCTATGTCCCCTTGAGTTTCCCTAAATTCATGAGAAATGTTTGTGAAATAAATTGTAGGCAACGCACAGGTGTAGACAAAAGTGGAATTCCACAATACTTAATGGAAAAGCATAACTGGGCCAGACACGGTATAACTGGATTTAAATTTGATCCAAGTTCACTGTTGACGTTTTTGCACACTAAAAATACTGTGTGACATTTTCCTCTTTTCCGACTTCAAATGCATCTCATAATCCTGACAAAACCGAGATGAAATGGCCTGAGGAAAATGGCCCAAGTTAATATAATACCTTTCAGCACAGAAAAATAAAATAAAATAACGGAGTGAAAGGTCCACGACCATTTACTTTCTGAATTCCCACATCTGCAATTGAGAAAAATGCCACGTTTGCATCAATTCACACTAAACCGAAATATACAAACTCAATCCAATCCCATGCAGGCCATTTTCCAGACCTCAATTTGTGCAAAATGACAAACAGTTAGGGAGGTGATACACTGTCAGCATTTTGTTTATTTATTTATTTTTCTTTAATTTTATTTTTATGGCAACTGCAGTTTTTGTTGTTGTTGTTGTTTTTTTGCCTCTATGATGCTTTCGCTTTGACTATAAACACAAGTTAATGCAAAGACCTGTCGAAATGCATGGGTTTGACACTGTGACATTAAGAACATATACACTTTTATTGACTATGTCAGTGTACATTTTTGTGTAACTTGTCACCTTCCGAGCTGTGGCTTTGGATGATCAATATTGTTAGTTAGCTACTGTACGTTACTCAACAGTGTTTAGAATACGTTCTGCATATCCTTGAGCAGATAACTTGTGTCTCTGCATTTTTAATATATGGTCTATGTATTTATAATAATAATAATAAGAAGAAGAAGAAGAAGAAGAATAATATAAAAGTGAAATGTGTGTATGTGTATAGTAACATTTAATGAACAGAAAACATTTTCCAAATAAATAGTTATGTATAAGCATTTATTTTACAACCCACACATCACAAGCCTCACCTTGTGTACAGACAGTTTGTTTATTTATTTATTTATTTATTTATTTGGTATTTGTTTATGTATTCATTTTAATATTGTTGTCCTCCAAAGAATTAACTTCTGTGGAGAAAAGTATACAGACTTAATGTGTAGCATTCTGTAAGATTGTAAATAATGCATATGAAGTATAATGGTAAATAATTAAAGTCCCCATTGCATGCATAAGTGTACATAATTGAATGTAAATTGCTGACACTAAAACCTTTTAGTAGTCTAACATAAACAGCTATTCTGAGATCAATTCATATTTATTTTAAAGTTTAATTGCAAAGTGAGTAATGCATCTTATGTTGACTGTTCCTTGTGCAGTCACACTGTAACAGCACATCTTATGCTAACTCAGAAATAATTCAATGTTTCTGTTTAAATGAGAAAGGAATCAAATTAATGTAGACACCTCATAAACTTTAAAGCATGTTAGTGGTTACTGTAAATAGGAAAGATAAAGAAATATTGCTCAGCCTTGTATTAATGCATTTGTTCCCCATTATAACTACTTTACTGTAAACACATTTAAATTGCATCCACAACTGTGATCAGCCAAAACATTTTAAGACTGTTGCAAAGATTAGGAAGCAAATAATTGCCTTTAGTTGTATTTGTTCTTGTTCCCCCACAGCCAATTAAAACATACCCTGCAGATAAGAACAGCAATCAAAGACCAACCATACAATAGAGACACCATAATGTTCCACTCTGTAATTATAATTCAGTCTGTTTTATAAAAAAAAAAAATGCAGACTCAGTCAAAAAAGCAGTGTGTGCAAATGTAGCATGCAAATACAGGCTTTTGTTTTCTCCACTAATTTATCAGATTGGCCATAGGTGTCAAGGGAACTGGGTTGTGTGTGGGCTAACAATGGCACTGTAGGAATTTAATGAGAACTAAATTCGAAACACTCTTTTGTGCACATTGTTTTGGATGTTCATGAAACAGCTACCTGATTTGCTTTAACACTTGTTTTCTGTTTTAATGATTCGATCAGACCTTTAAGTTCAATTTCATTCCAACTTTCCAATGAAGGGCCATACCTCTGCTCATCCGGGACTCATTTGGGGTTTTAGAAACTTTGAGGAACAGGCTTGAAAGTTTAACATTTGTGATACGCTCCAATTTGTCATAGTAGCTTTCTTCAAGACCTGGCAGTGAATGAATACTGGCAGCATTATTCTCCTTCTTTTCCTCCTCCCCCTCCCCATACTTCAATTCCATGGGAAACCTTTATCACAATCAGCTTACTATATTATTGCATTCAATCATCAGCCTTTGTTGATCCCTTGCTAGATGAAGCTTCCCAAAGATGTTTACAGTTTCCTTCAATGTATTATTATTATTACTACTCAATTTCTTAGCAGACACCCTTATCCAGGGTGACTTACAATTGGTACAATATGTTAAATTATTATTTACATTTTACCCATTTATACAGATTGAACCCACATCCTTCTGCTTCAGAGTCTGGAGCCCTAACCACTTTTCCACACTACTGCCCAATATCGTGTTTTAAGGTCAGTCCAGCAAAGCATCTGAAGCTCCCTGGACAAGGACATCTGCTAATAAATAAATAATAATAATAAATAATAATTTAATCTTCCCATCTTCTATGTGGTCTGCTTATTGGTCTTTTGTGAATTTTTGGGATCCATCCAAGAGATTCTGCCTGTCCATCTTTGGTCTGGTCTTGCAGTGTGTCCAGCCCATTGCCATTTTAACATCTTCACTCTTTCAATTTTTCTCTGACCCATTAATTCATTTTTCTGTCTGTTTAAATTCAAGCATACATTTTTCCATAATGATAATGACATATACAGTGAGGGAAAAAAGTATTTGATCCCCTGCTGATTTTGTACGTTTGCCCACTGACAAAGAAATTAGCAGACTATAATTTTAATGGTAGGTGTATTTTAACAGTGAGAGACAGAATAACAACAAAAAAATCCAGAAAAACGCATTTCAAAAAAGTTATAAATTGATTTGCATCTTAATGAGGGAAATAAGTATTTGATCCCCTATCAATCAGCAAGATTTCTGGCTCCCAGGTGTCTTTTATACAGGTAACGAGCTGAGATTAGGAGCACTCTCTTAAAGGGAGTGCTCCTAATCTCAGCTCGTTACCTATATAAAAGACACCTGTCCACAGAAGCAATCAATCAATCAGATTCCAAACTCTCCACCATGGCCAAGACCAAAGAGCTGTCCAAGGATGACAGAGACAAGATTGTAGACCTACACAAGGCTGAAATGGGCTACAAGACCATCGCCAAGCAGCTTGGTGAGAAGGTGACAACAGTTGGTGCGATTATTCGCAAATGGAAGAAATGGAAAATAACTGTCAGTCTCCCTCGGTCTGGGGCTCCATGCAAGATCTCACCTCGTGGAGTTTCAATGATCATGAGAACGGTGAGGAATCAGCCCAGAACTACACGGGAGGATCTTGTTAATGATATCAAGGCAGCTGGGACCATAGTCACCAAGAAAATAATTGGTAACACACTACACCGTGAAGGACTGAAATCCTGCAGCGTCCGCAAGGTCCCCATGCTCAAGAAAGCACATGTACAGGCCCGTCTGAAGTTTGCCAATGAACATCTGAATGATTCACAGGAGAACTGGGTGAAAGTGTTGTGGTCAGATGAGACCAAAATCGAGCTCTTTGGCATCAACTCAACTCGCCGTGTTTGGAGGAGGAGGAATGACCCCAAGAACACCATCCCCACCGTCAAACATGGAGGTGGAAACATTATGATTTGGGGGTGTTTTTCTGCTAAGGGGACAGGGCAACTGCACCGCATCAAAGGGACGATGGACGGGGCCATGTACCGTCAAATCTTGGGTGAGAACCTCCTTCCTTTTTTTGTTGTTATTCTGTCTCTCACTGTCGAAGGGGTCAAATACTTATTTCCCTCATTAACATGCAAATCAATTTATAACTTTTTTGAAATGCGTTTTTCTGGATTTTTTCTTATTCTGTCTCTCACTTTTAAAAAACATTTCTGTGTCAGTGGGCAAATGTACAAAAACAGCAGGGGATCAAATACTTTTTTCCCTCACTGTATATCTATACACAGTATATACAGTATATCCATGCCATCGTGAGGGAGCACTGATTTGGCAGAACACTCGCAAGAGAACACAATGGGATTGTGAACTCCACACCCAAGGATTAGACATAAAGAGCAGTGAGAAATCTCAGACTTGCTCAGACGACAAAGCAGAAGTCAATACAGATACAGTAAGGGACTCAGCACATCCAACCTGTAGAAGCGCATACTGTACATGTGTGCATCATAAACCAGCTCGCTGCAGCACAAATCTCAGACAATGGAGCACCTCTACAAAGTGCCTAAGAAGCTGCCACACTATGTGTGGAATGAACAGCTAGCCAATAGCACATGGAGAACAGCTGACTCATATACCAAAGCAATCAACAATCCAATGAGACAGGCGTTGCTAAAAGGGGGAGGATGAAATTACATCAGCTCCTCCAGCCTGTTAACCTGGGACAAAACTTTAGGAATAAATGTGGGATTTGTTTGCAGGGAGGCTCTTGAGTCATCACCTGCAAAACGCAGACAAGAGGGATGCACAGACAGAGTGTGCAATTCCTCCATCCACTTAGCCGACACAATAGCCAGTAGGAATGCGATCTTCAATGAGAGATACTTCAAATCAACAGACTGAAAGGCTCAAAGGCGGCCTTGGAAAGTGCCTCAAGCACGATGTCAAGGCGCCGCAAGGGAAGTGTATGACATATAGGGGGGCGAAGATGCAGATCCCCCTTTAAAAAATTGTGAAGCCAAGAAATATGAATCAGGCGTCACACCGTAAATTTTGGCATGGGAAGCAGAAATCACTGCCAGGTAGACTCACAACGTGGATGGGGAACTACTCTCATCCAACAGTTCCTGTAAGAACTGCAAAATGACAACAGATCCTGGAATCATGGAATCTGCAATGGTTACCCGTGCAGAAGCTGGACCAGGGCCAAAAATATCACTTTCCTGGGCGAACAAGGAGCAACCAGGAGAACTGATACGGTCTCTGACCAATTTATAACTTTTAATATAATATAATAAATCAATTTATAACTTTTTTGAAATGCGTTTTTCTGGATTTTTTTGTTGTTATTCTGTCTCTCATTGTTAAAATACACCTACCATTAAAATTATAGACTGATAATTTCTTTGTCAGTGGACAAACGTACAAAATCAGCAGGGTATCAAATACTTTTTTCCCTCACTGTAGCGGGGTACAGGCCAGACGCATGCACCACCGCAACACAATGCAATAATGAACAAACTATATACAGGGCGCCCTCATAAGGCAACGTACCTGGAGCCTGCATGACTCTGGGAACACATCGACATGCTGTCAGCAAGTCCAGGAGCAGCTTGTGTGGGTGGTCGACTGGAAGGCATAGTCCGGTGGAAGGGAAAGACACGGTTCAAATAGCTCCATCAGGATGCACTTAACAGGGGCAGACTGGGAAGGGAAATCAGGAGCCAGAGCACCTGGGCTACTGAGGCTCGATTGCAGCCAACACCAGATTCCCAATGGAAGGGACTGGTCCCATCTCATCCAATCTGTAGAACCAGGCAAATGTAAGCGGTGAAGCCCAAGCTGCAGCCGCACAGATGTCTGTCAAGGGGGCACCTTGAAAAGTGGCCCATGATCTGGCAATGCCACCAGGTGTTCAGGCACTGGGATCCTAGTGCACTTGTAGGCCATTTTAATAATGTTCACAATCCAATGCGAGAAGCACTGCTTTGATAGTGCCTGGCCCTGTATCCACACTCCATAGGACACAAACAGTTGGTCTGAGTGCCGAATGTCCTTAGTGTGTTCCAAATAACACCTGAGGGCCCGCACAGGGCAGAGAATGGTGAAGCCGACTCTCTTGCTCCGAAGAGACTCAATAGGCCTGTTGACATGAAATGGAGACAGCCCCTTCGGGAGGAACACAGGGTTAGGTCGTAGAGTGACCCTGGACCCATCTCCCACTATGGGTGTACGGACAGGGCGTGTAACTCAATCACATGTTTTGCAGATGTGATTGCCAGCAAAAACGTAGTCTTATGTGACAATGGCTTCAGCTCAGCTGAGTTCAGTGGCTCAAATGGGGCTTAGGAAAGTGCGTCTAGCAATACATCAAGGCGCCATGCAGGCAGTGAAGGGGTGCGAGGAGGCCGTAGCCATAGAGCTCCCTTCAGAAACTGCACAAACTTCCTGTGCACCTGTGCAATGGGGATGTGAAAGTACACATTTATCAGATCCTCCTTGGTGAACCAGTCGCCGGGCTTGATGGCCTGAGACATGGTGCGCAGGTTGAGCATCTTGAAGCACAACACCTTGAAGTGGTGGTTCTAGCCCCTCAGATCCAAGATGGGGCGTCTTTCTTGGGCACTAGGAAGTATGGGGAATAGAATCCCTCATGCTGCCCTGGAGGGGGCACTTCGCCTGAATGCTTGCTTCTCCAGGAGAGCGGCGATTACGACACGACGCACCACACACTGCAATTGGTCCCTCACTCGCGACCAGGGGGTGAGCATGTTTGAAACTGTAGGCAGTAGCCAACTGATATAATTTGGAGCACCCAGGAGTCTTGGGTGAATTGTTTCCAATTTCAGAGTTGCTGGGGGGTGTAAGGGTGGGCCAGAGGCTGCTGGAATACCTTAGGGCCGTGGCTCAGGTGGTGGGGGAGGCGGGGTCGGGCCAGGCTAGAGGTCTGCATTCCCACGGCTCTCGTTCAGATTTCTTGCGGAGCGGGATTCAATTTCCGAATTAAAGACAGTAGAGGTCGGTAACTCTGGTGTACTTTGGACGGGAGCGGGCGTTCTGACAATAGCCCGCTCCCGACATCCTTTGACAACAGCAAATCTGTACTTTACTCATTCTTATCGACCACCTGCATAGCCTGCTCTGAGGATTGTATTATGCCCGTGCTGTGCGCACGGATGAGTGCAAATGTAACGTATGACGCAGAAAGCATTCGTCATACAATCTGATAATACAATCCTCAGAGCAGGCTATGCAGGTGGATCTGCTGTTGTCAAAGGATGTCGGGAGCAGGCTATTAACACAGTCCCAACTCCCTGCCCTGAGCAACCTGGCAAGATATGTTCTTTGCATCCTGGCCATGAGTATACCTTCAGAGAGCGCATTCAGCCTTTGTGGTCGGGTTTTGGAGGAGAGATTTTCTCACTGAAACCATCGTCAGTCAGCGACATTCTGTTCTTGAATGGATGTTTAAATAATAATTAGATTTTGCAGTATAGCTAGGAAGCCAAAAGTTTTCGTTTGTTCGAATTTTTTTACTTATAATTTAATTTATTTTACTCTGTGACATTTTTCTACTGTGTTGACAGTAAAATATGTTAAAAGAATGCTAAATCTTGATAAGACAAATAAAAATAATAAATACAATTATTTTATAGCCTACATTTTATATTTGTTATAAATACAGTCATAAAAAAAAGTCTAGGCCAGGCCTCCTCCTACTGCGAGCTGCTGGCAGCCAGGGCGGTGAGCCTGGCGGGGTGCCTCCCTGCCTGCCTGCCTGCGGGGCTCTTGCCTGGGCTGTGGCCTGGGAGCCTGCAATTGGGGGGCCTCCCCACCGACAAGCTACTGCAGGCTGCCTGATCTGCTGGGTCTGTGGTGCAACAGGTTAAACTGCTCTCTCTCTTGGAGGGTGCGTGATAGCATCTCCTCGACAGAGGGGCCGAAGTTGAAGCCTAGTGAGATGGGGGTGTCCATGAGGCGGGTCCTGTCTGCCTCTGGGACCCGTCGTGCCTGGGACAGACAGAGCTGGTGGCCACAATGGCTGCCAGAGATCGCACAGTCGCCCTTGCCCGCTGACGCATCACCATCACCAGCTGGTCAACCGCCGCCGCTATCTCAGAGATATGGGGCAGGGTTGGTGATGCATCGTCATGCTCCAAGGGCTCAGCCAGCTGGGCCAAATACAGGAGCAGTGCCTCTGTTGGGGCAGGCCAGGTCACGTGGCTCCGCTGACAGCGAAGGTAGGGAGACGAGCACGGCGATGGTGTATTTGACCTGTGGGAAGTCCACCAGGCCCGCTTCTGCCACACCCTGGGTCCTGGCATAAGCCTGCCCTGTTGCTGGATGGTCCCAAGTGGCCCTCAGTTCGTCAAGGAGGTCAGGAAGCAGCGGGAGGGCAGCTGTGAGCACTGACCTTTCTCAAAGCTGGAGCACGGAGGGGCAGGATCAGAGGTCCAGGAGAGATGGAGACAGTCCACGGCCCTCTGAATCACCACCCAGAACTCCTGTCCCGCAGGAGCAGGAGGGATGTCCTTGCTTAATGGAGGAGGAGGGGTGGGTGAGACCAGCTCCTCCTCCACAAGCTTTGCCTTAAGCTCTGAGTCTGCGTGCATCGAGGGGGCTAACGACGACACAGAAGAGGGAGAGGGAGCCTGTGAGCGGCACTCCACAGATCTTTCCTGTCGTTCACGTGCTTGGGGGCGTGCGCGGCCATAGTGGCGTGTAACACAGGCATGTCAGGCGGGGGGGCGTGGCTGCCGCGGCAGGAGCAGCTGCCATGGCAGGTGCGGTTGCGGCAGGGGGTGCAGCAGCAGGCGCAGGTAGAGAGGCTGGCACGGCTGTCTCCGAGGCTGCGTGTCTGGGGGAGGAGATGGAGGTCCAGTGCCACCGAGCCCTGACCTTCTCTCGCTGGAGTGAGAGATCACGAGGCGCGGTGGTGAGACTGGTAAGAGACCTGGGCTCCAGGCACACTGTAACAGACCCAGAAGTCATGCCTGCTGTCTGTGCCCAGACAGATGGGGCAGAGGACCTTCCCACTCCAGGTGGGCACGGTGCATCATCCGCAAGTGATGCAAAGGCAGGGCCGAGAGGAGCTAATCACCAAGTGCACACTCGCGTGAACCAGGAAATGTGCAACGGGGGCGCTGGTCAGTGTTTGCACCAGGGGGCACACAACAACTGTAACGCCGCCGTGACAAGTGGAGCGCCTAGCGGGACTTGCCGCTGTAACCGTGTCTCCGCTTGGCAAATGTTTATGGACACAAGGACACTGCAACACCAACCAGACGCAAGCTTGCTGTTGTGAGACAGAACACTGTGTATCCAAGATCTCTTACGACACACCGAGGCTCAGACAGCCGGGCCTCGGATTTTACTGCTGCTGCTAGTGCTCCTGCTGTGGAGGAAAATGCCCTGTGGACAAAAAACCAAAACAGCAAGCTGTCAGAATATATAAGGCACTATATAAACACGACTATTATTGTTAAAGTACTCTATTTGAAACTGAAACCGAAAGCACAGCCGGAGCCCCGGTGTGTGGACGGAATAGAATTGGATTAGCTATCAATAACTAATACAAAACAAATAGAGACAAACACACTAGTAAAATGGTGGCGACCAACACAGCTGTGAAGCCAACCAACCGAAAAACATTGAATAATAATAATGAAGTCTAGTGCACAGACAAGACACAGAGAGCTCATGTTCTCAGGTCCTGCGAAATGGCAAAAGAGGACAAACCTGCGCAGACGTCACGTTTTATAGAACAGGAAGTGGGAAGAGACCTGTTTTGAGTGACATGCGCAGAGGCCAGTGGCAGCTTTGATAGAGTGACATTTTCGATCAGGTTCCTATGAAAGTGTGCAGAAGCCCCTCCCCTTTGGGCAGTGCTTCTGACTTGAAAGATAACTTTAATTTGCTTCCCATCTGTTCTTAATTTCAGCCTGTAGTACTGCTCTTCTACCACTAGAAACAAACACATGAAGCTGCCACAGTCACATTTTCCCTTTATCCTCCCCAGTTTGTTTGTGTCTACTGTCTTTTGTCCATTACTTAAACTTAGCAATCTAAAATCAATATGCATTGGCTTTTTGCCAAGTTTTATTAATAACATTGTCTTTTAAATTAATATGGATCCTTAATATAATCTTGAAATCAATGTTATTGTTTTTTATTTTTTCCATAGTTTGAACATTTCTGACATTGGTTATTCCAATCAACATCAATGTAGGCAGATTGACATTACATTTTAGAGGTATTGGGTGTAATTAAAAGTTATTTTATTTACTACACATTTTTTAAATGGCAACAGGAGTAGTTCAGTGTACAGCTATGTTTGCTCTACTGTATAGAAAATTGTTATCCTTGTTTAGTTACAGTAAAGGTTTTCATTTTCATGACTTTGTAGACCAACACTTTCTGGCAAAATATTCCTGAACCATATATTATGTCAGTTCTCCCAATATGTTTGATAATATAATATAATATAGATGAAACTCAATTGAACTGTTTGCAATCTCTGTTTATACATCCATAAGCATCCCAGTCCTTGTTAACTGTAGGATATAGTTGTGTATTCTAATTGTTTGTTTGTTAATTTATTTATTTTTATGGCACTAATTCCCTCTAATGAAAGTGCAAATACTGGTAATGTTGTGCTGGGCCATTTCTCAGCTATTTGAACCCTTTTGTCTGGTTGATGGAGGTTGATTCTTTGTTATCCTGTTAGGCAAGGCTGTTGGCTACAGACTGTGCTGAATATTGGTCAGATTCATTGTAAACAATGACCTCTAAATGGGTGCTTAATTGCAGATTAATGAAATATTTATTGCTTGCCAGTTAATGCTCCATGGATTCCGGAGTACTCCAATTAACCTTTTAATTAAAGTGGGACAAAGAATGAGCTGCTAATTAATCCTCAATTGAATAACTAGTTGTTAAGTAATTCATAAATGAGGTTATTGAGGTTAAACAATGAACAATGTCTCAAGTTAATATTCGATTCGATAAGTTAAACAGTTTGTCAGGTGGAGTGACCGATATTTGCAATACAAAGTATTTGTTTATTTTTTGCTTTTTTGGCAAGTTGTTGCACTGAAGAAAAGGAGGGTGATTTCAGCTGTGTACTGAAATATAATGATTTACAAAGTTATAGATATTCTACAACCATAGTCTCTCAATAATAGTATGTTGTATATTGTTCTTTAGTCCTGTCCCCTATAGGTATTCATGAGATCATATTACTTTTGATAATGGAAGATTCCAGAACTGATACACATTCAGGAAATATGTTTGACTTTGTAAATGACTTGTAGATAGAGAAAGCTAGCATTCTCTTTATATGGACAAATGGACAAGACTTAGTTAGCTTAAAGCCCTGTGTAAAGAGCTGTGAGAGAGTGAATGGAATTGAAGGTTAGTAGAACTGCACTGTATGAAGGGAATTAAGAAATGTGAAGAAGCAGCTGATAGACCAGTGATGGTGAACCTGTGACACGTGTACCCAGAGTGGCATGCAAAGTCACAAGTGGTAAGAAGTTGCCAAAGCCAGACACAGGACAGGTGAGAGAGAGCAATCTTGTTGTATTTCTACTTACATTCTTGGCATTCCTAATCTTGTTTCTAGTTTGCCTTAATTGTAGTTAATTCAGTACAGCTGCCGTGTTGGTTATAGTAAATAGATTGAAGGAAAGGTGATCTAGTCAAGGAATGTTGAGATCTCCCTAAACTAGTAGGTGGGCTACTGGCCAAAGCCAGGAAGGATGCATTGGTCATGGTCCACATTGGAACCAATGACATAGGAAAGGGTAGGCCAGAGGTTCTGCAAGACAAAATTAAATAGTTAAGAAACTAAAGAGAAGAACCTCTGTAATTTTCTCTTAAATACTGCAGGTACCATGTGCCTGGCTAGGGAGACAGGCAGAGATTAGAAAGTTCAACATATGTTTGAAATCCTGGTTTTAGATTTATGAGGCATTGGTCTTCTGGCATAGATGGGACATGTACAAACAGGACTGTCTACATCTAAACAGAAGTGGGACTCTGACAATGGGAGATGTTCTACTAAGGAAAGAAAACAAAGGGAAATTGCTAGTAGGAAAATCCTGAAATGTTTGTACCTCAATGTCAGGAGAATACAGTTTAGATCTCCCTAAACTCTTGTGTTGTTGACTCATTCTCCCCAGTAGGCAGACACGGACCTGCAGACATAACAACCAAGTACCAGTTGTTTACTTTTTTACTTTTTTTAATTGTATTTTTGTAATCTGAAATGGCTGCATTGCGTATACTATTGTAGAGAGAGATTTTACAGTGCTGTTGTGCACTTAGCTTCACCTTTTCTGCAATCAGAAGAGGCAGTTACATAGAGCTTAGCATTCCAGACATTCCAAGCACTTAGTTCGGCAGACACTCCGCGCCAGCAGTCAGCGCCCCCTTTCCGGAGGGCCCCATCTCTAAAGGGCAGGGAAGCAATAAAGAAGGCAAACAGAATGTTAGGCTATATTGTCAAAAGTATAGAATTTAGAACAAGGGCAGTAATGTTCAGACTGTACAATGCACTAGTTAGAGCTCATCTGGAATACTGTGTACAGTTCTGGGCTCCACACTTCAAGAAAGATATCGCTGCTCTAGAGGCAGTTCAGAGGAGAGCAGCCAGACTTATTCCAGGTCTGAAGGGAAGGTCCTACTGAGAGACTGAGGGAACTGAACCTTTTCACCCTGGAACAGAGGAGACTACGTGGGGACTTCAAGTCTTCAAAATGATGGAAGGCATCAACCACATCAGACCAGAGGAGCTTTTCCAGATCAGCAGGGACACACGCACCCGGGGACACAAATGGAAATTGGGCATTCAAGAGAGAAAACAGGAGACACTTCTTCACATAGAGAGCTCTCACAATCTGGAACAAACTCCCCAGCAATGTGGTTGAAGCGACAATTTGTGAACATTAAACAATTGACTGGATAGGATCCTTGGATCACTTAGATACTAATGGACACCAAACAACCACGATGGGTCGAATGGCCATGATCATTCATATTTAACACTTCATAAAGTGTGCAAAAGCATGCTGTACATTCTCAAGAAATGAATAAATAAAGTATGCCTTTGATTTGTAGAGTACATTTATGCATGTATTTCATGGTAGTTTGATACCACTGCTATATAAAAAAAATCAGTACCACACAAAGAATATTAATCTATTATCAGTCTTAGATATTTTACAAAATGCAATGGATGCAGGTGACGGGAGGGTGGATGGAGGGGTTCTATCTGTCCATAGTGTTTTTGATTATTTTGCATTGTGGATTGCTGTTTGTTTTGTTGGCATGTTTGCTTAATAACTTAATTACAACAAAGAATAAATTTCCCGTTTAGCCTTTGCATCCCTAATTTATCATTGTATATCTGTATATCAAGCCTGATGGGTCCATGTAACTCTGTGTTAACTTAATATGAAGTCCCTGTTTCCTGCTTATTAAACGTTTTTGTTTTATGATGATATAAACTACATTACGAAAAATGTTGCAACAACAAACACAATGCAAAGGAAAACTCTTCATGAGCTCCTCTCACTTATTCACTTCTGCAATCTTTTTGTGGATCACCAGAGTAATAATCCCCTATTCCTCCTGCAGTGCAGTGAGAGCATTTGGTATCTGTTGTCTTTTCCTGATTTGCTCTTCCAGTTCATCCCAGAGGTATTCCGTCTGACGGGAGATCAGGACTCAGCAGACAGTAGAGTATATATTTTTAATATTTATTTATTTATTTATTTATTTATTTCTCTGTTCTATTATTTTCACCGTTTCAATTCTAGCTTTGTGCAGGGTAGATGTAAATGCACTCTCCACTAAATCCCAACTGTGGTGGCAGGATTCTTTTGTTAAACAAAACCAAAATCATAATAGCAAAGCTTTTGAGTTGCTTACAGTAGGCTGGATGAAGTGGTCTATGTCATCGGAGGTGCACAACTGACTGAGCACTGCCAGGGGAGGGTGGGGGTGAAATCTGTGGGGGGGAAATCTTGGTTCTGCACACACAAGTGACTCCTTGTGGCTCGCAAGTGCCTGCCATCTCAGAATGTTAACTGCTTCTTCTGTGACAAGCTCTCTGATAGAACTGATAGATGGACTATAGGCCTACAGGACTTGCAGCGGGGAAAACCAGTGTAATGCGTTGATGTTGCTCATATCAAGGGAGGACACATGCCTTGTCTCAATCTCCCTGGAACAGCTTGGATGTCATATTAGTTAGTCCATCAGTCACTGGCAATTCAATAATGTAGATTAATTGACAATTTAAATTGAAAAAAATAAAATATCCCATTTGCCCCTAGAGAAATATATTTGATCAATGCATTCTTCCAGTGTTCAATTATTACTGTGAAACCAGAACACTAAACACAAAAATGTTTAAAACTGCGGATGACACAAAGAAGCATGGACAGATGCTTGGAACAACAAGAGGACACCAAACAATACATGAATGTATCCAAGAACAAGCAAAAATATGTTAATTGAAAAGTGGCAATGGACCGGACACATCACAAGAAAAATAGAACAAAGAAGGGTCAAGGAAGCTATCCTGCATCTAAAAGATTTACAGGAGACTACTAAATCAAAAATGCGACAATGACATGACTGGCATATTTTAATTTTATCCATGAATGTTTCCTTTCTAAAAGACCTGAAACCAACAGCTGTAGAAACCAAACTATATATAAAATGGTTCCTCTTTTCAGACAATGTAATTCATTTGATTGCACAGAAACTATAGGGTGCAGGACTCACAATATATACCTGGTTAGTGTGCATACGCAGTTTTCATTTCAGAGTATCAGTGCTGGAATAAAACAGTAATAACAGCTTCCAGCTGTTGCAGCTGCAAAATCCTGCATTATAATGAAATCATTAAAATTAAAACATGTATTAAGACATGCATGCACTTCATAGCAAAGACTGTACACTGTACATGTTGCAATTCCCCCAGAACCCACACACTGACATGAGTAGAGACATGAAGTTTGATACTGAAGATCACATTCACTGATCTTAAAAGGTTGATTAAAAGGTCATGAGAATGGCAACCAGCAAATTCAAAAGGTGGAGCATTCCACTCTTGCCTCCTGAAATGCAGTGTATTGTGACTACAGTAGACTTAAGCCATCAGCTCCTATTTTTCTGTTTCACTTTACTGGATTAGGCTGACTTTAATCCCAGGAACAGTACATTTCTTACTATTGTCTGTCCTGCTGTTGAAATGTCTGCTTTCTCTCTCTCTCTCCCCATCTCTCTCTCTTTTCTATGTTTATTTCACCTATAAATGTAATTTTCTTGGAGCTTGACAAACACTGCAAATGTTGCACAGGCTGCTTAAAAGGAGATGAATGATGTTTCTGTAATTTGAAGGTGTGCAGTTTTATGACACTTGCCTAGGGCGTTTGTGAATCGGTTTGGCTCAATCTCTCACAATAGCAAAGGAAAGAGGAAGGCAAAATACATTATGTATGTATGTATGTATGTATGTATGTATGTATGTATTTATTTATTGAATGCATGGAATGGCATTAATTATCTTTGTGTGTGGGAAAAAAGGAATGTATAATGATTGAAAACAATGTCCTTCATGTGCATTGCTATGCGCACATCATTAAATAGCAGTGCATTCTGAATTACAGTGCAGTGTAGCTGTTACAGGCTCATTGGGTATATATATATATATATATATATATATATATATATATATAACTTTCTTTTGGACATTATCTCTCATTTTGGGGCTTAGCCTTGCAAGATCCTGATTGCACTCTTTATATCTCCTTTTTTTTGGCAGTGTCCGTTAAAACAGTCTCAACTAGGAAAGACTCGGTTTCTGGCACTTGCAGTCAAGTTACAGTGAAGTTCTGTTTTCTTTTTTCCTTTTTTTATTTTTTATTTTTTTTACATCATTCAATGCTTTTCTAAGAAGCAGATTTGTCTGGTACATGCAACCTGCCGAGCAGATAACCAGCTCCTTTTGAGTCCAGTAGTCAAAGCCCATCTCGTCTTCCGTTCTTTTCATATGTTTGTTTTTGTTTCCTCTGCCTAAATCTAGCCTAACAATTCCCGCTACAACACCTACCTTTTTTCGTGCAAGAATGAGACACGTAAAACCAATTACAAAAATTTAATTAGAAAACACAAACTTCAAATGTCGCCACTAATCTCTCAACAAGACATGTTTCCATTTCCTGGATGATTTTGTGTAAATGTTTATATCGTTCCACTATGCTTGTGTGTGTGTGTGTGTGTGTGTGTGTGTGTGTGTGTGTGTTTCAAACGTAAGTATTGTGCAGCAAACACCTTGCTCCAACAATTGAAGTCTAGTGTGTTAAGGTCTTCTACTAAATATGAAATTCAGTGAGAAAGGATTGGTGTTTGTGTGAGGGGGAGGGGGGTGGTGGGGGCTGCCAACTTGCAATACACAGAAGATTAATGAGTCCATGGAGCTATGTCTCTTATCACGGTAATGCACATGTTGCTCTGTGTATACAAAATGGGGCTTCTCTGTCCTGTGATTTTCAGGCTTGAATTAGCTTACAGTTTGCTCCCTGGTGAGCTACAATTTTATGTGACCTGTTTGTTTAGCAGTTTTCATTATAGAAAAGTACGCATTGTACCTGATTGTGGGACTCCAGTCTGGTACATAATCCAACAATGCCTAGACATCGAATATTGCTCCCAGTCCATCCAGACAATTGTTGTTCAACTTCCCATTTAACATGCTGATAAACAGCCCTCTTTTTGGAAGGAAAATGTGGATAAAGCAATATTCAATGAATGCTGAAGTTTTTTTTTCTTCATATTTTGCATGTGTACCCTTTGTCTTGCCTTTGTGAAGCAGCACTGTTCAATATTGTGGTCTTCAAGATTTATACACTTATTAGTTTAATCGCAGATCTGTCAAGGTGCAATTTGATAAGCACTTGAGTAGATGTACTTAAGATTAAGCATGACACTAGGTCTCCCGTTTGTATTGTTGGAAAGGTGAACAGACACAATTGAAATTCATGGTCCTTGGGCTTTTGGTGTTCCAGTACAGTACCCAAAAGTGTGTGTGTGTGTATGGGGGGGGCGAATAGAGTAATATTGTATATGAAGACTAATTACGTGCTTCAGTGAAGAAAGACCTGGCTTTCCCTGGAAGCAACATGCTCTCAGAAACTAATATAGTTTTTACACTATTCGGGTGAAGATGCATGAGATTTTCCATTTTATTCTGTTTTTTAAGCTCCGAATAGGTGCAAAGGTATTGACAAAATCTTCCCTGAAACATCTGGTTTAAAATTATACTTGTTTATTAAATTATCTTTTTAGTTTTATTTTTTGGCTGCAGTGCAGACAGTGTCACAGCTGTGGCATTACCTGCCACATGGTGCAGTGAATTACTGTCACAGACAATGAGTTTTTTAGAGCTGCTTTTGATTACAATGTAGTGGTTGTAGGCACCAATGGGAATTCCACCAATGGGAATTTAAGTTATACTAATTTCCGTATCTCTTTTGTTTCTGTGTTCCTCTAAGGGTTCAGCACAAAATCATATGTATTCTTCCCTAAGGTGAACGCTGACCTGCAAAAAGACACATTGTGAGAAGGATGGGTTAATAAATATAGAATGAAGAAGCCCCAAGTCAAAGTTCAAGTATCAAATAATAATAATATCAAAATCAAATTGTTTCACCTTATCCAGGAAGCACCCAATATCTTATTGCCATAATTCTAAGACATTATGAGATTTAAGATTCTGTGTACCCAATCTGAGGCTTGGATGACTGATTTTCAATGGTTTATATAAACCTCTTGGCAGATAGCCTCACTGAAAAGGGTCTTCAGCCTATGGGCTAATACTACTAATAATGATACTAGTACTATTACTCTAACTTTTTAGATTAGATTAGAATCACTTTATTGCCATGGTACATAAAAATGCACTAGGAATTTGTCTTGGTGAAAATGGTCACAGAAAAGCACAACACACAACAGAAGTAGACAATTCCAGGTCAGATGACAATAAATAAATAATAACGCAAGATGCTATTGTGATATTGTAACATACATAAAAGTCCAAATGTTAGTTCTTTCCGGGATGATTATTGATAAGACTAACAGCTCAAGGGAAAAAAGTTGTTTTGGTGTCTAGCTGTTTCGGTGTTCTACTACTTCTAATATTAATAACTATGCCATTTCAGTAAAGTTGCATACTCAATGAGGAAAATACCAGACTAAATATTAACTCTAAAGGAACAACAGAGCAGTGTCTTTTCTGAATGCCTTTTCATACATTATAAAACACATTTGAATATCTCTTAAATTGATCTGTCTAACTTGAAATGTGTATTCTCCAATATTAGTTTTTTCCCCTCCATAAAACCCTTTGGAATGTCTGCATTACATATGATGTTGCCGTGAATTTCAATGGATAGTTGTATTTAAGTATATTGTCATTTAAGGATCTTAAGGTTTGATTTGTGGCTGAAGTTATTCTGAACTCTGAATGAAACTGAAGCTTTGATCAATCTAAATATTCAGTTTGAATTGGCTCCATAGCTCACAGTCAAATTCTTGTGATCCTACATATTTACACAGAGTGTCACAGCTTCTTCAACACTTGCAACACTTATCAATAAATTAATTAAAAGCAGGTTAGAAAATTGGCCATGGGATAGGGTGTCAAAGTTGTGTGTCCCAGTGGTTGTGTTATATTGCCGTCTTCAGCTGAAATTGTTTAGTCTGATCAATAGTAACAAGATTTGTGCAGAGAGCAAGTAGGTCAAATTATTTGTACAGTTGCTTTTCCTGTTTTTGTTTTTGTAAACACATATACGGTTTAAGCTCTGACTCACATATTTCAAAGCTGAGCCTGAAGATTGTACTGTTGTTGTACAGTTGTACTGCCGACAAGCAGAGCTGGAAAAATATATATTATATGAGATGCTGAAATTCTCAGTGTTAGGTAGAAGTGAAAACAATCTGTTCACATTAAGTATTGCAATTGTAATTGGCAATTAGCTGGTAGATCAGTTTTCAGTTTGTGTGGATCAAAATAGAGAAGAAAAACAGAACATAAGAAAGGTTACAAACATGAGTAGGCCATTCGACCAAGCATGCTTGTTTGGATTGTTGTAGATAATTGAGAGAATTTAATGCGGCCTTTTCCTGAAGGAACTGAGAGAGTTGTCTTCAACTGATTATGCATTGTCCCAGATCCCTGCCACTCTTTGTGTAAAGAAGTCCTATTTTCAGTCTTGAACTTTATCGTCCACTTTTGACCTCTGAACCTTGTTTTATTATTTAGCTTTAAGTAGTCTTTGGGGTTCACTTTCTCGAGTCCATTCTGGATTGTGGTAACCTGAATCAAATCCCCTTATGATTGCTTCCATATAAGATTAAGTAGACTCTAGGGAGGAGGGTGGAAGCATAAGAAAATATAACTGGAAAGTGTTTTCTTTAACAAATTGTTTGATGAAGAGTCTGCTTATGAAGTTATTGGATCAGCTCAACATAAAATAAATAAATACATACGCCCATTCATAGATGTACATGTTGGTGTATTGTTTGCTGAAGAGAGCTCCTCTGAATCAAGGAGTGTTGAGAAGAGCTTAGTTGGCAGGAGTAATGGTGTAGTTTTCCATTATGTGAATTTCAGTATCGTTTCAGCGTCTGGAAACCTATTTCTTTTCCTAAATTAAAGCTAAATATTAGACATTGAAAGCTTTATCTGTGCCAGCTCTCCTGGCCCTCTGTCATGTGGAACACTGTGTGATGGCCTAACATTTTGGTTATTTCTCCTGTCTGCTTTTTTTTAGTTTTTCTTTAAAGAGGCCTACGTTAAAATAAATAGAGCTTCTGCCCCTAGCGCTGCTTTTATATTTATGTTTAAGTAGACTGGTCCTCACTAAATTCTGCATTGAACTCTTGTACATATGCTGTCTCCTTTTTGTGTCAGCGGAACAGTTAATTGCTTTCATAAATTATTTATTTTCTTGTAATGGAACCAAATATTTTTGAGTTTCCTCTTATCTGGTTTGCAAATGCTGAGTGTGTATCAAACTGTGATAAATCATATGGAAGACAGCTACCATATGTTACTTACTGATTAATACTCTTTACTATCATATAGTGTATATGAATTATAAAGTGTGTGGGACATTAACAATTACTGGCGATCCATGTATCCATCTGTTTGTCTGTGTGTGGAATAGAAATCAGTAATTTGGTTTCAAAATAAAGTTGTTCTATATGCTAGTAAACTAATGCAAAGTAGAGCAGTATATTATTTTTAAACATGTTTTTTTAACTGTTCCTTTCTGCACCCCCGTTTTGATGAGATTCTGAAATGATGGCAGTCATAGATTGTGCTTTAGCAAATTACTCCGACATTTGCATTCCTGCAGAATCAGCAAAGTGTAACATATATTATATAGTAGGCCTTATCTTTTTTATTGAAATCAGAGGGATAATATTCTTTCTCCTCAGGTCTACTGACATTTTATGATTGTATATTATATTGTTTCATTTGTGTTTTGTTTTGTTCTTCCATTAACTGTAATACACGTACAATTACACTATTCCTTGTGTCACCCTTTTTTCATAAATTATATAAATCAAAATTGGGAGACGAATACGATACATTTACTGTGCTTTTGCAACTTCTAGTTAATCAAAATCTTTGTCAAAACTACTTATATATTTTACACCCTCCACCCCCCGCACTTACCTCATCTGTAACTAGATTTGCACTTTTAATGTTGTTAATTGCAAAGTGAGAAAACAGATGCAGGGATGTAATTGTATTCTCTTTTGACTGTTGGCTTTCTCCATGGATTGAAGAGCTTTGGCCACAAATCAGGGACCAAATGGGAGTTGCAGACCAAAAGGGGGTCTTT
Organism: Amia ocellicauda; assembly: GCF_036373705.1. Classification (NCBI taxonomy): domain Eukaryota; kingdom Metazoa; phylum Chordata; class Actinopteri; order Amiiformes; family Amiidae; genus Amia; species Amia ocellicauda. The sequence goes on from NC_089858.1 coordinate 40,347,882, forward strand.
GCTTTGTCAGGGAGTGAGGGAAGGGATAAGGGGGATTCAGGTGAGAGAGAACATTTTGTGGGACAGATTGCTGCACAGCTGTTTAACACAGTCTGAAATCTGTCTACAGCCAGACAAAGTGAAGCAGAATAAACAGGCATCTTCAAGAACAGACAAAACTATTTTCCCAGCAAGTGGGGTGAGTGGAGTGCAGAAAGGTCAAGAGATGATCAAGCACGGAAGACAGAGCAGGAGAAACAAGTGAGCTGGATGTAAAGCTGATCGTTTTTTTATTTCCTGCAACCCACACACACACAGACACCCACGCAAGCAGCAACTTGAACAGTGTCTTCACACCAGGAAAACAGTGGTTAAGTTATAGGATTATAGGGCAGCAGTGTGGAGTAGTGGTTAGGGCTCTGTACTGTGCTGTGGAGTCGTGTGGGTTCAATCCCCAAGGGGGGGGGCATTGCTATTGTACCCTAGAGCAAGGTACTTTACCTAGATTGTTCCAGTAAATGTAAAAAATATATAATGTGATATGTTATAACAACTGCTAAGAAATTGGCTAATAAGTGAGAAAGTCACTTCAGGGTGCAAAGTTACATTTGCTCAATGTAAAGATTACACCATTTGTTCTTGAGTTTTTGTAGCCATTATTAAAACACCTGGTCTTCATGAGCTAATTGAAAGTTACCTATTTAACCAAAGCAACAAGTAAGTGCCTATCCTAGGTGTACACAATGTTAGCTGCACCAGAATCTAGTAGGTTCTAAGACCTTGTCAAAGTACAAGTTAGGGTCACGGTCGTGAAGGACAACTCACAGAGCCTGCAGAATACATCTCCCTGCACTGTCACATCCTCTTTCTATCTTTAGATGCTTTTTAGCCTTCATAAAGTGATCCTCAGGTGGCAAAGTGCAAAGCAAGTGAGATGCTTTATTCCTGCTCTTGCGAGATGACCTTTTCAGGGCCTTCAAAAGGACACCAGATGTAATACAGCAATTCCCATAATGTGGCGGATGCATTTTCTGGTTGTGTCACCTTGCTTGCGCTGTTGGCTGGAGTGAGGATGACAGGTCTGCTAATGGCCTTTTTAAGCTATTTTTTTACACAGGGATTTTGCTGTGACATACAGGATTACTACTGCAATCCAGGCCTCAACTGATTTCAAGAGTGTACCTGTGAGAAGACGGCTAAGAAGATGCTTACCAGATACGGGAGCCACTGTCTAAACTGCCCCACTATGTTGTGACAGTGGATCCTACAGTGGAAATTTTCACTGCTAGATGTCTTCATGCTGTTTATGTAGTTATGTAATTGATGCCGATAACTGTCAGCACATACCTACTCCCTCTCTAAGTGGGTAGCTGGTGTGTGTGTGTGTGAGTGTGTATATGGTGTGAGTGAGTATGTTTGGAATGCCAACATTTTTTTTTTGTTTGGTTGATTTTCATGATTCCTCTTTTGAAATATCTTGCACTCCATTGATCAACTTCGTAATCAGCTCAGACTTCCAACTGCAAACCTCCCCACCGCTGTGCACAATCAATGGCACATTGAGGTGCCATTGCATCATCCTGACTTCTGAAACCTTCCCTGAAAGCCTCTCTGCTTTTGAGAAAGTGGAGAAAGTGTTGATCAACATGATCGATGCTTGGGACTTCAGCTTCCCAATGGGCATATGACAAATATAAGCAATTACAAGAACCAATGTTCAGTTGCTGTTGTTATGTTATTGTTACCCGCTATACTGCTACCCCTGCTGACTGCCAAACTCCAACTTCCAAAGCCAAACAAACTGACTTATAAGCATTGTCACTCACCTCGTATAGCACCAATTAGTGACCCAACATCCCTTGTACAAGCTCGTCAGGTATATGCTGTTAACTTTTTAGGAAAGGGTGACGACTGTGTTCTTGAAGACATACACCATTTAACCAATCTAAAGTCTTGGTTTGATTTGTTTAATCTGAAAGGCTTGACACAGTCTAAAATAAGCGACTTCTATAAACCACAATAAACAAAATACAAAGGACAAAAGAAGAATACATAGAAATGTACAGTGAGAGGTTTGTTAAATGCTAATTCTGCTTAATCCCAACAAATTAAAAGCAGAGTACTGTAGATTTTTTATTATATTTTTTCTGTTTTAACAGTACATAAATAACAATGCAATGTGCTACTGAAGGTACAGTATTTTATAACTGCTTTATGTGAAAATAAATGCAGTAGATTTAAACATTCATGACACTGTAAAAACAACTAGTTGCCATGTATAGTCAAGTTTATGACCATCAATACAGTAATGTAGATGTATTTATTTATTTATTTATTTTGCTTGGTTGACACAAAGTAACTGATGGAAAATACATTTTGTTAAATACTATTGACATTTAAATATTGTACTGCAGTAGGGCCTACTAGTGTAGCCGCTGTAAAAAGCCTTATTAATTTTTTTTTTTTATAAAATATGCATCTTTATTAAAATAACCTTGACATGAAATAGACTTAAAATAAAACCCTTGCATTTTTTGCCCAATGTTTTTTACTAGGTGGTATAACAAGAGCTGACACTATATGTGTGTGTGTGTGTGTGTGTACAGTTAGAATAAAACAAAGCAGAACAAAATGAATGGAAAACACCATCTGTAAGCAAATTATCATTCATATTCAGAACTTGTCCCCTTTGAAATACTATATGAGGAGCTGCGTGTTGCTGAAGTAGAACGTATGTCTGGCTGCATAAAGCGGGTTATTTGGCAGGGGAAATGGATGATAAAAGCAATTAGTATAGCTTTGTTTTATTTACGAAATTGTTTTCTAAGAAGGCATCTTATGGGAGTACAAACTGCAATGAAGAAGTCTAATTATGCATAGCCAAGGAGGAGAAAACTGAAAAAGTAATAGATATTGATTGTCTTAGTTATTCATATTTGTTAATTGGCACTTAATTACTTCCAGGGAAGCGGGAGAAAATTAATGTGACATGGGCAATTAATATTCAAACATTTTGGCTAAAAGTAGTTTGTTTTTTGTTTTTTCCCCCCCTTTTCTTATTCTACCAATTCCAACTATTCTTTGCAATGGATTTTAATGGTTTTCAATTCAATGTACCCTCACAGTGATCTAGGGTAACCAGATCTCCAGTAAACCCCAAACAGAGATCTCTACTTGGCAAAACAGCTACTGATTAAAATACACAACACATCCTACCTTGCACTGTTGCTAGGTGAACTACTTATTCCTCATGGACTGGAGATGTTGACCCCTTCAAGAGAGGATATTCTTTTGGGTTATTTTCTAATTATTTTTTCATCTAAGATTTTGGCCTGAAATAATTAGTACTGTTGAGTCCATGCCCCTGTTTAAGCAATCACCCTGGCTTAGCTTTGAAGTGACAGTCTACCTTTCATCCTTAGAATCAGTTGTGAACAGCCATTCGCCAATTATACCAGAAAACGAATGTAACACTATTGTATAGATATAACTATTGTTCCTCATTACAGTGAATAACATAAAGATAATGTATGTGCATACTGTCCAGCATGTTGAACATTATAAATATAAAATGGATTTGTGTTGATTGTTTTTATAACGCCTACTTAAGATGTTAGTCCAAAGATGTTACGGTTTCACTTTATGTTATGTAGATTGGTTTTTGCACATTTCCCATTGAATGCAGATGCTTTCCTTACATATTGCCATTTAAATACATTTGCTTAATTAACATATTGCATTCTCCCACTTTTAAATATACTACAGTGTAATGTAATTTCTGTCCACATGAGTGCACTTTGAATTATAATCTGGGATATTGATAGTTAATCTGAAAATGTGGGGTATATTCAGTAATGAGTTGAATGCCTGCTAAATTCCCATATTTGCCACCTTTATATAGATGAGATGTAACTGAATATAATACTTTTATGGAGTAAGTCCAAAAAAACAAAACATTGTGATACATAAAGTGCAGCTCTCAGTGGATTTACCTTTGCATGTCACTTTTGAATGAGTAAATAGCTGAAAAGCAATCATACCTCTTAACAGGGCTTATTAAACACATCTTGAAACAGTGCAATGGGCTCTTAGCGAATGATGCTCCACTGGACTTTACTGGACCTTAAATGTTATTTATCACTGTTTTTCACAGTTGCATACTTGAAGCTGAAACACAGCTTCAGATGTTATTCTGCCACTCTGCTTCTACTTCAATGACTATTCATATTGACAATTTCACAGGCAAGGGCTGCTGTGAGTGACTGCCCTGTGTAATTTCTCCAGAAACAATTTAGGAAGAACAACAGGTGCTCCAAAATAGCATTTTAGAATTTTGTGTTTGCATTTATCATTGGATGATGAACGAACGCTTGGCTTCTTTGTTCTGTCCTTTCTCTTTGAACCCTCTTTATGGCTAATCAACAAAGCTGAGAGTAGAAAACATCCTGAGCTCAGTTGTTTTAATGCGTTATCTTCTCTCAGCAATATTTATTTGAGGTGCAGCTCTATTTTAAAATGAGGCATGTTTCATAAAGACAGCAGTTAAATATTACAGATATACACACAGATGTATATACAGTATATATATGTTTGTGTGTCTGTATATATATATATATATATATATATATATATATACACTCACCTAAAGGATTATTAGGAACACCATACTAATACTGTGTTTGACCCCCTTTCGCCTTCAGAACTGCCTTAATTCTACGTGGCATTGATTCAACAAGGTGCTGAAAGCATTCTTTAGAAATGTTGGCCCATATTGATAGGATAGCATCTTGCAGTTGATGGAGATTGGTGGGATGCACATCCAGGGCACGAAGCTCCCGTTCCACCACATCCCAAAGATGCTCTATTGGGTTGAGATCTGGTGACTGTGGGGGCCAGTTTAGTACAGTGAACTCATTGTCATGTTCAAGAAACCAATTTGAAATGATTCGACCTTTGTGACATGGTGCATTATCCTGCATCAGAGGATGGGTACATGGTGGTCATAAAGGGATGGACATGGTCAGAAACAATGCTCAGGTAGGCCGTGGCATTTAAACGATGCCCAATTGGCACTAAGGGGCCTAAAGTGTGCCAAGAAAACATCCCCCACACCATTACACCAACACCACCAGCCTGCACAGTGGTAACAAGGCATGATGGATCCATGTTCTCATTCTGTTTATGCCAAATTCTGACTCTACCATCTGAATGTCTCAACAGAAATCGAGACTCATCAGACCAGGCAACATTTTTCCAGTCTTCAACTGTCCAATTTTGGTGAGCTTGTGCAAATTGTAGCCTCTTTTTCCTATTTGTAGTGGAGATGAGTGGTACCCGGTGGGGTCTTCTGCTGTTGTAGCCCATCCGCCTCAAGGTTGTACGTGTTGTGGCTTCACAAATGCTTTGCTGCATACCTGGGTTGTAACGAGTGGTTATTTCAGTCAAAGTTGCTCTTCTATCAGCTTGAATCAGTCGGCCCATTCTCCTCTGACCTCTAGCATCAACAAGGCATTTTCGCCCACAGGACTGCCACATACTGGATGTTTTTCCCTTTTCACACCATTCTTTGTAAACCCTAGAAATGGTTGTGCGTGAAAATCCCAGTAACTGAGCAGATTGTGAAATACTCAGACCCGTCTGGCACCAATAACCATGCCACGCTCAAAATTGCTTAAATCACCTTTCTTTCCCATTCAGACATTCAGTTTGGAGTTCAGGAGATTGTCTTGACCAGGACCACACCCCTAAATGCATTGAAGCAACTGCCATGTGATTGGTTGGTTAGATAATTGCATTAATGATAAATTGAACAGGTGTTCCTAATAATCCTTTAGGTGAGTGTATATATAATGTATATACAAACTTAATATGAATGTCCCACTAGTTCTAAAATCACAGTTTTATGCATCAAAGCAGCTCCTGTGCCCTCCACGCTTCACTGTGGTAGTGGACCCCTGTTCCCACAGGAGCAGGGCCACAGACCCACTGTATGACTCAAATTAATATACACATTGGGCTAGCCAAAACACTGGAGTAGCCACAGCTGAACACAACAGTATATACAATGTAGGCATCAGGAGAACATTCATGCCGCCTCCATGCAGCACAGGAGCAATCTCGCTCAACTGAATAGTACAGAGCAGCCAACAAACTATATACACTGCGAGGTGCAAGAACCAGTTCGTGCACATCCCGGGCAACAAAGGAGCAGCTGTCAACCACTGGACTAGCACAGCTATACGCAGAACAACAGCAAGCTCTACCATTTTGTGAAAAACTAACTATATACTACACCGCGGGGTACAGCAGCCAGATCGTATGTCCTCCGCTGGGGACAGCAGCTGCGGTCCCCTGCTCTACTAGCTCACAGCTAGAGCAGAGTCACAGACCTGCCATCCAATGAACTATACACACAGTGAGGCAGGCATCTGGAGGCAGTCCACAGCCCTCTGGATCACTGCCCAGAACTCCCAGTCCTGTCCCACAGGAGCAGCGGAAGTGTCGTCGCTCAATGAAGAAGAAGGGGGCAAGCCCAGTTCCCCTTCCATGAGCTCTGTCTCTGACTCCAAGCCTGTGTGGGGGCTGAGTGATAGGTGATCCTCCTTCCTGGCTGCCTGTCTGCTGTCCTTGTCTGGATGGTCAAGTCTCACTGCCTGTCCGTGGAGTTGGACCTCTTGCGCCGACGCCTCGGCAGGGAGGGAGCCAGCAGCAGTGAGGAAGAGGAGGAGGGGGCCCGGGTGTGCCGCCTCGAGGTTCTCCCTTGGCACTCTGCTGCCTGCATTGCAGCAGGCAAAGTTGTAGCAGCTTCCGAGGCTGCAGTCCTTGAGGATTAGGCAGAGGGGCTCAGGGAGAGGTGGAAGCTCTGGCTCCCAGAGCCCCTGCTGTCGCTTGCTGAAGTGGGGGATCTCTGTATGCAGCAGTGGTTGTGGCATTGTCCTGCATGGGACTGGGCTATAGTGGGGCAGGGGTCCGCAGTGGGATTGCGCTCATTGTCAGTGCCCAGTCACATGGGTTAAAGGACCTCCCCACTCCAGGAGGGCAAGGTCCAGTAGCTGTTAGCGTGCTCACCTTCTCGCCGAGTGCCACGCGGTGCATTGCCAGTAAGCGTGCAGTGATGGCACTGGTCAGTGTGCCACAGCAACTGGGCACAGACGGTACAGAACAGTAGTGTTAATACTAAATAATATTAACTATACACACAGACAGACAACAAGGATGTAGCACAGGAAGTGCAGCCAGCCAACTGAGTATGCAAGTTTGTTCAGTCACACTTTACAATAAGTTACAGTGATTCCTCATGAATTAATACCACAATTCATCTGAGTTTTTAAGTTAATCACATGTATAACAGAGTTAGGGTTAGGGTAAGTGTGTATTCATGAGCTCAACATCAGAACTCAGATGTTGTTCATGATGTATTGATGTTTAAATCCTATAGTATTCATATATGAATTCATGAGGAATTATGGTACCTTAATGTAAATACTGTTTGGTCAATTGCAACAACACAGAACAGAGAGCTCAAAATTCTTGAGTCCAAGCGAAGAGACAAAACAGGAAGTTCCTTTGTGTGCGTCACCTTTTATACAAACAGGAAGTAGGAAGGGACCTGTTTGAGTGACTGACACAGGGGCCAGTGACATATAGAGAATTATTTTGATAGAGTTACGTTTCGATCTGGTTCCAATGGAAGTGCACAGAAACCCTCCCCCTTGGCCAGTGCTTCTGACTTGAAAGATATCAAATGAAGTGGCAGTTTCCACTGTATTGTGACCTTTCCCACACATTGGCCTCATGTAAAGCTACTTTGGAATTTGCTTTACAGTCCAGTAACTGTTTCTTTCCATGTTGCCAGCACTTGTATGTGCAAATCTCCAAGTAAATAGGCCTCCAAAGGGCATCTTTTGGCAGCTCACTGTAAACAGCATATCTTGATACTTGGTTGTCTTAGACATCATTATCTGCTTCCTGCATCCTAGGGGATGTCCACTCTGCTGTTTTCCCGTTTGATTTCCCTTCTCTTATTGCACACGTCTGCACTGTACAAGAGTCAACCCAGGCATCTTTCGGTCAAGGTTGAATTTCATTACTCTCCTCGCAAACCTGCAGTCAAAAGTTTGGAGCACAGATGAAATGGGAATCTAGATCTCTTTGATGTTGACTTCACAGCACCCTCAGTTATCTTGGTTGCTCAGCAATTCTTAGGAGTTTCGGGGGGGTTGCTTGCCATGGTAAGGTTGCAGCATATGAGCCTAGTGCAAATCCTTAGACAGCCCAGTCTTTTCATCATTGTGGAGTCCTATCATTGACACTGTTTTCCAGTATTTGTCCGACACGCAATTTCTACAAAACCGCAGTTTTTTTCTGGTGCTTTCAGCTAGACAGTTCATTCAAAATCTGCTTTAATGTCGGAAGGTTATGTGATTAGGTTTTTATGGGAACGCTTTCAAGCTTGTATGTGGTGGTTTGTGTCCTTTTTGTTTTTGTGCTTTTTTATTGTGTGCTTTCCCCCCCCCCACCTCATGTCCGGTACTTAAGAGACTGTCTGATCTCTCTTGGCATTGACTTAAGGGAATTGTTGCAGTGATTGAAAGTGACATTTGATGTGTCAGGAATGAATTGTAGTGTCACACACACTCTTTCATATATAGATCAGCTGAAAGGGGAAGTTAGTGTAGTTTATGGGGCTGGGCCCTGTATTTGAACTGCCTTCTCAGATATGCTTAGGGGCATCAAGATCGCTACACTAAAAGGCTTTTTCCCTCCAGTACACAGAGGATTTGTACACAAGGGAGTTTCATCACTGTGATATATAAGTCCCGATGTTACCTGTGCTTAAACGTGCAACGACAAACCATTTTGATGTAGTTATTTATAAAGTGAACTCCCTGTAATTTGCTTTCATTCAGCCCAAACAGAACCCAGGGGTTTTCTACTGGCAAGGAAAAGGATACAATTTTTTGGCAGATCAATGACCACAGCCTTCACCACATAGACCCTAAATTAAATGGATATCTGTTGAAAGGGAATTAGAAAGCAGAGAAAAAAAAGACAAACAAACAAACAAACCATCCTGAGGTTGTACAGGCATCTCCTATGTATCTAATCAATTCACAGTACTGGTCCTATTATGTGAATGAGGAGAAGAAAGAAAGAAAAAATAACATACAAAATTTGAACCCCAAATGTGTAATAGAAATATGCACAAAGCTCAACATTAAATGGCCTACACATATTCCCTAACATAGTGGAATTGGCCATTTTACAATATATTTATACCCGTAGAATAAATATCTACCTTCTGGGACCCAAACTACCTCTTGCAAAAGGAATAATCTCTGGCCTAACTGGAGTAAAATCAAAGCTGCTCATTTTAATGTATTGTGCCCTGATTTTGCCCCACACTGAGCCATATTCAATCACTTTATGGCATTCTGGATATTTTAGAACCAGATTTATTTGTATGTGTCTGAAGAAGCAGCAACAGCAATTCCTGAACCTATAACCCCCAGCCACAGAAGTAATTTCAGATCACCCCTGTATCAACATCAGCATCTTAACCACTGCAGATTTCCCCCCCAGTGTCGCTTCTTTTCACAACACTTCCTGCAAAACGAATCCGTTGTCATGACAGTAGTTTGGTAGAAAACTACACAATATCTTCCAACTGGATCTCAAAATACCCCAGAAGTGGGACACCAAGAAGAATAGCTCTGCTTTTTTAATCATCATTATTATTATTATTGTTTGCCACAGAAAGCATTTTTATAGATTTTTGTAGTCAGTTGGTGATTATTACTTTGTATGTGTGCTCAGTTCACTTCAATGCAGCACTGCAATACAGCTATTGGCTGATCCAATTTATTTTAATGTGTAACCCAACAACTGTCAGGAAGATCAGAGAATACTGCTTGAACTCATAGTTAGGTGCCTATTATACCTGTAAATCATATGACCTTATTTTGACAAATATATACAGAAATGCATATACATTGCTAACTGAGAAATGTTGGCTTGTGGTAAAGGACTTAAGGAGACAGCTTTGAAGTTCTGTGTTTTACGACTGGCCTGTGCTCAGCAAAGTACGACACATAACACATCCATGCTGGAGCCCAACTGACATATGGGCTGCCATGCCCATCTCCACAGAGACTAGCCCCACATTCCAATTGAAGATTTATTTTGTGAAACACAGACATTCACAAAGTAATTTATATATTACATAGACCAGGGCAACAAACCCAAGCACAAATTACATGCTGGTAACAAAAGTGTTCCCCAGCTTCTTCCTCATGTTTGATAACAAACAATAAGAGGTATTCTAATTAGTAATTCTATCTCAGAACCAAAACATGAATAAGCCATGTTTAGTCTTAAAAGAAAGAGCATTAGCTAAAACAAACATTGGACCATTTATATTTCACATACAATGCAACATTAACATTTGGAAAGAGAATTATTCACACATCCTAATTGATCCTCCACTGACATGGGCAAAAAATAACACCTGAAATATCAGCTGAAAGGTCATGCTTTGAGGGACTTGAAAATGAAACTGATAGAACTAAAACGACAATATAGAGAGTTAGAAACTCTAGGCAACATTTGAACCATTTTTCACATTCCTCAAAGCCATCACACCCCCAATACACAATATGTATTAATCAAGGGAGAGGAATAGCAAAGACTGCTTCGATTCGAATATGACCAATCAGAAGTTTGGAAGGAAAGAGATTAGAATCTCTCTGTCTAAAACAAGAAACAGAAAGTTAAAACTAGCAATTGGGAGTGGCACTATTGGGAGTGGTACAATTTGGAGTGGAGTGGAACAACCTGGGAGAAGAAATCAAGGAGACAATATCCAGGAAGACTGAACAGAACCAGAACCAGATCTTCTCCACCAAAAACCTCAAAGCTTTGCAATCATCCTCAAGTGGACGCAGTCTGCTAGCCCTCCCTGCTATCAAATGTCTGTGTAGCGTTATGTTGGGTGTATTTGGATAAGAGCATTTGGGCTCTGAGCTGAAGCACTGATCTAAAGAAAACCTCTCCCTCCCAAAGTTATCAGATTCCCTTAGCTCATCAGCTTGGAACTGGTTTGCATCAAAGTAACAGTTTTGGGGAGGATGGCACCAAGAAGAGGCCAAATAGGTTGGAATCCTGCTATGAGATGTCTGGAGAAAGGGGCCTGTAGGTGATAAAAACTGAAATAAAAAAAAACGAGAGCTGAAATCCCGACATAGAGCTACGAACCCGGGTCAACCGGCATTTCCAAAAGATGGCATGGATTGACATCAGTCATAAATCAAGCCCCCCTCCAATAGGACACTGGGGGCTGAAACCGAAATCCAATCTCAAGAACTCAGGGACCAATCACCTATTGATCTGACAGACTATAAGGAACAGCGGACAGTCTTTCTCTCTCTCTCACCTGAACCAGTAACTCGCTGCCACAGCTCAACCTGTAGCTCTGTTGCCAGAACCGGAACCAGAAACCAACCAAGTCTTTGCCGGCAACAGAAGAGTTAAACTGGGAGAAGAAGATTGAGCCGTACGAAGAATTCTTTTAAAGGACTTTATTAAATAAAGAACTTTACAGACTGCGCTGCCCACCTGTGCCCACCTGATCAGTGGAGTTTTACAGCTGGACAATTGACTAAGTCGACTGTATACGAAAGTGTCAGTCATTTAAATAGCTATTTGAGTCTTAAGAAACTTGACCCTAGGAACGAACAGGGCCCTGCTTTCCTCAAAGACTTTGTCTTAAAATAAGTACGGTGAGAGACCCTGCTTGCCAAGAAGATTTTGTGCACAACCTAGGAGCCTTCAAACCATTGGAAAATCTGTTAGGAAACGACTCTACTTTCGCGAAACCCCAACTTCCAGGTGCATCGACTGAGTGGAAGTTCTTGGACAAAGCCGAACCGGACTGCCTTTGTTCCAAACCACACGGACCTCGTGCCGTGTGCTGTTATCTGAGCCCGAAGCCAGAGAGGCCTCTCTGCGACGAAGTTCAGATAAGTTTAACAGTTTGGAGTTCATGATTCATGACATTTGAGAAATCAATTAGAAATGTTAATCTGTGATTCATAACTCTAGAATGTGTAATATCATTTAGTTTTCTTAATTATAAATGTGTGTTGCATTAAACTGTTTTGTTGATAATTTTAGAAATAAAATCTGTCAACGCCGAGAAATATCTTCTCATTCCTGTTTAACTGTTTAGTCTGAAATTGACACAAGTTAATAGACATTAGATTATTGGTGGCCCTGCCTATCCTTAATCATTGAATAATAATCAGTTAAGGGAAATTGTGGTAACAAGTAATGATAGGATCTTTCTCGGCACCTAAACGTAAATGAGACTGATATATATATATAACGAGAAGTTACCTGACATAAATACTAACCTGCGTAGTTATTTAATGTCTGACTAATAATACTAACGAGAGACTCCCCTTCGTCTTACTAACCGGTATTGTAGTCAATGTGTTTATAACCTTTTTTTGTTTAACGATTTGTGTTATCATATGCGATCCCATGGTCTTTGATTTGGTCACGGAAGTGATTTGTCTTTGATTTGTTGATCTAGAGTTGAATTTAGTCTTTGTTTTGAATAAATTTGACAATTTATATCTTTGGAATTGGTGTCTGCGTCCAATTATTACAGAAATTGAGTTCTACAAGATTCCAGGATTCGTGATAAGGTGATACTATAAATTCACTTCTTTAATTGAAATTTATAAGTGTACCTTACGCTACATCTGCATAACTGAATCTCAGTAAACCACACAGGTAGTATATTTTGTGTACTAGTCAAGAATTAGGTAAATCACAATTACAAAAACCCTAGTTGTGTATGAGATCTAAATTGAAGGAACAGGTAGTGTCATTATAATACTTGTTTGTTATTTTACATGTTTTGTGCCTTGAAAACTTGAGTATTGGATAGATCTCCTCTCACTCTTGCTTTTCATATTATCCACCCTGCTTGTCTCTGTCCTATCTTTGCAAATACATGTTGTCTATTTACATTTTTAATAAACCTATATCTTTTATAAAACTAAACAGCCTCAAGGTTAATTCATGCAGATCAACCTCACCGCTAATCTGAGTTTGTATTAGATAAAGTATTGTGGTAACTTGCGCATCAACCCGGTCTTGTTGTCAGAGGACTTGACTGCTGTTGGTTGCATGTGTGGGGGTCACTAAATAATAGGACTTTATTCAGCAATTATTATTTCTTCCGATATTTGATACCAGATAAAAATGAAAAGTCCAGTTTAAAGTCCTAGGCCAATCGAAGGTACTAATAAAACAATAACTGTAATGATAAATTAAAACAATTTGTCCATTGCAACATTTTGGCTGTATCTTATCAGATCAACATCCTTTCATTTAATTAAACTATTTACATAACACAAGGTGTGCCCCTACAGTACGCATCTCTCTAGACTGATATCGCATTTGGTTCCATGGGCTTGAAAAGGGAGTGACTGGAATTTCAATGTCAGTGTTGTACCTCCAATCCACAATTCCTCTAATTTGCTAAGAGTTCCTTTTTCATTAAGAAGATAGCTTTTGACAGTCCAAAGGAAACAAAAAATATATATATTATGCCTGCACTTACAAAAACAACCTCCCAAATAAAAAACAACAACACGAAAATAAGTGCTTTTTCTCCCATTTTAATATCCACAGCATAACACACACACACACACATATATACACCAATCAGCTATAACATTATGACCATCTGCCTAATATTGTGTAGGTCCTAAAACAGCCCTGATCCGTCGAGGCATGGACTCCACTAGACCTCTGAAGGTGTGCTGTGGTATCTGGCACCAAGACGTTAGCGGCAGATCCTTTAAGTCCTGTAAGTTGCGAGGTAGGGCCTCCATGGATCGGACTTGTGTGTCCAGCACATCCCACAGATGCTCGATTGGATTGAGATCTGGGGAATTTGGAGGCCAAGTCAACACCTTGAACTTGTGATTCATCAGACCAGGCCACCTTCTTCCATTGCTCCGTGGTCCAGTTCTGATGCTCAGGTGCCCATTGTAGGCGCTTTCAGCAGTGGACAGGGGTCAGCATGGGCACCCTGACTGGTCTGCGGCTACGCAGCCCCATACGCAACAAACTGTGATGCACTGTGTGTTCTGACACCTTTCTATCTGAACCAGCATTCACTTTTTCAGCTACAGTAGCTCGTCTGTTGGATCGGACCACACGGGCCTGCCTTCCCTCCCCACGTACATCAATGAGCCTTGGCTATCCTTCCTTGGTGGTTCCTTCCTTGGACCACTTTTGATAAGTACTGACCACTGCAGACCGGGAACACCCCACAAGAACTGCAGTTTTGGAGATGCTCTAACCCAGTCGTCTAGCCATCACAATTTTGCCCTTGTCAAAGTCGTTCAGATCCTTACGCTTGCCCATTTTTCCTGCTTCTAACACATCAACTTTGAGGACAAAATGTTCACTTGCTGCCTAATATATCCCACCCACTGACAGGTGCCATGATAATGAGATTATCAGTGTTATTCACTTCACCTGTCAGTGGTCATAATGTTATGGCAGATCGGTGTATATATATATGTAGTAAACATACTAATTTAATTGAAAAGTAGGTAATTTTTAAATCTGTTAGTTTTGAGACTACCTGCCATACCAGTTCATTGCTTGTTCTCTATAACTTTCTAAATCTGTGCATTCATACTACCCTTTTGTATATCCAGTGTATATGTATGTGTATGTATATAAATATTTATGATTATATTACAAACAACTGCAACTGATAAATATGATTTGTGACAACTAAATTAAACACTTTTCTTTCCCCTAATTGTACGCTATTGCGCTTGTTTGTTTTACCTTTAGAAATACAATGAAAAACTAGCGTCCGAGTCTCACTGAAACTTCAGTATTTATGTAAGCAATTCAAATCAAGAGAAGATCATGGGCTCTTGTCTCACTGTGATGCATTCCAGTGCAAATGGATTTGTTGTTTTTCCAACTGCAGCAGGACCGCAGTTATTTAAAAAAGAAAAAAAGGAGACTGTAATGACACGCTGTGGAAAACCACTTAGTTACTGCCAGCCCAAATAGATGACTCTGTAGTGCCATAGGGCCTTTGACACAGCAGCTCAGCAGTTGCCATTCCAGTTGGTGCCCGAATGGATGAATCCCCCCCTCCTCTGAGTGAGTTACTGTGGTCTGTACACCAGGTATATCAGGGCTTCCTTGCTAACCCCATTTCAAGCAGGATTTGGTTGTGCTCGGTTGTCTGGAAAAACCCCGTTGCTACAGCCCGACGAGAGAGACGACACTTTTGGTGTTATGGTAATGCGTGTGACTCAAGTTTCCCCCAGATCCGGTGATCGCATCCCATCTTCGGCACAGCGGCTCGCCAATTACCAATTTAAGACCCAACAGAGAGCTCAACCATGATCAAATAAACAGCCTTGACAAGCAGGGCAACTGCAGTAAATACCCAAGCGCAATATGGAGATTGCACAAACACATATGCGATATGCTGGCCTTGATGTAGACTTTTGCATAATTCACTAGACTGGGGAAAAATAAGAGACAATTCAGTTTTTCTGGGTTTTCATTTTAATATGTCAGGGGCTTTTAAATAAATCATAAATGTTATAAGCCATACTGCCACGTCAGCTGACAATCTTGTTTAAATCTTGCATTTTGAAAGAATTAACATAACTGTCAGTTAGCCAATCAAAAAATGTGTTTATTTTTATATTAACAATGCAGAAGTACAGTGTTGAATGTCCTTGCATTATGTGTATGTTATGAAAATGACACATTCACACCTTCTCGTAGACCAGAAAGACATTCAAATCTTATTACCAAGTTATTAGACTTTTCATCTAATTAGAAGGCAGTTGACAATTGTCACACTGAACACACCCAGTTACCATAACGCCGCAGTAAAATATGATTTTATTCTTATTACTATGTACATGTATAGGCAAGCACAGATTTTTTTTTTCTGCGTGCTTCTGTCGACAAATATGAAATCTGCTAATTGGTAGAAAATCAATATGCTTGTAGGAGCCCCCTTTTTTCAGAAGTCCCAGTTTGACCTCTTTTGCTCTTCCTTTTTTCATAAACACATTGTGCAATGCTGAATTATTCTTGTGTTTAAGTTTGTTTGTTGGTCCTTCCAGTCAGCCCACCAGGAAGTGTTCTAGAACATCTATAGATGTATTCTTTGGGGTTGACGTCACATGTCTGCCACTGAATGAGCCATTTACTGTCAGGCGAAACCATATGGACATGTTGACTGCAGAATTATGCCACTTATATAAAACTGATCTGTGTTTAAAAGCACTGCCACCAAGACCCTGCTTTCGACCTGCTATTAGAAACTGTACTGCATTTCAGACTTGATTGAAGTCAATAACTCTGCTGCCACATGCTGATCCATTGAGGAGCAGCACAGAACATGTCAATACTCGAGTTCGTATTTTGTTGTGCTGGAAAATTCAAGCAGCAGACTGACCAAGTAAACAACATGCAGGAACTTATTTCACCATATTGACACAGTAGCACAGTAGCAGTAGAACATTACTTATGTATCAGTTTATATATCTGCTCAGCTCAGTGCTGTAAGCCCTGCTCTCACATACAACCATCGTGGAAGCAAGTGGGTGCACACCTCTGACACGCCCACCTGCAAAGACCATTGACTTTGTTCTCTAAATTCAAGCTGCAAGGCATCTTTCAGGAAAGCTGTTGCTGATTGTACAACACCTACAGGACATAGGCCCCTGGGGAGTTACTAGTAGTCGCAGTTGTAATATTACCTAAGGAATCCTGTCTGACTTACACCCACCCAATCCTGGCTGATCAATGCCAACTGAGACCTGCCACTAATGAAACATCCAAGACTTGAACCAGCTATGCCTGGGATGCACGGCTACCTGTGTATGTAAACATTGAAAAAGACCAAATTTGAGTCTGATTATTTTCCCTTCTCTTTTTGCTCCAAATGCCAAACCCTCTTCACTTAAACAACTTCCTTCAATATGGAGCATGTGTCAAAGCCATTCGCTGTTTCTTGTCCTTGGCGTAAATCACTTCATCAAGTTCAGGGTGCCCTTCTTAAATATGTAATGCAATGTTCTTGCTTCCTGCGTGTAGCCCTCTGCACTTATCTACATAAAAATGTAATTGCCGTGTGACTCAGCCCTGAATACTTAGGTAGTATTTTTGTATCTCAATGCAGTGTTAGCCACTAATTTTGTGTCATCTGCAAATCTGACAAGTTTGCTGACTCTACCAGAATCTAAAGCATCTTGCCCTCGTTATTTCTACTGCATTCTATTCCTTATCGTATGCATACATTTCCCTGTATTTCATATATGGGATGGGGGGAAAAGGGAGGATGCTAAGGGAGTACACGTTCTTCTATATATATCCTCATTGTACAATCAAATACAATATCATAAACACATGCTGTGTTCAGTATAGGTAGGGGTTCTGATTTTTCCAAACTTGAGTACATAATTTTTACTAAATGGGTACATTTTTTTAAATTAAAGAATGAGGTAAAATTGGAAGTCAGTGGATGTTTTATTATTTTATATCAAACATAAAAAGCCACTTTTGGCTAGTAATTGATTTTTATGCTAATTCAGCCAGTTTTGCCATATTCTTCTCTGTAATTTGAAGCAGACAGCTATGCAAGGTTTCCATTGATTCTGTGGAAAAAAAACATTTGTGGCTACACATCTGGTTAAATCGTCTAAAACATGAACATCAGGTCTCAATAATGTTACTGTAACACTGACACTATAACAAGTGTGCATGTGAGTATTCACTGACAGCTTTCTAAGAGGTGAGTGGTATTCGCTTTTAATTCACATTCCGAAAATAAAGTCCAGGGGGTAGAAACCAGGTTAAATTGGGTAAATCCTGGAAATCAGAACCAGGATTATAAATTCACATTAATCATAATTTGTATTAACACTCTCATCTCCTAAAGTAAAAGTAGTCCCCGGAAAAGTATTTCAAAAGCAGTCATGTGTGCATGTTTGTCAATGCTATCTCTGATTCAATGCAATCCTTTTCCAAAATGTCTAACTTGTAGCATAACCATTAACATTTCTATCCAAGGTGCTTTGCAAACCACTACAAGTTCCTCAAAATGTAACTGGGCTAAATAGTGATGCTGTTAAACCCTCAGCAGTTGTGAAAACACAATACATCTAAGTTAAATAGTATAGGAGGACAGAAAAGTGATCCCTCTTCAACTGTTTGTGACAATATGGTATCTTTATTTATTTGTAAAATTATATACAGTGGGGGAAAAAAGTATTTGATCCCCTGCTGATTTAGTACGTTTGCCCACTGACAAAGAAATGATCAGTCTATAATTTTAATGGTAGGTGTATTTTAACAGTGAGAGACAGAATAACAACAACAAAATCCAGAAAAACGCATTTCAAAAAAGTTATAAATTCATTTGCATGTTAATGAGTGAAATAAGTATTTGATCCCCTATCAATCAGCAAGAATTCTGGCTCCCAGGTGTCTTTTATACAGGTAAAGAGCTGAGATTAGGAGCACTCTCTTAAAGGGAGTGCTCCTAATCTCAGCTCGTTACCTGTATAAAAGACAGCTGTCCACAGAAGCAATCAATCAATCAGATTCCAAACTCTCCACCATGCCCAAGACCAAAGAGCTGTCCAAGGATGTCAGGGACAAGATTATAGACCTACACAAGGCTGGAATGGGCTACAAGACCATCGCCAAGCAGCTTGGTGAGAAGGTGACAACAGTTGGTGCGATTATTCGCAAATGGAAGAAACACAAAATAACTGTCAGTCTCCCTCGGTCTGGGGCTCCATGCAAGATCTCACCTCGTGGAGTTTCAATGATCATGAGAACAGTGAGGAATCAGCCCAGAACTACACGGGAGGATCTTGTTAATGATTTCAAGGCAGCTGGGACCATAGTCACCAAGAAAACAATTGGTAACACACTACGCCGTGAAGGACTGAAATCCTGCAGCGCCCGCAAGGTCCCCCTGCTCAAGAAAGCACATGTACAGGCCCGTCTGAAGTTTGCCAATGAACATCTGATTGATTCAGAGGAGAACTGGGTGAAAGTGTTGTGGTCAGATGAGACCAAAATCGAGCTCTTTGGCATCAACTCAACTCACCGTGTTTGGAGGAGGAGGAATGACCCCAAGAACACCATCCCCACCGTCAAACATGGAGGTGGAAACATTATGCTTTGGGGGGGGTTTACTGCTAAGGGGACAGGACAACTGCACCGCATCAAAGGGACGATGGCCTAGCCAGTCTCCAGACCTTAATCCCATAGAAAATCTGTGGAGGGAGCTGAAGGTTCGAGTTGCCAAACATCAGCCTCGAAACCTTAATTAAACCTTAGTTGAATCTGAGATTATCATGCTTACACATGTAAAACTATATACACACACCCAGTTCCTGGTTTGGTAATGAAGAACTCTGGAAGAAAGTCTGTATTGCTACTTAAGCATGCATTCTTCCTTAATTGAAAGCCAAAAGTGAAGCGATCAACGCCCTTTCTGACATCACGTCCACAGGAGAGCAGAAGTACCCCTTTAAATTTAGTTTCAGCAGCAGTGACTTGAATGTTTCAAAATCTGTCCTGTGGCACAACTGGGGACTGCCTCTGAAAATCAACAGAGGAGAATGAAAATGCATATATCCCCTAGAACATTTAATAACATCTTAACAGATCATTTTAAATAGTGTAACATGCTCTTGGGAGTTCAGTATTTTGAATGATCTGTTAATAGGAATGACCACAAATGTAGTGTCTTTGTTCCAGTCTGTTAGGAATTCAGTTCAGTTCAGATCTCTCAGCAGAGAGTTACATTCACTTTAGATGCAGACATTTTGAGTAGTCATTTAAGACTGCGGGACAGTTGTGTTATTCTACCGAGACATGGAGAACGCTGTAAATATTGAAGTACATACAGACTGCATATATGAATACAGAACGAAAGTGAAAACTGTTTGTATTGTTGAGTTAGGGAAGGATCTAGGCTATTCAGATCTACCATGTAAAGACAATGAAGACCAAGAAGTCTTATGGTAATGCATAGTGTCCTGTTTATTTATTTAGTTATCTACCATATAATTTACAATAATTTATTGTATTTTGAAGTCTTTATGAACTCTCATTTAACTTTGTATTTATAATTACTTCCAGTCACTTGAAGTATTATTGCAATATTTTGAGGAAATTATATCATATTTTATTTATTTTTCTCAATCTTTGGGTTCTATAAAGTGCATATGAGTCTGACCTTAGACTAATTAGATATGAAATGCTCTTTATTTTCCAGTTGTTACACTGTATTTAAAATTGTCGTAAGAACAAAGACAGGAAAACTTTCATTCACCAACAATACACAAACACCAGAGGGTCTGGGAACTTAATTTGTCTAACTTGTTTCACACTTGCTATACATCTGAAGGAAGGTCCTGCTAAAAAAAATAATTCACTTATGCTTGCCACACCAGTCCATCAGTTTGTCAGATCACCTCCACAGCTCTTGGCATTTATCATTTCTGACAGAAAACACAAAGATGTCCCAGACAGACAGTGCACTAAATTGGGTTGCCACTCATATCTGGCAGGAGAAAGGTCACCGGCAAAGTGTTCACCTAGAAGCAGACGAAAAACAAAAACAAAACCAGAAACCCTGAAGTTGTCACTCAAGCAGAGAAGCACAGGAAAGGAGTGCAACATTTTCTTCCTGTGCATCCCATTTACATGACACTTTCAGAATGGGCCAGTGCATGGTTTGCATTCACATGGAAACATAATATCTCCAGCTCCCTAAAACAAATAATTTCAAATCCACTTACAGAAGATAATAGCCTTAATAAAACTTCAACAACAAGAACAACAACAGAAAAATATTGCGATTCTGCTATTTTCCATTAGTGTCAGATGGGCATTCTTGTCAAACCCATGCTTTTTTATGACTTTAACAGCTGTTTAATTTTAACAAAAATGTTGGGCTAATAAGCGAACATAATGTAAGCATTACACAAACCCTTAATATAAAATTGTCCAATTTAAGGCGTTATGTCAGTGTCAGTACAAGCCATGCCTTAAAATCCCCTTTGGCGCTTCTTGAGAGTTTCTTGGAAAGTTTTTTGTTTCCTATTTATACCATTTAACACTCGTGTGTTTTTATATATATATATATATATATATATATAGTTCTGAATTTGTCACCACGTCATTAACTTTTTAATTACATTGTTCATTAGATGTAGAAGGTCCATACTGACATCACTATGACATATATGTGTATATATATATATATATATATATATATATACATACAGTGAGGGAAAAAAGTATTTGATCCCCTGCTGATTTTGTATGTTTGCCCACTGACAAAGAAATGATCAGTCTATAATTGTAATGGTAGGTGTATTTTAACAGTGAGAGACAGAATAACAACAAAAAAATCCAGAAAAACGCATTTCAAAAAAGTTATAAATTCATTTGCATGTTAATGAGGGAAATAAGTATTTGATCCCCTATCAATCAGCAAGATTTCTGGCTCCAAGGTGTCTTTTATACAGGTAACGAGCTGAGAGTAGGAGCACTCTCTTAAAGGGAGTGCTCCTAATCTCAGCTCGTTACCTGAATAAAAGACACCTGTCCACAGAAGCAATCAATCAATCAGATTCCAAACTCTCCACCATGGCCAAGACCAAAGAGCTGTCCAAGGATGTCAGGTACAAGATTGTAGACCTACACAAGGCTGGAATGGGCTACAAGACCATCGCCAAGCAGCTTGGTGAGAAGGTGACAACAGTTGGTGCGATCATTCGCAAATGGAAGAAACACAAAATAACTGTCAGTCTCCCTCGGTCTGGGGCTCCATGCAAGATCTCACCTCGTGGAGTTTCAATGATCATGAGAACAGTGAGGAATCAGCCCAGAACTACATTAGAGGATCTTGTTAATGATCTCAAGGCAGCTGGGACCATAGTCACCAAGAAAACAATTGGTAACACACTATGCCGTGAAGGACTGAAATCCTGCAGTGCCCACAAGGTCCCCCTGCTCAAGAAAGCACATGTACAGGCCCGTCTGAAGTTTGCCAATGAACATCTGATTGATTCAGAGGAGAACTGGGTGAAAGTGTTGTGGTCAGATGAGACCAAAATCAGCTCTTTGGCATCAACTCAACTCGCCGTGTTTGGAGGAGGAGGAATGACCCCAAGGACACCATCCCCACCGTTAAACATGGAGGTGGAAACATTATGCTTTGGGGGTGTTTTTCTGCTAAGGGGACAGGACAACTGCACTGCATCAAAGGGACGATGGACGGGGCCATGTACCGTCAACTAATCCCATAGAAAATCTGTGGAGGGAGCTGAAGGTTCGAGTTGCCAAACGAGTTGCCAGCCTCGAATCCTTAATGACTTGGAGAGGATATGCAAAGAGGAGTGGGACAAAATCCCTCCTGAGATGTGTGCAAACCTG
Organism: Amia ocellicauda; assembly: GCF_036373705.1. Lineage (NCBI taxonomy): Eukaryota > Metazoa > Chordata > Actinopteri > Amiiformes > Amiidae > Amia > Amia ocellicauda. The sequence continues at coordinate 40,370,394 of NC_089858.1, forward strand.
GTGGCCAACTACAAAAACGTCTGACCTCTGTGATTGCCAACAAGGGTTTTGCAACCAAGTGTCGAGGGGGTCAAATACTTATTTCCCTCATTAACAAGCAAATCAATTTATAACTTTTTTGAAATGCGTTTATCTGGATTTTTGTGTTGTTATTCTGTCTCTCACTGTTAAAATACACCTACCATTAAAATTATAGACTGATCATTTCTTTGTCAGTGGGCAAACGTACAAAATCAGCAGGGGATCAAATACTTTTTTCCCTCACTGTATATTGATCCACTGCTGGATGAAGGCCTCCCCAAGATGTTTCCACTTGCTTTGATCTACAGCTTCCCTTTTTCATGTTATGCCTGCAAAGTTTATTATTTCATCTTCCAATCTTTTATGTGGTCTTCTTCTTGGTCTTTTGTTCACCTTATGGGATCCATTCAATAGCTTCCTTCGTCCATCTTTGATCTGTTCTCCTTGCAATTGTGTTCGGCCCTTTGTCATTTTAATATTTTCTCTCTTTCAATAACGTCTCATATTTTTGTTTATTCTTGAATCAATTCTTTTTTTTGTCTCGTTATTCCAAGCATATATCTTTCTGTGCTACTTCATGTTGTCTGCAGTTTCTGTAACATGTTTGCAATATGTAACAATATGCTTTATACATATTTCTAGCAGTATACAATATATACAAGACAACTATATATGCTCATAGGCTTTTTAAAAAAAGGAATATGAAGAACTCAGAGTAAGTCATAATCTAATTACAATTAACAAGTAAACCAATAATTATAAAATGATAAAACACATTATATTTATATACTATAATATTTTATGGATTAGTTGTCAGCATCTGATGTGAATTAAAGCATGTGTGAGTTGAATGTAGTTCAACAGAAACATGTACAAATTGATTTGATGGCAGTTTTTCATATTTGTAACTTCATATAGCCTCCACTCTCAAACCTCAGATTGATAGTCATCCAAGGTTTATATTTTCCTTAATTTACAGAGACTCCTTTAACTGTTATCAGAGTAATTAAAGTTTTTAATATGTTTGGATGGTTTGAAGTTATACAAATATATATTTATATACAGTACTAATAATGAGCTTGGATATGATGGGTTTTATGCAATGTGGCTCAAAGTTACTGTCACAGCACACCAATAGAATGACATCAGCCCTAAATTAGAAAAAGAAACAAATAGCATTGGCATTAGAATTGGATCAGTGACTTGGATATGTAGGCAGCATGTGTAAGAATCAGAGATTGCTCCAGTGTTTGACTGGAACATTTCCAGGACTGACTTTTTAAAGGGAATTTTGAACTTGTAATTTGTACTGTGCTTTGATGTGTAATTCTAGACTGTATTGCACTTTTATAATGGTTGTATGCTGCCCTGGATAAGGGTGTATGCTAATAAAAAAATAAATACATACATACATACATACATACATACATACATACATACATACATACATACATACATACATAAATAATAATAACTGAGGAGTTGATGAACTCTGACATGAACCTATGTGCTGTCAGGCATTGCAAAGAGTGAAATCTGAAACCACAGTTTCTTATATTCATTTCAACAAGGGTTATTGGAGATAATTCTGCCTCACAGCATTGCCTTGTATTATTTAAATCATCAGTCATCAACACTGTCATCTCCAGGTTTTACTGAACAGAAGATCTCTCAAACACTCTGGCCTGATGGTTTTTATATGACATCTGACAAAAAAATGAACCCCAGAACTATCCAGAGTGTTTATTATGAATGTGATCAAACTCACAGGGGTCCCCTTTACATGCACACCAACAGAAACCCTGTAATTGATGGGATGCTTGAAATGTGTGCAACAAACTACCTTATAATGTTGTGCATCAGTTGGAAATATTGGCTTTGTGATTAATAAATCACACTTTTTATTTGATTTTATTTGTCTATACATATATGATATATTTTTATTATTTCAAAGATTGTTACATCATTATGTCCAGCTGTGTGTTCATTAGCTTCCAGTCTAATGGAAGCCTGTTTTTGTGAGATAAAATATGCCTACATGTTTGTTTGAACTGCAGCACATTCTCTAAATATTTGTCCGTTAGTCTGATGCCCATTTCTCTTATCACCAACTGATTGTAACTGATGTATAACTGTCATAGGTGTAGGTTTGGGGTGTGGGACGTTGAGAGAATGTTGAGAGGACGTTAAATTGTCCCCCCATTAATGTATGCTTGGCTTCATAGGCGTAGGTAGGGCCACCCCCTCCAATATTGCTCAAAGTGCATGTCTCAAACTGAAAATGTTAAGATTAAAATGTTAATAATATGTGCACTAAAAATTAACACCTTTATTGGTATTACTATTATTTATAATGATAATAACAGTAGCAATAACAATAGTAATCAAGCAGAAGAAAATTGTAGAGCTAGTGGTATATTCTAAGAACCCCACATTCTACAGCAGTTTAGGCGTTTTGTTTTTTGTTTTTACACATCCCGCTCCAAACTGCTACTGTAACTGCTTTTTTCCCCACACACACATTTAATGTAAAAACTACATTTCAATCACAGCACCCTGGCTTCCCACACTCAGTTCTCTCCTCACACTGTTTGTTGCTCCTTGGTTAATCACGTTTCAGGCTGAATATTATCCAGCCTGCTCTTGATGGTTGTTAATTGCCTCTTTTGGGTAATTGGCAAAAAGAAAACCAGGCCGTAATGAGCAGGGGGAGTTAAGATAAACAAACAAATGCATAGCATTAAAAGGCCTTGCCTAAAATCTCCAAAGGGAAGACCATTGAATTGCCATTCCGCTTGAGAGTTTAGGCTTTAATACAGAACCTTTCCTATAATTAAAAAAATGTGCCCCGTGGTATTTTTAAGAGTAAACATAATTTTGTCTGATCAGATATTACTCTTCATTGTTTTATTGCTTTGATAGCATTTCAATGTTTTTCTCTTGTTGCAAACTTATCCTTAAATGACGATGCAAAGTCTTTATACAATATGGTATCCCTTCTACAAAATGTTCAATTTTGTTTTCAACTTCAAGCTCATAGCCTCTCATTAAAGTATACCTAGTCTTTTACATAAAACAGATTTTGATGACATTCCACTTTTAAGAGACATGTCCAAATCAAAACAACCATGATACTCTCTACTAGTGCAGCTGAAGGTAACTTTAAAACCCTTCAATGACTAAAGATCTGGAAAGACAAACAAAGTAAGCCAGAGCAGTAAGCCCACCAATTAATTTAACTTTTAAACATGTACAAATGTAAAACTTACCAGATAATAGTGGATGTCAAACTTCAGCATGTAAGATCTCTCGTTAGTCTGGTTGTGTTGTGTCATAGCATCCTGGAAAGTGGAAAAACTACAAATCAGGATGATAGAGGGAAGGGTTGTGATGCCAGCGATCCGCCTTCAGCTTGTGACGGCGTACCACCTGTCGGAGACGGACATGTGCAGCCTGCCAGACCTCATCAATCCTTTTAAACCAGTCAGCAGGAACCTGAAGCGACTCATCTGACCCAGGGAAGAGAGGAGGCTGGTAACCCAGGATACACTGGAAGGGCATGAGACCAGTGAAAGAGCTGGTGAGGGAGTTCTGGGTGTATTCAGCCCAATGTAAATAGCGACTCAAATCTGATTGGGATGAGCTGCAGTATGATCTCAGGAACCTGCCGATTTCCTGGTTGAGCCTCTCCGTCTGACCATTGGATTGTGGAAGGGAGCCCGTTGTAAGGCTAATGTTCACCTGCAGAAACTTTAAGAAGGCGGCCCCGGTCCGAGACAATGTCCTACGGTATCCCGTATGTATGCAACACATGGTGAAAGAGACACTGACTCCGGGGCGGTGGGAAGTCCTTTCAATGGGATGAGGTGGCATGCTTTTGAGATGCGATCCACGGCCACAAGAATTCTGGTATAACTGTTTGATTTGGGAAGATCTGTGAGAAAGATTGTTGGGATGGAATGGGGAGTGGTTCCAGGAAACCTGCTGGTGGTTGCTGTGATGTTTTAGATTGTGCACATGGAGGACAGGCTGCAATGAACTGTGTGACATCCTGTGACAATGCTGGCCACCAGAATTGTTTCTGTATGAAAACATGAACTCCTGGATGCCCGGAGGCGGGAGAAGAATGTAGCCAATGCAACAACTGTTGATATATGGAAGCGGGGACATAGGTCAGGCGAGGAGGACAGTCGGGAGGCATCAGGTCGGTGGACAGTGCCTACTGGATATGTGCCATGATGTCCCAATATGGGATCTGTAGAAACAGAACTGAATAACCGGGATAAAGCATCCGCCTTGATGTTTTTGGAGCCCGGCAGGTATGTGAGGGTAAAGTGGAATCTTGTAAAGAAGAGTGGCCATCGCGCTTGTCTGGTATTGAGTCTCTTGGTGGATCGAATGTACTCCAGGTTGCTGTGGTCTGTGAGAACAAGGAAAGGGTGGTGAGCACCCTGCAGGGAGTGTCGCCACTCCTCAAATGCCAGTTTGATGGCCAGCAATTCTGGGTTCCCGATGTCATAGTTCCTCTTGGCAGGGGACAATTTCCTGGAGAAAAAGGCACAGGAAAAGAGTCTCTGGATTCTGAAGCATCCACCTCCAAGACAAAGGAAAGCGAGGGGTCCGTATGCTTTAAGATGGGAGCCGTGGTGTAGAGGCTGTGGGTGTCCAAGCCAAGCTGCAAGTGACACCTTTGAGAAGAGATGTAAGGGGGGCAGCAACAGAACTGAAGTTACAAATGAACCTCCTATAAAAGTTTGCAAAGCCCAGGAATCGCTGAAGCTCCTTTACCATGCAGGTTTGGGGCCAGTTGGTGACAGCTTGCACTTTCCGGATATCCATGTGCACCCCTTCAGCATCGATGACATACCCCAAGAAACTGACCTTTTCACTGTGGAACTCACACTTTTCTCCCTTCATGTACAGTCTGTTCTGCAAGTGCACTTGTTCAATCACCCTGTGCTCCTATTCATTCTGCACCTCCCAACTTGGTTTCTTGCTTCCCTCTGCTCCACATATAAACCCCTCACTATCTCTCACACTTCGCAAAGTTTTGTCAGTTTTACCTACAATTCTCCCCATGCCTTGTTGAGCCTTGTCTCTCTCTTGAATCCTTGACCACCTGCTTGACTTCCCGACCACACCTTTGATCCTCCTCTGATTGCCTGTTTGCCTGATCGCCCAACCCTTGCCTGTGATCATGACCATGTCTTCGCCTTGCCATTGTTTGACCTGTCCTTCCGGTATCCTACCCACACCTGTCTGACCACCTCTACCATGCACGGCAGCTGGGTCCACCTGTTCCCATGCCCCGCAGAAAGTTACAGCTGGCACCAGTGGGAGAGGATACCGGTATTTAATGGTGATGTCGCTCAGACCTCGGTAATCAATCCATGGGCACAATCCTCCATCCTTCTTTGACACGAACAAGAAACTGGCAGAAGCAGGAGCAATGGACGGCTGAATGATCCCCAGTTCTAATGTATTCATCCATAGCTTTGGACTCAGGGATAGACAGGGGATATATGCATCCTCTGGGTGGAGCTGACCCTGGTAGTAATTAAATTCCTGTTCTGTGAGATGGTAAACAAGCCACTGTGGATTTATTAAAGACTGCAGAGAGGTCTTCATATTCAGAGGGACAGGTGAAAAGCGAAGACAGGAGAGGACTTGCAATGTGCGTGGCTCCACACGGGATAGACAGGCATCTGGAAAAGCAATTCGACCCCGACTTGATGGTTTCGCTGTTGGCCCAGGAAATGGTCGGATGGGGTTAAGATAACCAAGGGAGTCCCAAAATGACCTCAGCACCGGGGGAATCAATTACGAGAAAAGAGATCTCTCCCAGATGAAGGACACTGATTTGTATGGTGAGGGACTTGGTTCGATGAGAAACACAGCCTGAGCCCATTGGTTGGTTATTTACAGCCTTTATATGAAGTGGAGGTATGCAGGGAATTAGGGGAATGCGCAGTTGCTCTATCATTGTTCGGTGGATAAAGTTGCATAACCCAAGTCTAGTGATACATACACAGTGTTAAAATCCCACCTGAGCTGCACACGAATTTCACTGAGCAGTAGTACAAATTGGACACTGTCCTGTACTCAGAGGAAGAGGAAGGTTAGCTGGGGCAATCTGGGCAATTGTCTCAGAAATGTCCTTCATACAAACACAGACAGAGATTAACTCTCCTCTGATGTTCTGTGGTCATCAATCGAGTGTGTCCCAGTTGCATCAGCTCATCCTGGTCTGGGCTGGACTGTGACAGTTGCGGGAACCTGGTGGACAGAAGAGGAAGAGTGGTAGTTGAATGTCTTCTTCTAGGCTGGAGGAGATTCTCCAAACGAACAGCCAGTTGTATTAATTTCTCCAAACCAAGGTCGTCATCCCTGCAGGCTAGTTCCGACTGTAACTCTGTGTGCAGTCCCCATCTGAATGTGACCAGCAGGGCACTCTCATTCCACGCACTGCCTGCAGCCAAGGTACAAAATTAGAGTGCATAATCGGCGCTGAGGAGTAAAAACAGTTGTTCGCCCGCACCTCTTCCCTCTGCCGGGTGGTTTAACACAGCCTTAAAATGGGACAATAAGACCCTCAGGGAGCGCGTGATAGTACCTCGCTGATTCCACACTGCAGATGCCCATTGCAAAGCTTTCACAGTCAGGAGGGTGATGATGAAGGCTATTCGTGCTGCATCGTCTGGGAAGGCGGAGGGTTGATTGGCAAAATACAAAGAACATTGTAATAGAAACCCCTAACATCTATCTGGATTGCCATTAAATTTCTCCAGAGTCGTGAGGTGTAGAGACCATGTCACTGTTCCAGGAGCAGCAGCCTCAGGAGCAGCAGCAGCAACAGCAGCGACAGGGTTTGCAGAGAGGCTGAAGCTATGTTTGGTTATAGGTGATGAAACAGATGATTCAATGTGTCTGCGATTTGTTGCAGTTTGGTGTCATGGTCGGTCAGTCGGGCATCCTGAGAAGCCATGACAGACTGTAGTTCAGATTTCTCTGCTGGGTCCATGTTCAGGCTAAGTCTACTGTAAAGTAGCAGCTTGGGTGAGAGGAACCCAGGTGCGGAGTAAAGGGAGTCCAGGGACAGGCGAGGGTCAATACTGGCAAACAACAATGTACAGGAGGATCTGAAGATGAGGTCGATAAGGCAAGCAAGGGCCAACGATGAGGCGAACAGGCTGGTATGGAAAATCCGGGAATCAATGTTCATGGTACACAATGAGGTCGAACGCAGGCAATCAATAATCAAATGGAATACTTAGAATAGCAACTCGAAAGAAGACTAGACTTAGCAATGAGTGGAAGTGACCAAGGGGTTTATACACAGGGCAGAAGACGGAAGGCAATAGGTGGTGGGGCAGTGCTGAGCGAATGAGAGCTGAGGGAGATGAGAGAGTGTGCACTGGGGTTTGAGGAATGTGGAATAACAGGTAGATGGGGTTTGAGGATTGTGGATTGCAATGGTTAGAACTCTGGTGACGATGTCTGGTGACTTCTGGAGTTGGAGAAGTGCAGGGGGAAACCGTGACAATAATAGAAACAAACTAGAAACATTGTAGATGGAAAAAATGTAGGATTTGTTATTAGTATTTATTATTCAATGCAGGTAGAACTATAATATTTGAAAACAGATTTAATGATAAATTATTCATAATATATACATATTTAGATTTATTCTAATTGAATAATATTTGCCTGAGAACCTTGGAGAAAAAACTAGCCTCTACATCTTGCAGTAGTCATTAAAGTCATTATCTACTCAATTCACTTTCAAATCAATTTCTGACAATTTGACGACTGCATAACTCTATCCATGTGTTACACGTGTATTTGGCCTTAAACATTGTGTTTAATGTATGGGCAGGTGGACTTAATTTCCCAACAGAACCTCCATGATTTAAAATACCCCATTTAAAACATCAAGTCAGAACTTCTGACATTTTCATAGCAACAAGTTCGTCAGCATTGTCGTTGCTAAGCCATACTTGATAAAGGTGCTAAAAATATATTTTTTCACACATTCCCATGATGTGTGTTTCTCAAAGCCTCTTGTCCAAACACTGCGCTGTTTCAAAATATTTTTAAACTGACTTTGCTGTAATGTGTTCGGGTGACTAATTCTGTTTTTCCCTCTGATTTCCATGATTCTCTCTGTGTTCTCATGCATCACAGATTTCAAAGGGCCCTACATCGGGTGTTTTTAATAGAGCTTAGCTTGTTTGTTTTATGAATTTTAATAAATGGCTTTTTAAAATAAATTGATTCTTTATAAGTGAAATGTGAATGTTGGGGGCGGGTGGGGGCATTCGAAAATGTTCTTTCACTGGTTTGCATAATAACCAGGTTTTGTGCTGAAATTGTATATTATTACACATCTTCAGTATTCATAGCATTTCAGACTGTGTTAGACCATAAAGAAGATTAAAAATATCCAGGACACTTTATTTCATAATATTATTAGTCTGAATTTTAAGATTGAATTAACATAGTAATATGCTTTTATTTTATTTATTTTTTATTTCCAGCTTTCAGTTATTATTATTATTACTACTACTACTATAACTACAATTACTACTACTACTACTACTACTACTACTACTACTACTACTACTATTGTGTTTTGAAGTAATAGTAGTAGTTTGAGTTATTTAATCCTGACACATTTTAATAATTTTTGACAAAGGAAAATCATCTTCATGTAAAAGTTTATTGCTTTCCTTAATTAGTTGGGGGGAGGTGTTACTATTCCGCAGGCTCAATTATGTCTGAACGAGAGAATATTTATTAGAAACATGATGAGAAATTGTCTTTTGAGTTCTGGAACTGGGAAGAATCAGGCTGTTTTGGATATCATTATCTTCCTTTACATTTGAAAAGGACAAGTGCAACAGGCAGTTTCCAATCACTGCCAGAGCCAGCCATTTATATTCCTGGATACTCCAATTAAGACAGCGACAAGCAAGATTTAGAGCTGAGCTGACACCCCTTAGCAGATGTCTTTAACAAACCAATGAGTCTCCGAGGGTCTGAACAAGAAAATAATGGCACAGTGTTGGAATCAGTGCATCATAAGCTTAAAATAGAAGCACAAAGTGGGTATGTGTGAGTAGCATCTGCAGGTGTCCAACCAAAAGTGGGAAAAGCTATACAGAAAGTTTAAAACACAGGAAGGAATTGGAACTGTAGATTAGTGACGCTCAATCTGATTTAAACAACAGTAAACACAATATAAAGACACTATACTGTTTGGAGGCTGCTTTTGAAGAATCTTTTCCTGTGATTGCATCAGAACAGAGAGGATCATAGATGCCCCCACTGAATCTGCATTAAAGAAGCTTTCAAGAGATGATAATGTTGCACTTTTTCATTATACTGCTTGCTCTTACATTGCTAGTATGCCTATTGTTTATTTGTGATGTCCCCTATGTCCCCTTACATTTATCTCTTACCTATGACTTCAGTGCATCTTGTCTGCACTTGTTAGCTATTAGAACTAGGATGTATGATTGTATATTAACTTAATATTTTTACCTATGCACAACTGTAGTTGTATTATGCTTGATTTAAATTTTATCCTGAATTATTACACTTTTGTATTGATCTTGTATCCTGTAAAAGGGTGACTTCAATACCAGCAAGAGCCCAGATATCATGCAAGTACTGTGTTAAAAACTGCAATTATTTGCATATATTGAAAATGTTTCTAAAGTGTAATATAACAATGTGCAGCTTTTTCTAGTCAATATATGCATCTTATAGTGATGTGCTAAATGCAATTTTACATGTTTTAATATGTGGCATTGTTTTGTGGATGCATTGCTGTATCATTCCTATAATGATGATGGTGTGAGTTTGACCTTTAATATGCTACCTGTGTCTTATTTTATGTACTTTCTCCAGGAGGACAAATTACGTTGCCTTCCACTGCAGTGACACTCAGTATATTTGTTTTAAAGTGATATAATTTTAAGATGCAAATGCTGATCTATAAATATCTCCAAAATAAAATTAGCAGAGTGTAGATATTAGGATGATGTATTGCCGTATTGTAAAAACAAAATTAAAAAGCAAACACTGAAGCAATAAGGATGAACAGTAAATCATGCCCAAACACTAAGAATTGTCTGTTTGTCAAAAGAATAGAATGATACACTGTCTGAATGATTTTCTGATTCAGTAACAGCATTTCCGAAACCTAATCCACAGGTTGACGTGTTCAGTTTACACTTAATCCTTATTGCTGTCCAAATACATAGGAGGACAGTTAATTATGCAAGAATACACAGAATCAAAAGCTTAGCTATGTACAGGATTTACATTCCCAGCACCTGTCCATTGAATAACCATACATAAAGGAGGGTTTCAATAGCTGGTACAGAGTTAATGGTAACCCCCAGTCCTGGTTAGAGATCTTAAATCAGTTAAGCATCTAATCAAGTAGTGTAATTAAGGTTCAATAAGTAATTAAATGTGTGTGTGAATGAAAATTGGAAAACACAGGTGATCCCAGTATGATAAGACTACATACATACTACTTCACAATGCAATGTTTAATTGCAGTACAGCATCACTTATTAAACTCCTAAGATACTCAACATACTTTACTTCTTCATTGCTGAATTAAAATAAGGATATTGACTTATTTGTTTTGTTTAGAAATTGTGAAAATTAACCTTCTTTTCTTCTTCTTCTAGTCTCCAGATGTATGTTTGAATACATATTAGCAGTAAGAAGATAATTGAATTCTCAAGAGGCACTGTGACTCTTAACCCCTTTGCTTATTCAGCTAGTTTGATCAGCTCATTAAGAACAAAGAACTTGCATGAATTAAGTATAATCCTGAAAATCTTCATTGACAGCATTTTTTTTTGTTGGGGGGCGGGGGGGGGGGCATTCTTGAAAAACTATGCATATGGAATAATAATACTATTCCTTGACTATACATCAGTATTGCCTTCTTTAAAATCTCACCATTGAACCTAAATAGTTTGTCACCAATGTAGAAATAGACAGTACATGGGGTGCGATGGTTTTGCATTTCTCTCAATGGGAATGCCACGCCAATCGAAAACAGAAGCCACATTCGTGTAGACATTAGAAAGCAATTGAACATGCTCCCAAAATGGAAAGCAGTTACTTGGCAGGAGTGTGCTGCCCGGTTGTGTTGCTGTAGCATTCTGTAATCATTTCCCATTACATGCCTGTAGAAGTGGTACTTATTGTGATTTCTGGAGGGTTACAATGCAGCAGGTCTCTTTAAATCAATAACACCTTAAGACCTGGGACAATGCTTAATCCGGTTCAGTCAATTCAATTGTGTTATTAAGAGCTCAGTTAGAATAACACTGTGCCCTCCAGGGTACTCCTGCAACAGCATGATGAAAATAAAGGACTTCACCAATGGACAAAAAATACATGCACAATATGACTGGGACCATTGGAATCTCCCATCAGATCAATCTGGGGAAAGTCCAAGCTTCTGGTGCTGTGGCTGTGGTGCTTGGATGAGCATTATTCCACTGTGTAAACTGCTTTTGCTCCAATGTAAAAGAATAATAAAAGTTAATTTTGCAAAATTCACTCAGAGATCAATGAGAGGTAGTAATTTCTAGTAAGTTGACTAGACCGGACAAGAAAATCCTTTCACTACACTGGGGCTATACAGTTAAATAATACAATCATAATAAGTCCTCAACCATACAATAAGAATACATTGACAATACTGTTGGCATCTGCACCCCATGTGATAAGTATATTAAATATCTCTATCAATCAACCAATTTTTATTTGTATACTGTCCTTTGCAGGGTATCCACAGAGCACTTTATGCAATGATAAACATAAAGCAACAAAATAAATAAATAAACAAGTAAATAAACCTTTAACAATTTATACAATAAACTAAAATAAAGTAAACAACGTAAAATAAACCATTAGGCACAAAAGAGAGAAAAACAAAAACTCCAATGGACATCCATAATTTTGAACACTCAACAAGTTCATATAATTGAAGGCAAGTCTGGACTTCTGTATTTATTTAATTAATATTAATTTTATCATAAGAAGTTTCAGTCACACTTTACAATAAGGTATCTTGATTCCTCATGAATTAATATATGAATAGCACAGGATAAACACATGAATATGTCATGCACTTCATCTGAGTTCTTATGTTAATCACATGTTTAACAGGGTTTAAGGTTAGGTTTTAGGGTTAGGGTTAGGGTAAGTGCGGGTTCATGTGCTCAACATCAGAACTCAGATGATGTTCATGATGTATTGATGTTTAAATCCTATAAATATGAATTAATGAGGAATTACGGTACCTTATTGTTAAGTGTTACTGGAGATTCTAAAAGTAAAGAAGTTAAGCTTTACCTCAGTATACATATCTACACTTACCTCTGGACACTTGTGAAAAAATTAAAATTCATGTTACCTGTCACAGTTGGCATTCTGCCCTGTCAGAAACTTAATTACCTCGTAATTGTTAATCATTCAAATCATATCTTTGTGTGTCAGTGACAAGTCAAACTCATTAATTTCTAGCAGGTCATTGCGGTTCTTTCTCAGCATATGATCTTTTGTGAAAAGCAGGTGATTGTCATCTCATCAATACAGGACAGCCTTCGATCGTAAATCAGCAAACCACTGAAGAAAAACAGCCTTCAAAACGACTTACTTCCCCCCCGTTTTGTGCAGTTAATGATGCTTTCTTTCTGCATATTGATTCTAAAAGCAGTTTTTCCTCTGGGTAAGGGCATGTGCACCCAACGACGAGTAACTACACCTTATATAAGGAATGTCATAGCCACAAAAATAACTGCACTCTTATTTGAGATTTTAATGAAAGATTTTCTTCAATAAAACCATCGGTACAATTGTGGTATAGTTTAGATGAAAATGAGAGAGAATGTCTTGTGTCTCTCTGTTATAAAAGATCATTGGAAGGTCACTTGGTTTGTTTGCAACTCATATTATGTATGTTCTTACTTTCCCTTCCTTCCCCTCTCTCATTCTGATTTGAGTGAGATCACTGTTTCATCTCATTTGTGTCAATCTTGCTCATCTTGTTGGATACTCTCATGAATTTGATGATATACACAGAAGTCATTAATGCTGTGAGTTGAGTGAGTGCAGGGATAGCCCTCCAGCCCAATCACTTTTTTCTAAAGCACTCCATCTAGTAGATTTCTTCTTAATTTGATTGCTACAGGTTTACAATGTGTTAGTTGCTTTTGATTTCTTACAGTGTGACTGTTTGCTCTCCTCAAAATTTGATTAATATGCAAACTGTAAACATAGTCTGCCTCCCAGATATAATACCACAAACATGGTACCTGTAATCTCACTGTTGTCTTAGTCAACACACCTCAAACAGATATGGCTTAGAGGAACAAAGCACTCTACATACATATGAATGTTGGCTGATGGAGTGTATTATTAATTCATCATAAAAAAAACACAATGTTTCAAGACCAAAATAGTAGAGATTTGCATTTAAATACGATTTTCTTAGGTCGTCATTTTTGTCGTATTGTGATGTCACACACGGGGACCCTCAAAATCATTAGGTTGCGTATGGAACCCCGGTTATCTGAAAAAGGAAGCACTGCCCAAGGGGGAGGGGTTCCTGCGCACTTCTGTAGGAACCCGATCGAAACATCACTCTATCAAAGCTGCCATTGGCCCCTGCGCTTGTCACTCAGAACAGGTCAGCTTAATTTCCCCAAAGTAATAATAGCAGAGAAAAGACATACAAGCCTAGAAGGGCTAATCAATCTACAGGTCCCACAGGTGACAGGACCCTTCCCACTTCCTGTTCTATAAAACGTGATATCAGCACAGGTTCATCCAGGCCAGGACTCCCGCACGACCTTACAACCCTTGGGCAGTGCTTCCTTTTTCAGACAACCGGGGTTGCATACGCAACCTATCGTTATCTTTCAAGTTGGAAGCACTGCCCAAGGGGGAGGGGTTACTGTATAATAAAACCGTCGCAAGGGAGGAGGCAGCGAGCTGATAAGGGACCCTGCCCCGAGGTGTACTGCTAGGGGGCCTTGGCAACACAACTCCAGACAGTAACCTCAGGGGTCCCGTAGGGCCACACCTGAGCCGTCCAGGAGCGAGGACCGTAGTCACACTCTACCGGGAACTGTCTGCAATCAGCATATACAAAGCGGGGCTACAGAGGTTAACTCTTACGCCCGCCGCTTACAAGAGCAAGACCAGCTGCTCTACTAGTGCAGCTAGGAGCGAGGCCGTAATCTACTTGCACAATGTCTGGTGCAGGCAATCAAGCATTTGTGCGGCCTCCGCGCAATATCATGGCAGTGGACCCCTGATCCAATAGGAGCGGGGCCACAAACCCAATGAGAAAAATACATTATTATACATAGCTGGCTAGTCAACAGAGTAGCCGAGCAGAACAATATACAATATATACATATTGCGTGACAGCAAGACCTTCATGCTGTCAGCGCGCAGCACAAGAGCATCCAACTCAACTAAACAGTACAGAGTGGAAGAGCTCCATTGTGCTGACAATTTAGATTTCGTACAAACGAACTATATACACCACGTGGTGCAGGAACGAACTCATGTGCCGCCCATGGAACACAGGAGCAGTTGACACCTGCTGGTTAGACCGGCTAATGCAGGGCAACATTAGCTCTACTGTATTAAGAAAGGAACTATATACACAGCGAGGCAGCGAAACTCAAGCGCCATCAGTTGGGAACAGCGGCAGTGAACTCCACTCTACAATTTTAGACGGAGCCACAGTCCTGCTGTTTAACACATAATACATATATACACATATATACATCACGGGGTGCAGGAGCTTGCTCATGCGCCACATGTGGAACACAGGAGCAGTTGCGACGCAGGGCAACTACAGCTCTTACCGTTTGAATAAATGAACTATGTACACAGCGGGGCACTGGAGAACTCAAGTGCCCTCCGCTGGAGGACAACAGCAGCGGTCCACTGCCCTATGGCATAATACAGCCAGAGTGGGCACCTGATAGCACCTGAGGGCCCGCACAGGGCAGAGCAGGTAAAGCTGACTCTCTTGCTCTGAAGCAAAGGGAGGAGGATGAAAAGCCATCAGCTCAATAGGCCTGTTGACATGAAATGGAGACAGCACTTTCGGGAGGAACGCAGGGTTAGGCCGTAGCATGACCCTGGAGCCATCTCCCGCAAAATGGGACAGGGCGTATAACTCGCACACACGAATTGAAGAGGTGATTGCCAGCAAAAATGCAGTCTTAACTGACACCAGCTTCAGCTCAGCTGAGTTCAGTGGCTCAAATGGGGCTTGCTCAAATCAAATCAAGACGCCATGCTGGCAGTGAAGGGGTCCGAGGAGGCCGTAGCCGTCGAGTTCCCTTTAAAAACTGCACAGCCAGAAAATGAGATCCAAGAGGCTCGCCATCAATCCGGACATGACATGCGGAGATGGCCACAAGGTACACTTTGAGCGTGGACGGGGACTTGCCCTGGTCTAACAGCTCTTGTAGAAATTGCAATATGATCCCGATGGGGCAATTAATTTGGTCTTGACCTCCTTCTTGGCACCGGGTGTGAAACGTCCGCCAGCGGTGGGAATACTGCGACCTTGTAGAGGGAGCTCTCGCCAACTGAATAGTGGCAACTACCGCGTCCGACAGACCCCAGGCAATCAATCGCTCCTGCTCAGGGGCCAGGCCCAGAGCGTTATGGTGTGGGGGGGGGCGGCACCTGTTGCGCTGCCTGCGCGGCCAGGAGAGCGCAGATTTGGTCCATCTTGCTGTTAAGTGCGAGGATGGCCTCATTACGCTCCCTGTCAGCTGAGCCCGACCTCCTTCGCCGATGGCGCAGCGGGGAGGAGGCCAGCGAAGACTCAGAAGAGGGGGAGGAAGCCCGGGGGCGTCGCTCCACCACTCTTCCTTGTCGTTCGCGCACTGCGAGCATGTCAGGCAGGAGTGGTGCAGCTGTCGCAGGGGGGGAAGCTGCCGTGGCAGGTGCGGGAGTGACAGCCGACGCAGCAGCGGGAGTAGGTGGGGACGCCGGTGCAGGAGGTGCGGCCACAAGCGACACAGTGGCGGGGGCGAGAGGAGCTCATCGCCGAGCGCCAAGCGCAAACGCGCGTGCACAGGGAAACGTGCATCAAAGGCGCCGGCCAGTGTTTGCACCGGGGGCACACAACAACTGGAATGCCTCTGCAACAAGTGGAGCGCCTAGCGGGCCCGCCGCTATAAGTGCGTCTCCACCCGGCAATGTTTTTGTACACGGGGGCGGTGCGACACCAACCACACGCAACCTTGCTGTTGCCAGACTGAACACTGTGTATACCAAGCACCAGGTGCTGGATACAAGCGCCACGTAGGCCCGTAGGCTTAACCACACCATGTGTGCCGGGGATTCCGGGGACACCGAGTGACGCGGAGTCCGGGGTCCGTGGGGGCTGAGGGTAGTAGACCACCAGCCGTAGTGGGATCTAAAACCGAGGCATGCACGCACGGACCTGGAGGGCTAGCAGTGCTCGTTCTCAGCGAACTGAGAGAGCGAGATCTCCTACAGCCGCAGGTGCGGGCTGTAGTGCGGGCGCAAGCCGGCGGAGGAGCACCTCAAGCGGGCGAGATCTCTTATGACACACCTATTTTACTGCCGCTGCTAGCGCTCCTGCTGTGGAGGAAAAAGCCCTGTGGACAAAAAACCAACATAGCAAGCAGTCGGAATATATATAGCACTATATAACTACGACTATTATTTTAAAAGGCTCTTCTTGTGAACGAAACTGAAACCGAAAGTGCAGCCGGACATCCGGTGCACGGACGGGACAGAATCGGGATTAGCTATCAATAATAACTAAACACACACAAGACAGAGATGATGTGTAGCGAAAACGGTAGTGAACAACACTATGAAGTGAGCCAGCCAGCCGAAATATGTAGTTTGAATGTTTATTACAAACACAGACACAGAGAACTTATGTTCCTGAGTCCAGCGAAATGGCAAAAGAGGAAGAACCTGCGCTGACGTCACGTTTTATAAAACAGGAAGTGGGAAGGGACCTGTTCTGAGTGACGAGTGCACAGAAACCCCTCCCCCTTGGGCAGTGCTTCCGACTTGAAAGATAACTTAACATCACTTCCCTTGATTTAAATTCTACACTTTTCACAATATACCCTCACATTCTGTTTGCCTTTTTTTATTGCTTCCCCACACTGTTTGGATGGAGAAAGTGAGGAGTCCACATAGACTCCTAGGTCTTTCTCATGCATTATTTCATCTAGTGCAACTCCTCCTATAGTGTAATTATAGTGGACATTTTTGTTACCTGCATGTAATACCTTGCACTTGCCCACATTGAATTTCATCTGCCAGGTGTTGGTCCACAACTGAATAATTCCTAAGTCCCTTTGAATAACCTGTGCTGCCAAGATTGTATCTGCTGAGTCACCTATTTTAGTATCACCTGCAAATTTGACAAGTTTGCTAACTATCCCAGAGTCCAGATCATTATTATAGATTAGAAACAGCAAAGGCCCTAGTACTGATCCCTGTGGAACTCCACTAACAACCTCACTCCAGTTAGAAGCAACTCCTCTAATCGACACCCTCTGTTTCCTATACATCAACCAGTTCATAATCCATCTACTTACATTACCCTGAATGCCCACAGCTTCCAATTTGAGGATCAGTCTTTGGTGTGGAACATTGTCAAAAGCTTTTTGAAAATCTAAGTATATCATATCATATGCTTTCACATGACCTAAAGCTGCAGTTGCATGTTCAAAAAACTCCAATAAATTAGTAAGACATGATCTGCCTCGTCTAAACCCATGTTCACTATCTCCAAGAATATGGTTTTCATTAAGATGCTCCTCTATTTTCTTTCTAATCATTTTTCCAACATTTTAGAAGTAATGCAGGTGAGACTGATTGGTCTGTAATTTCCTGGCTCAGTTTTGTCCCCTTTCTTGTGGATTGGTATGACATTTGCTGTCTTCCAGTCAGTTGGCACATCCCCTGTTCTAAGTGTCATTTGGAATATTTGAGTTAGTGGCCTATATATAATTTCCCTAATTTCTTTAAGTACTTTTGGAAATATCCCATCTGCCCCAGGTGATTTGTTTGTTTTTAATTCTGCTAGTCCCTTTAGTACCTCCTCCTCATTTATCCTGATCTCTCTTAGGGTTTGACTGGACTGGTTGTTAAACTGTGGCATGTTATCCGTTTTTTCTTTTGTAAAAACCTCTGTGAAATTTTGAACATTTGCCACATCTTGTTCGTTTTCTAAAATACTTCAATTTTTGTCCTTTAGCTGTTTCACTTCCTCCTTTATTGACCTCTTGCTGTTGTAGTATTGAAAAAAGCTATTTGCATTAGTTTTAGCTCCAAGAGGTCTGTTTCTTTTTATTTCCCACTTTGCTTTCCTGATCCCTTTCTTAACATCTCTTTGCAGCTCAACATATCCTTTGTATTTAGTTTCATCTCTATCCCTATTGTATGTACTATACAACATTTCTTTCTCTTGATATTTTTTTGCATACCTCTATTAAACCATTTTGGCCAATGTTTCTTGGTCCTCAATTTGCTACGTTTTGGTACAAATTTCACCTGAGCCTCAAGTAGTATATTCTTAAAATATAGCCATCCATTTTCAACTGAATCTGTATCCAATGTGCTCCAGTCTACCTGTGCTGCCTCATACCTTCAAGGTTTGCTTTTCTAAAATTGTAGACCATGGTTTTAGACTTGGTCCTTGTTTTTTGAAAGTATGCCTCAAAGTTAACCATATTGTGATCACAGTTTGCCATTGGTTCTCTAACTAGTGTCCCTCTGACTCTATCTTGGTCATTTATACAGATAAAGTCAATGCATGCACTCTCCCTGGTTGGTTCCCTGACAAATTGAGTTAGAAAGCAGTCATTTACCATCTCAACCATTTCTATTTCTGCTTCTGTAGTCCCAACTGGGCTTTCCCAGTCTATGTTTGGGAAATTGAAATCCCCCATATAACAGCCACATCCTTGCTACATGCAGTCCTGATTACATTGTACAATGCAACGTCTTTCTAAATATCTGAGTTGGGTGGTCTGTAACACACTCCTACCGCTAACCGCTGTTCAAAAGTTTAACCCACAAAGATTCTGTTTCGTTTCTACGATCTAATTTGAGTTCTTCTGCCTCAATGTAATTTCTGACATATAAATGCTACCCCACCACCTCTTTGATTTTGCCTGTCTCTCCTAAACTGTGTGTATCCTTTCAACTTGTATTCATCCCCATAACTTTCTGTTAAAAAAAAACCTGCCATGTTTCCGTCACTCCTACAACATTATAGTCACCTGCCATTACTGTGGCTTCTAGGTATAACATATTGTTCCTGATACTCCTGGCATTGAAGTACAGACATTTCAGGACTTTCCTACTAGCAGTTTCCCTTGGTTTTCTTTCCTTAGTGGAACATCTCCCATTGTCAGAGCTCCCTGCCCCCCTTGGTCCCTAGTTTAAAAGATTCTCAATTACGCTGCACATACGCTCTCCCAATGCTCCCCCTTCTGTTTAGATGTAGACCATCTGGTTTGTACAGGTCCCATCTACTCCAGAAGAAAGACCAATGCTCCATAAATCTAAAACCCTCTTCCCTACACCAATATTTCAACCATGTGTTAAACTTTCTAATCTCTGTCTGTCTCCCTGGCCATGCACGTGGTACCAGAAGTATTTCAGAGAAAACTATTGTGGAGGTTCTGCTCTTTAGTTTCATTCCTAACTCTTTAAATTTGTCTTTCAAAACCTCTGTCCTACCTTTTCCTATGTCATTGGTTCCAATGTGGACCATGACCAGTGGATTCACGCCGGCTTTGGCCAGTAGCCCGTCAACTAGTGTAGGGAGATCTGAAAACTGAGCATTTCAAATGTAGTTACAATTGTGTACTTACATATAAGTAAATAATTTTTACAAAATTAAGTACATTGTAATAATGCATAATTACACTGTTCATATGTAGTTACTGAGTATCTACTATCTAAGTAAACTGTAACTTATATAATTACCATAAAATAGCGCTCTAGTGTACATGTAATTTTATCCTTTGTTTTTGTATTTTGCCTAATATATAACATGATCATCTTTCATCTGTGATAGTTAAAAAAGCTGCACATCAGATGTATTGATATTGACTTCAGCAAGATAATTGAATGTTGACGACATATGACTTTGAAATATAGATTGGTTGAAGCGGAGATTTGTATTCCATTCCTGAAACACAAGATTGGCTTATGTTCCTTGTTTTCTTATGATGTTTTCAGACTAATAATTTCATGCTGTTTATGTGAATGCCATCCTTTTGATCGCTGTGCTTGTTTCACACAAGAAGAAGGGAGAAATCAGATCTGAAGTTTATCTACTCATATGGAATACTGTTCTAATGTTTTATGTTGAGCATGCAGGCACTTTTGATACATATAGTGCTACGCTAATTAAAAAAAAACACTGCACTGCATACTTGCGGGATTTGAAAATACGTGACTTTCCTTGTTTTTTATCATAAGACTAATGGGACTTTCCGTTACATCCACTTACAGGCCGGGTACCATCTCCTTTATGAATAAGCTATTGAATTATAATCACAGTTGTTTGTAAAGCTGATTTCAACAACAGATGCTTCAGAACTGCAAGTGTTCACTGTGCCGAAACTTGAATAAAGACAAAAATGTGTTGCTGCTTGTAATATGATGATGATGTCATTTTTATGTATTTTAACATTTATTTAGTTTGTACAGGGTGGTGTCTTGTAAAGGTGCTCTCAAAAAAGCTACCATTTTGCAGTGAATTTAAATACCCTACATATACTTATGCAAGCTTAGGTAATTTATCCTCTCTTGGTGCTTTTGCCAACAGAAAATCACTTTAATATGTGTTATAAAACTAATTACAATTTGAAAACAGACAGGATTTATGGGGTTAAAATATTCTATAGGTTAGAATGACATGACTGGTTTGAGGTCTGGGTTTACACTATTTAAATCTATGCATCAGTCCTACCACTTTTTGTGTGTAAATTCTCAAGCAAAACAAACGTTAAATCAGCGGCATAGATATATGAGCTTTTGACATAAACCTTTGCTGCAAGCTCTCTAAGGAAACATGTCCTGCTTGTAAGTAAAATATCTATATATTTATATTGAATTTAGGTTGGTAGTAATTACTGCATGTGAAGGAAGTTGAATAGATGAAACAAGACAACCCTTTTGCTACACCAAAAATATATCAATGAAAAGACCAATTCTCACCACCCATTTTTTGTTCCCAAAATTTTAAATCACCAATTATTGCAGTCAGCAGACCACTACACTACACCACTAGGCTTCAATACTGCTTCAGGTTTCTCCCATTGCAGAATGTTTGGTGTCAAATTATTACCTCAGTCCCAGGATTTGGACCAAATGCAACAGCCCTTACACCCCAAATGTACAGCCACATGTAACTCGTGGGTGGAAAGTCTCAGAGTAAGTTCCACCAATGACCTAAATGCCCACGATGATGTTTAATCAATCGTGTACCACTCCCTGGGTAGCAGTGGCATAGGTTTATTGGAGACTTACTCACCAAGCCCATGGGGCACACCCTACACCTTGGATGATGAGTTATAGCAAAATTGCAACTTAGGACCTACTTTTTTGTTTGAGTGTTTTTTATTTTTATGATACTGTAGAAGAAAACCATTAGACCTGCTGTCAGGACCCTCATTATGAATGAGACCTACTGCTCTCCCTGAGTGCTCAGCCTAATTAACAGATTAGCATAAGGTTCCTCTAAAGCCATTACCATGCAGAACACTAGCAATGCTGCAGAGAACTAGCAGTATCCAGATCTCCACTGGGCTTTCATTTGTTAAGAAACGCTTACTACCCCAATTGAATATTAAAGGGGAAAAAAAGGCATATGTAATGCTATAGTATCTGCTGTACAGATACAAAAAGGACTAACTTGACCTAAGAGTGCTTTTAATTAATCAGTTTGATGGTAGAGCTGTTTTTTAATAAAGGAATATGATCAAAAGTGTTGGGTTTGACATAATAAACGATGACAGATTAAAACGGAAGATATTTGAAGAATTATGCTGCTTTCTCCCTCATTTGAGCTTGAGGAACCTGTGAAAGGAAAAGACCTTCAAATAGGAAATGTGCCTTATCTGCTCGAATGAGAGAGTGGCTTAGATGCAGCTGTTCAGAAGGCAAATGTTGACTTACAAGGGACCAGGGAAAATAAATCAGACAGACTCTGATATATGAAAAGAGAGCATTCATTGTAGATGGCAGACTTTTTGTGATAGTGAACTCTTGGTGTTGTTCCTTGCTTCAGTGAACAGGAGAAGCTGTGACTTGTATGCTCGACATGTGTAATGCCTTAAAGTCCCCTCTAAGTCCTAGATGTATCAGGTGCTCATTTTACAGAGTTGAGCCTAGAAGGCTGAGTTACTGTTGAAAGCACACACTGTCCCCACTGGGTGACACTGTACATGTTTTTTGGCAACACTATTTACTTTTTCCAAAGCGTGTGCAATTTAGCTGATCAAAGTTTGAGAAAGAAAGTCACATTGATAATGTAGGACAACTGTGTTCCTGGAGGACCCCCTACCCTGCTGATTTTTGTTCCAACTGAGCTCTCAATTCCTTAATTGAACCCTTAATGTATTTAATAATTTCCAACATCAGAGCCTATGTTATTCTAAACAGTAGGGGAACCAACTTTGTGTAAGTTATACAAAAAGTCAATTGTATGTAAAATTAAGTGTTCAATTAAGTAATTGAGAGCTCAGTTGGAACAAAGAAACAGCAGGGAGAGGGTCCTCCAGGACCAGGGTTGAGAACCACTGATGTAGGAAAATATTAAAAGGCCATTTTGTACTATTCTTCTATCAAGCTGTGAAGTGTATTAGTAGAAGTAGGGTACTCATTTTACTAAAGGTGGGTGGGCAAGAAAGTACAAGCAATAGCAGCAGTAGAATGAATTTAGCATGAATGCCATTTGGATCCTCAAGTTTGAATGCCAGTTAAACATTCTCAACAACTTCAATGTTAACAGCAATGGTAGAAACCTTTAACAGTGGTATTGGGAATAGGCACTGATTGACAATAATATTGCAGACCACTACTAGGGAAAAGAAAGCTTTGATACACATATGAGGAGATAGAAGGGAACATTGTTCTTGGCTTGCAATTAGCGTGGGGAGAATGTTTGGACGAAAACAGTATTCCCAGTGTTATATGAAATCAGTTAAAACTAAATGGTAAACAAATACATAATAAAATAAAGATTGCTAATACAGATCAACATTGAAATCCCATGCAGTTTGTTATTTACTACAGTCTGAAATTTGGGTAAGAATACATTTAAAAATATATATTTATAACATGTATGCCACTACTTGAGGACTGGGCAGTTTGATATTAGGTTTGGAATTAATTACAAGGATGCATGCTGAAATTCCCACAATCTATAACTTTTAGACAAACATAGCAGTGACAGAAAAGAGCTGTAAATTTAACTGAAAACTATTGCTGTATCTTGATACTTTGTATTATTCAATTGGACATGCAGCGGTAGTTCTATATTACCGCTTGCATATTGTAGCATAAGCACAGTGCAAAATGGTTATTGTAGGAAATTAGTTTTAGTCATTTTTGAGTTTTTCAGCATACAAAAAAAGTTATTCTCAGACTTTTAATTTTTTTTTCTCTCTTAAAGTGGAATAATTACTTTGGTTTGAATTCAGCACTTGTAAATTCCACGCAGCAAATGTGAAACTGAGCAAATTTAGTGAGGCGCTTCGCTCCATAATTAAAAGCAGACAATGAGATCTTTGGTTGCAATGCATGACAGAACTGAGGAATGCAAAACCCAGGGAGAAGTTGGCAGGTTACATCTTTATGCAAATTGACTGTGATGTGTGTTTCTTCTACCTTAAAGGGGCAAAAGAAAGAAAATAAGAAAGACAGAAAGAAAAAATCAGGTACCCTCAATGTTGAGTGCAGGCCCTGAAAATCCAGTCTCCTAGCTCCATTTAACCCCAAACCTCAGCTTCTTTATCGGCCACAGACTGTGATTCAATGTACCATTTCTGTCCACACTTAAGGTTTTTGTAGTGAAGTGGTTCGATGAGTCAGAGGTTATACACACAGTTAATTCGGGTTGTTTCTTTCCATGGTTTGTGTTAGTTTGTGTTGTCCCTTTCACCGTTTGTTTTCATTAGAACTGAATGGACACTTTCTGATCCAGAGCTTTCAGTTTGTTTGACCAAGGGATCGAATTTGATTTGCAAGCTGCAAAACAATCAATACATTTCACTAGCAATCATTCTGTCCTAGGGTGCCCTTAACAAGTTTCTTTCCAAAAGAGCAAAGTAAGTGCAAAAGGAACCGAGATCAGAGTTTGCTTTCATGTGAACCGAGGTACAGTATATCCATTAATAACAAAGGGAACAGAGTACTTGTCTCTTGTTTTGGCTTCTTAGTTCAGCATAGATACTTTGAAACTAATCAAGTAATAGGAGACTGTCTAACATCAATAGCCCTTACTTTTGTAGCTGCCAGAGTCACTTTGGTATTTGTGTAACTGTGTAGATTTTAAAGTCCAGTGTGTAAATTCATGCAGTGTCTCCAAATATGTTGTAAATCCACGGCAAGGTAAAGAGAAAGTCATAATGGATTAAAACACATTGCGGCACATAAACATCTGAGCATCCAGTTAAATGGGAAAAAAGCATTAAGAAAACAAAGAGGTTTTGCATACATACATTTGCAAGTTATTATTTTTTTTCTTTTCCTAATGCGGTTTATTCATTAACTATTATAAACTCTCTTATATTCATCAGCTGGGAGAACAAGGAAAATATGATTTAAATTACATTAACAATCAGAAAAGCAGCTCATATGGTTCTAAAAAAGACCAAAAACGTGACAAAATAAATTCATATTTGAGAATGGGACTTAGCGATAATGAAATGATAAACGGAAAGGGGGGAGTCCTGAATAAATTAAGCTTATCTCTCCTCCTAAAATGTAATTGTGGAGCTTTTTTGCATATATGGATAGTTTCCAAAGTGAAAGGTAAAGCAAATAATTGGAAAACAAACATTCAAATTATGGATAGATTGAAGTGAGCCAATTCAAATGATTCAACATCATGATCAGCAGAGCAGTATTCCAGTTTTCTCACATCTGTCGAGGTATAGTTACAGTTATATATCAAAACAAAGCTAAATTTGATAAGCATTTTTTAATCTATGTATTCATTTTTAGAAGTATTCTTACATACAAAACAAATCCAACCACAATTTTATAAGACGATTTCTTGCAGACTAGCGATTGAGTTTTTAATTTCCAGTTCATCTACTGAAGATTTTTGGTTAATTTAATTACTGTTCGCTTGCTGTATGTTACTAAGAATAAATTATTTAGAGACCATAAATGTTTATCTTAATGTATTTTGTTCACAAACAGTCTTTATAAGGAAAATACCTAATTTCCATCTATATCAAAAACTGGTATTAGTGGCCATAGTAACCAAATGATTCCATGCATTATTGTTTGCTGTTTTTCAATATTTATCAAGAGTCTTGTGTCACTTTGAATTATTGTGAAGGCTTGCAGTGTTGTTGAAGTATATTATTGTATGTTCAAAGTCTGACTGTTTTACCTCTTACTTATAGCTGTGAGACTAGAAGATGGTTTCCTCTGAACAACATTTCTCTAACATATACTTTTGGACTTTGGCAGAAAGAATAAGTCTAATAAAATAAAATAACCCACAACATAAGAATAACTAAAAATACAATTCCAAGGATCCATTTTCTAAGTGAAATATTTGTGTGAAGATTTCCCTTTTTCCCCTTCTGAGATTGCAGAGTAAAGTCATTTTTCAGTTATGTATAATATGAAAGGTCATATCAAAGATATTTCTTGGGAAGATTCTGAATGTCTAGGGGCGCTGGGCTTTGCTGCACCAAAAAGCCTAAGTAGATTACTGTCTTCATTAAGCATAGCTAGGAGGGAGCAAGACACAACACTGAAATGGATTTAAAGCAAATGCAGTGTACTACAAAAATGGAAAGCTTCTACATTAACATTCTGTCCTTGTGTTTAAAAATAATTTGATTTCCCATTAAATTCACATTTTTTCAAATCAGTATTAATCATTCTCCATAACCTTACAAGAACAAACAAGTAATGTGATTGCCTTGTAAAGTGCTATGTGGCTGCCAAATCAGTACAGGGGCTTGCTTTCATTCAGGTAGGATGTGTACATTGGTCCTCTGCTAAAAAAAATATTCATTGTCCACTTCTGCTATCTGCACATCTCTTGCAGGCATGTTTAGAAAGTGTTGACTGGGATATATAAGCATATCCTCTGTTAAAAGGTGAGTAAGCATGCTCAGAAAAGACTATTATTCAATGTAGTTTGCCTTCCAATCCTACTATGCTACACTATACAATCTAAATGGTCTACAATTTTAATAATAATAATTTCAATGATTGCATTGTGCAATTATTATTATTATTTTCTAGTCCTATTTTTCCCCTGGTATAAGGTAAACTATGGTTGTACACTAATGTGATTTCTGTGGACAGAAAGCGAAGAGTTCCATACTTCACAAAAGCACTGCACAATTTAGAAAGCACACAAAGAAAGATAATGCCTAATCACACATGTAAAAAACAACCGATAATCTGAAAAAGAGAGCATTACCAAAAGTGGAGGTATTAAGCCCCTCCCCCCTGGGTAGTGCTTTTGAATTTTAAGATAACATGTAATTTTGATACCTAGATTACATAATGAAGTTAGGGGAGCAGGGTTCGATTGTGATTCTGGCTCACTGTGACCCTGTACTGGATGGAGCACTACATGTGGTGCTGCTAGAGGCATCACTAAGCAGCTTCCCTAAAAATGCAATTTTTTTTAGTTTTGGGGGCTTTTGACTACTGCCGAGTTACAATAAAGCACCATTGTGTGTTGCTTTAACACAGTGAATACAAGCTCATCTCCTCATGCTTTGTGAGGTTACATGAAGGATAATTTAACTGAATTAGTGAAGGTCTACACTGTCCAATGAACTGTGAAGAACAATACCTACTACACTAGATCTGCATTGCCTCCCACTTATAGCCAATGCCAATATCATATTTGTTAGAAATACTTATAAACTTAAAGCATTTTTGTTTCTTATGCTCTTTTTTTATCCCCTCTGGAATATAGAAACAAATGCTTCTAATAAATCATGAAGAAACATTTACTGTATTCAAATATCCACCGAACAAAAGCTCTTGACAGTGGCAAGCACCGATCATTTAATTTATATATTTTCTTTTGCATATTATCACGAGCAGTGCATGATGGCAATAATCACTAATGATTCGGTTATTTATATCACTAATTGATATATTATCTTTTCTTTCCTTATTATATTGCTGTTGCACTTATTTTATATAATCAATTGTTTTGCTTCATTATTTAAACTTATTGGGTGTTGTGTGGGGGTTTTATTGTGTTTATATACATTTATTTACATTATTATTTGGGTGATGGATTTATTTGTTAATTGACGGCTCATGCCACCAGTTGACATTCCCACATCCCCCCTGTGTTCCTCCAAATCAATCGTCTTCACCTGCCTCCTAACACAGAGAATGGGCTATAAAAGCTTAGGAGTCTCTCTCAGTAGCGCACAAGTGAGCAGAGCAGTTGGGAGGAGATCAGCAGCAACCCGCAACAACCAGGGCAGGAGGGAAAGGCTAAGGGCGATGGCAGAGATCCAGCTTCGAAAGATTCCCTACACAGTGGATTACAAATTGCTAAAAGAAGACTGGATGGGACCGGAGGATCCAGCACTTAAGGATAGACTTCGATCACTTTGTTATTAATGGACACCAAACAAGCATGATGGGTCGAATGGCCTCGTTTGTAAACTTTCTTATATTCTAATAAGAACAAACACAGTTTGAAAAAGGAAGGCTTTATTCAAGTTGATGATTATCCACATTTATTTCTCCATGAGCTGGAGAAGGCACTGCATCGAAATATTGATCTTGTCCACTCTGACCATAGAGACTGTCTTCTCCCTTCTGGCGGTGACAGGTAATGCTGCTGCACCTGAAAAGAAAAGGAAAGAAAGCCAGACATTGTTAGAGACTCATTGCGTATTTTGCACAGGACTTACCTCTATTGATCTCTTTGCACAGAACTCACCTTTACTGTTCTCTTACCTGCAGTATTTATCCAATCTTTGTTTCCTCAGGTGGCTACTAGAAGGACGAAGGGTCCACTGATTTCAATAGTGCCATACACCTACCTGTGTGGTTTGTGTGTGGAGCCACCTGTAGAAATGAATTACATGTATAGCGAGATTGAGTGTCCAGTTATTATACCTTTTTAGCTTAATACTTGTATTAGCTTCATTATATATTTTTTTGTTGTGATTCTTGATTTCTGTTTGGTTAGGGTTTTTTGGATTTTAGGTGCCCCAAGCAATTAAAGGCATTTTAGTTTTTAGCTTTAATAGTTGCCATTGATATTCTGTGTGTGCTTTTAACTGATCAGACTTTGTGCCCTGTACACCAGTTTGTGCGGTGTATCAATACATTTTTTATTCTTACCTTGCCATCCATGTTGTGGTGCCTTGGGGTCCTTGAGCCTGCCTGGGGGGAAATATTTATGGGGTGCAACAAGTTCCTCACTCGACTAAAACGAGGTGGCATAGTTTGCGTGGTCACCCCTAGCATACATAGGTGGTGACACATTTTGGTGTAGCGTCAGCAGGACCCAGGGTACCCAACATGGATGGGCAGTTTCCCCAAGCTCCCCCATCTCCCCGATAGGTCAGCAGATATGCTTAGGGTGCGGACAAGAAGGACATATGCGCCGGCATTGTCCTCCACGGAGAAGAAGCGAGCCAGTTTTAAACTACTTCCCCTGACCATGGTAAGTGGTTAACTCCACCATCCTTAAGCCTGATATAGTGAGGGAATGTCCCAGGGTGGAAGTTCTCGTTGATGGCATCAAACTGCCATGTATTCTAGATACAGGGTCCCAGGTGACCCTGTTTAGTGAGACCTTCTTTAAGAAATATCTGGGGCAACATTTGCTGGAAGACCAGCAGGAAATTGCATGGTTGAAACTCTGGGCTGCAAACATACCTACAGATACCCTACATAGGCTATGCTATACTAGACTTTGTTATCAGGGGAATGATGGTGCCCCAAAAGGGGGTCGTGATCATAAAGGACAGGAACCTTAGCACCCAGGAGGGGATACTGGGCATGAATGTCATCAGGCCAGTGTGGAAACAACTATTAGAGGGTCGTGACACCCAGTGGGTGAAGTGGGGGGGGGGCACCCGGGGGGATGCAGAAGTGGGAGCAGTCTGCTGACGGATAGAGACCCATGAAAATGCCACGTTGTTGGGGACTAATATGACTAACCCATCAGCCCCCTGTGCAGATTCCACCCAACAGTGAAATGGTGCTGTGGACCCGTGTTGCCGAGTTCTCGCACTGTGCTGAACACTGTGTGCTGGTGGAGTCTATTGATGACATCCTGGAGTGGCAAGTGGCTGGTGGCACGGGTGCATCAGGGTAAGGTTCCCATTCAACTGTTAAACCTCTGCTCTTACCCTGTAGATGTGTCCCAGCGCCGGCCGTTGCCAAGGCTCTCGTGTATTGAGCCTGGCGAAGTTTAAACAAATGAAATAGACATGTTTGGTTTGATTCCACTCCATGGAAACAGAGGGCCCAGTGAAATGGGCCGGGAAGGCAGTGGGGCTAACCTCAGTACAGCAGGGTTAGTTAGAGGCCCTGCTGCGGCGATGGAGAGGAGCATTCGTCTGGACAGAAGCAGTTTACCACCACATCCCCACCGGAGCTGCCCCCCTGTCACGGGAGCGTTACTGGCCTGTTCCACCCACCATGTACCAGGAGCTTTGGGGTTTGATCCAGTAAACAATCCGCCCCTGTCATGTTAGTGAAGAAAAAGGATGGGTCCCTGAGATTCTGCATAGATTATCAATGACTAAATGCGGTAACCCATAAGGATGCCTATTATCTCCCGCGTATTGAAATGTCCTTTACCAGCTTGACCGGGGCCAAGTGGTACTCGACCCTTGACCTTGTGAGTGGGTACTGGCAGATGGCGGTAGACCAGCAAGATAAAGAAAAGTTGGCATTTATGACCCATTTTGGGTTGTATAAATTCAAGAGGATGCCTTTTGGTCTCTGTAATGCCCCAGCCACTTTCCAGCACCTCATGCAGCAGTGCCTAGGTGATCAGGTAAACACATCTCTCCTTATATATTTGTCAGTATAATTGTGTATTTGCCTGATGTTGATACTCACTTGCAATATTTGGAATGAGTTTGTCAGACACTGCATGAGTTTGGGCTGACGTTACAGCCCCAAAAGTGTCAATAAATTGTTTATTCTTACTTTGCCATCCATGTTGTGGTACCTTGGGGTCCTTGAGCCTGCCCGGGGGGAAATATAAGGGGGTGCAACAAGTTCCTCAGTCGACTAAAATGAGGTGGCATAATCGCATTTTGCGTAGTCACCCCTAGCATACATAGGTGGTGACACATGTACCATTCAGAGCACTTGTGGTAATTAATTAAGTTCACTTTATTTTAAATTCATATTTTTACATTTAGTAGTATGTAATTTAAACCCCTGGAAATAAAAAAATAAAAAATAAAAAAGCAGTTTTATTTATTTCTGAATTGCAATTAGAATAATTGACAAAAACCTTTTTGCATGTTTTCTTTGTTTTGTTTTCATTTAGATTTATTGGCATGCTGAATCATGCTGCATATAAATAAAACTTCATTTATTTTTTGTTGAAAAATAAATAACCTAAAATTCTTTGCTCAGTATGCATCTTCGCCCCCCTACAAATTGTAATTAGGGTAATTATCTTTTCAAAATCAATAGTGTCTTTCAGGAAATCATTATTTGGCTTTTCATTAAAGCAATCACTTGTCTACAGAGTCAACTCCACAGCTTTGGATAGTATACAATATGCAAATATGCTCATGCAGTTTCCTGAGATTGTGTCTATTGACAATACTGATTGTGTTCTGTCTGATAATTTGCAGAAAGAAGGTTATTAGCCATAGCTAAAGGCTTATCAATGAAGCCACATACAATATTTGCTCCCAGTTATTAAAAAGTGGTTATTACCTGTTAACAAAGTTAGAAATACTTGAACAAAACATTGTTAGCACATGGTTTTTCTTTTGTTTATTTATTGCTGGTTCTTACTAAGAGTCACACTAACAAATATTAAACTATTTATTAATGGTATAACTTACAGTTCACACTTATATTGACAAATGTGAACAGGAATACCATACCTTCTTGTCAACGCTTACACTTCAAACACAATTGGAACCAAATAATGCTTAACCGATTAAGAGTCTACCTAACAATTAATGGTCAAAACGAATGTGTAATACTCACTTATTTATTACCTGATTATTGACAGTTTATAAATGCCTCTTAAAATAATGAAGGATAGTAATGGTAGTTAAGATACCTTAAGCTGTCCTCTCTCTGAAGCCCAACCTTTACCTTAATGATTATTACAGTCCTTCATTTGTGCTATGTTTGTGCCAGTTTGTGCCATTGAAATAAACATTTGTGCTGCTTTGGTTTTGAAGATATTAACATGTATTTATTTTCGGCGAGTGACATCACTCAGCCCCCCCACAACAACAGAATCAAACCAAACATATCTCCTCGTTTGTGCCGGTTTGTGCCATTTAAACTAATGTTTCAGCTATTCTAATATTAAAGATATAACAACATTAAATTATAATTACATTATTTTTGCTGAAACTCCTATTGAATATGAATAACAAACACAGTAGGCTACAGTCCTACTACTAACAGGATAAAAAAACAGGATCGGATCTTGGCTCACTAGATCCGGATCATGAAAAGGCTTTGTACAAAGCAGATCAAGATCAGGTGTCACTGATCCGAGTGTTTGATCCGAATATTAAGCAGCGCGTGTGGTGACTAAGGAGTTTCCTGTTAAACCAGCTCGTGCCTAACTGATGTTGCTATCAGAAAGTGGGTGTCTACAGCTACAATGACAGCTACAATGAAAGAGTGAACTTTCACAAAACTAACAGGCTCTGGGCTCTGGGCTCCGGGCTCCGATTTTGATCTTGATCTCAATTGTGTTGTACAAAATGGATCAGCGCTCAATCAGAGCTCCAACCTGATCACAATTCGAAGCGACTTAATTTAGTTTGCCACAGTCACAGATACAGCAGGTATATAAACACAGGCAAAACCCTTCAGAGGTTTTTGGTGAGGGAGGTGTTCGAAAGCAGTATATATTAACACCATGTACCATATTAATCCTCACAGACATGACTGATCATGTAGTGGGATCAGCTACGAAGTGCAATTATCTTAACCACATTTTTTTAGCATTGAGAAGTAGTAGGTGATATTATCTGGATATGAGAAGAGCGGGTTATAAATAAAACTTATTATAGGATTATTATTATTATTATTATTATTATTATTATTATTATTATTATTGTAGTTGATGAAATACAAAAACAGTGAGGTATCTTGCAATATGCACACCAGTGCGAGAACCAGTGCATGTACTTTGTGCTGTGGCAGATGCAGACTGATTAACATATATTGGGAAATGGAGTGAACAATTAAGATTGTTTAATTAATAAACTGTACAGCACTTTAGCACAAGATTGTTTTGTGAAAGTTGTATAATTCACTCTTTCATTGTAGCTGTCATTGTAGCTGTAGACACCCACGTTCAGATAGCAACACCTGTTAGTCACGAGCTGGTTTAATAGGAAACTGCTTAGTCACCACACGTGTTGCTTAATATTTGGCTCAAACACTCAGATCAGTGCCGTCTGATCTTGATCTGCTTCGTACAAAGCCTTTTCATGATCCGGATCTAGTGAGCCCAGATCCGATCCTTTTTTGGATCCAGTTTTTTGATCCTGTTAGTACTAGGACTGTACCCTACTGTGTTTGTTATTCATATGCAATAGGAGTTTCAGCAAAAATAATGTAATTATAATTTAATTTTGTTATATCGTTAATATTAGAATAGCTGAAACATTAGTTTAAATGGCACAAACCAGCACAAATGTAGCACAAACGAAAGAGGCGTTTGGTTTGATTATGTTATTGTGCGGGAGCTGAGTGACGTCACTCATCTAATAAAACATGAATAATGTTAAAACCATAATAGTTAAACATTAATTTAAATGGTACAAACTCACACAAATGTAGCACAAATGAAATAGACATGTTTGGTTTGATTCTGTTGAGTGACACCCCAAATGTTAATATCTTCAAAACCACAGCAGCACTTTCAACAGCACAAACCGGCACAAACGTAGCTCAAACAAAAGATATGGACTTTAACGTTTGTTCTATAATGTGATATAATGTAACAATTGTAAGTCACCCTGGATAAGGGTGTCTGCTAAGAATATGAGTAAGTGGGGGGGGCAGCTTTACGGAGCTCATAAAATGTTCTAGGTGCTGTTCGCTAGGCTCCACTCCATTTTGTGACATGGTGCACGATCATGCAATGTGGCATTTTATGTCACCATACTGTCACATGCTAAGTATCCTTTATAAAACCAAACAAAAAGTAATGCATGTCCAACTGTACAGTGAACGCTCCATACAAACTATTTAAGATACAAATCCCTCTATATCTATAATGGAAGCAAACCCATATTGCACTTCTGTTCATACTTCAAGACCTCTATACATCACTTTCTCGACTCAACTTTGGTCTATCCTTTACATATTTGTTGATAATAGGTTGGAATTGATTGGTGAGATCATGAGCAGGTAAGTTTGACTGAGTTGGATGGCTGATGATTGGAAGACCTGTGATCAGAATATGTCACCTTGATGAATAGGGGTAAGCACTATATTTAAAGACCTGGAAGATGCATTTGCTAATCCAAGTCTACCATACAAATTGACAGCAATTACAAACAAATGTAATGTATTCAATTAACTCACAAATTCACCTTTCCTAAAGAAGGCATGCAAGACTCAAGAACCTGTAAAAACCTAATTACCATCCTTTCTAAATGCAGCTCTGAACTTTCACAGAAAGTGTACCAGTCCTCACATATTAAGTAAATAGCATTATTTGAAAAGACAGGCATTACACTTGACATTCTTCCCAGTTCTGGCTTCAATGATTCCTTAAAAAATAAAAAGGAAAGCAATATAAAAGAGCTTTCCAAACCCTCTGATAGCATTCTCATTGCATTTACAAGCAATTCAGCTC
The DNA here is from genome assembly GCF_036373705.1 of Amia ocellicauda. Lineage (NCBI taxonomy): Eukaryota > Metazoa > Chordata > Actinopteri > Amiiformes > Amiidae > Amia > Amia ocellicauda. The sequence goes on from NC_089858.1 coordinate 40,404,775, forward strand.
ATTACAGTGTTTCACATCATTTCAATAGATCCTACATTGTCGGCTAAGCAAGCCAGTACATCCTTTCTGATTAGCCTCCAGCTGTAATTCTTTTTTAGTCACACAGACACAAAGCAAGTTACATTGTCTCAGGTTTACCCAGCAGTTAGCCCAATTAAAAATTCACACATAATACAACCACGCGCGCGGTACTAGAACAAGACATAACATTTCACAAATGAATGTCACAGAGAAAATGTCCGGGCAGTGGCAAGGCTTTGGTTGGGCAGGAGCAGAGACCACCACCCCTGATCTTAAAAATATGTAATCCAGGCAGACGCATATCCTCTCCGTTGGGAATGTAGGTCTCCCCACCCAAAGGATTCTCGCCATTGCTGGAATCAGTACAGTCAACAGTCAGGATTTGTCTTACCGCTGGCACCCAACCTGGAAAAAGTAATGCTAAGCTACTGCACCCAGGCACATACATATAAGGATACTCAACCTCTTGAGGTGGGAGTGTAGCTAAATTAATATTTAAAATAATACTGTATTTAATCTTTAAAAAGTGCACCTAAACCTGGACTTCACAGAAATATCTTAATAGCCAAGCATTCCAGAGCAAAACAATGAATCAAAGAACAACTGTCAGGTTTAGTCAATTCACAGCTTGCTCACAGAACCAGAGACACAGCCAGACTTTGCTCAAATGAGATTCCAGTGGTTAATTGTGCAATTAAATCAGGTTTCATAAAAACTATTTTTCCACTCTGGTCTTTCTAGATATGTACAATCGAATCAAGGAAAGTCTTTATTTATTTATTTATTTATTTATTTATTTATTTATTTATTTATTTATTTATTTTTCTTCTCCCTGATAACTTTGGAAATTACACATCTGCTGTTTAGGTCTCTGTGTAAAACCATCTATCTTGACATATTTAAAAAAATTACTGACAGGATGCTTTTCAAAAACCATTAAGTAATAAGACCATTAAAAGTGATGGATCTACTGTAGAAAGCACATAAATCATACCAAACAAACAGTCAGTAAAAATATAACATGAGCACTAACTAGTGATGTTATAGTGATAGTCTTATCTTGACTTTAGAATGATAATCAGTTATTTCAAGTCGGAAGCACTGCCCAAGGGGGAGGGGTTTCTGCGCACTTCCGTAGGAACCTGATCGAATCGTCACTCTATCAAAGCTGCCATTGCCCCTGTGCATGTCACTCAAACAGGTCCCTTCCACTTCCTGTTTGTATAAAAGATGATGTCTGCACAGGATCTTTCTCTTTTGCCTCTTCGCTGGACCCAAGACTTGAGACTGTGTCTGTGTGTTTTTGCATTAGACCATTACCAACTGCGTATTTCGGTTGGCTGACGTGTCGTGTCTGTGTTATTTAGTTATTATTAACTAATCCATTTCTGTTCCGTCCATGCACTGGAGATCCAGCTGCGTCTTGGTTCAGTTCCGGTTTCACAGAGACAGTATAAAAAGAATAGTTATGTTAATATAGTGCCTAATATTAACTGACTGCTTGCTGTGTTGTTTTCTTGTCCACAGGTCTTTATCCTCCACGGTGGGAGCGTCAGCAGTGGCAGTAAAATCTGAGGCCCGGCTGCCTGGGCTAAGCCTGAATGAATGTTCCTGCTTCCACACTGTATATATTGTTGTGTTCAGCTGGCTACTCTAGTTCTGACTTGCCAGCTGTGTATAATGTCTTGCACTTTTTCCACTTTTGTCAGATTCATTGTCAAAGTGCGGATCTTTTAACTTGCTTTGTTACCTTTTCTTTTTATTTATTTATTTTATGTTTATTTTATGTTTTACCATGAATGAGTCACTGAGATTGAGAAGCTTAAAATGATGTCCGTACATAGCCCAGCCTCTATAGTGCAAACACATATAATGAGCTAATAATGTTAAATGAGCTAACAAGTGCAGCCATAATATTGTTTAGTCCTGGGTATGTGCTAAATGGCAAGGATAGGCATCGGGGAAGTTGCAGTAAAACTATATAAGTGGTTACAATACATTAGTAAGCAGGAGCATAAGGCAGCAGAGTTTAATAAAGTGCATAATAGCAAGAGTGCTGTGCAGCCCAGGAGATTAGGCTGCTGTTTTACGGGTACAGTTTGAACAGACGTGTCCTGAGTAAATGCTAGAAGTGTATCAGGAACTGTGGAGTCCTGACCTCAGTGGGAGGGTTGGACCACTTAGAGGCGATTGTGGAAACAGAGCTACAGTATTTACAAAGCAGTTGTCTGTTGTTACGCCTCCTAAATTTAATATCCTGTGTTTGTGTATTAGCCTTGATAATCAGGACATATAATAAACCCAAGACCCCCCGATGAAACATTTGGCCTGCCATTTATAATTTAAAGTTAAAAAATAATTAGCAAAACGACTCACAGAGGGATTTGCTTCTGCTGTGCATGGAACGCTGAACTTGCCTCCCAAAATACATGCAATACTATTAGAATCTTGCTCATTATGCAATCTGTCTCCTAGTGTGGAAAATGCCAGATTTTCAAGGCCAAGATTAAAGTTGGGAGAGTGTTAGCTGGAGGCTTGGCCGTCCTGGGAGGGCAAGAAAAAGCAACAAGCATTTCAGAATATGCAATCAGCCCTGCACTTTTGCTTCAGAAGCAATGGATACATGCTGAGGTGGAGGAAATTGGGAGGAGGTGCGGGGGGTTGTGATGTGTGTCTAAACAGAGTGTACACTGTAAGGCACTCCAACATATTTTTGAGCATAGCACAGACTGAATCTGGGAATTACAAGAGCTAAATTCACTTTGCTGCTCTTTTCTCATTCATCCATTAACCAAATTGACTATATATTTTCCTAGGTCACTGAGCACATTACAAGAACAGCTTTCTACCTCTGACAGTTATGAGAGAATGCACTGCCTCTCTATTGGCCAAAATCAAGTTGTAAGCTATTGTTTGTCCTGCAGAGCCACAGAATTGTAGTCTTGGGCAACATTATTACTTTAACGTGTGCATGCTGAGTAATAATTTGTGCAGAAACCAAAAAGAGATTTTTAAATGACAAATTTTAAAAAAATCAACACGCTATGGTACAAAAAGCTTTTGTTATTCCATTTCGTTTTTTTTGGTTTGTTTGTTTTTTAAAACTCATAGCAAATGTTTGTGTATAATTATATTTTTCCATTCCAGTTATATTGCTTGGTGATATAAACATGCCGAAGAGCTGAGCAAATGGGATAGAGCTCAGATACTGTCTTCACAGCAAGGTCCCCCTGTTACAACTGCAAAACAGCTGAAACACAACTGATGCACAATCAGAAATGTCCTAAAACTATTTTATTTAAAGCTCCCCCTGCAGAACCGCAGGAAGTGACTAGAACTAGCTTTTCAGATCAAAGAGTTAGACTAAAAATCTATAGTTTGTAAGACAGGTGACATTACCAAAATTATGTGTTGTTCAAACAGTAACATGTGGACGTGGTAAGATGATAATAGAGAATATAGTAAAATCGATACCCTCGGTTATCTGAAAAAGTAAGCACTTCCAAAGGGGGAGGGGTTTCAGCACGTTTCGTTCTTGTTTGTATGAAAGGTGATGTCTGCACAGGATCTTCCTCTTTTGCCGGGAGACTTGAACTGCCACATGACCTTGCTAAATACACCGGGGGTCCAGGTCCATAGTCCGGTCACAAGGCAAACAGTTCTGTTTAGCTCCATCCAGGGTAGACACCAGGATGCGCTGACAGGGGCAGACAGGGAAGAAAAGGTCAGGAGCCCGTGCCTACTGGGTCTCAACTGAAGGCACTGCAGTGGCTCAAATGGGGCTTGGGAAAGTGCATCCAGCACTGGATGAAGGTGCCATGTGGTCAGTGAAGGGGCGAGAGGAGGCCACCACCTACGAGCTCCCTTTAGAAACTGCACAGCCAGGAAATAAGAAACAGGGGGCTCGCCATCAATCTGGACATGATATGCAAAGATGACCGCCAGATACACTTTGAGCATGGACGAGGACTTGCCCTGTTCCAACAGCTCCTGTAACAATTGTAATATGACCCCAATGGGGCAATTAACTGGGTCATGACCAGGCCAAGACGGAATCTGCAGAAGTTTTGTTTAAATTCTGTGGCACTTTTTCTGTAAATTCTGCGTAATATCTGCATTCATTTTATATTGTTTTATGCAACAACAGAAAAATATATGTATACTTGAATTATTATTGAAGCCTTAAATTATGATACAAGCCAATTACATGTGTTTAAACGATGAAAATATTTTGAGTAACACTCAAATATTTACATTTTTCTGTTGAGAATAAGATACAGAGCTTGATCTAAACAAACACAACAAGTATCCCCTTTAGAGCAGGGATGTTACAATCCAATCCATTAGGGTATTTTTGTTCCTATCATGGTAATCTTAATTGTATCATAATAGGCTATTTTAGGTTTGTAAAAATATTTATGAGCTTTTTTGGGCTCCAACCTTATGCTATTATGATCGGGCATTAGGCTACCATTTAAGTAAAAAAACAAACAAACAAATAAATTGAATAACGAATTCTCACCACATACAAGCAAAACAAACAAATTAGTTTTATTAAGGTACATACACAGACGGCTATTTATTTTTTATTAATTACATTATCATCACTTAGCAGACACTCTTATCCAGGGTGACTTAGCTGTTCCCATGTATACAGCTGGGTATTTTACAGGAGCATTCTAAGTGCTCAAGGGTACAACAACATTGCCCCACCTGGGATTTGTACCCTAACAACTACTCCACAGTGCTGCCTGTATTAGCTGGAACACATATGCACAGGCATGTTTCTGAACGTAGACAAGGAGTATATGTGTTGAGTGTGGTTTGGGAATGTGGAAAAGTAAATAGTTTAGTTAAGTAGATTGTATAAATTAGCTAGATAGATCTGCCGGCGCAGATTTTTTACGAAAAAGCGATATTTTTCCACTGAAGTCCGCATAATGCCCTTGCTTAACACAGGAACAGTCACCTCCTGCTTGACTAGCACAGCTAGGAGCAAGCAACAGCAAGGTTTACTGTGCTGTAACATACAAGGTGGGGCAACAAGAGACAGGTTCTTGTGCCCTCATCCACCACAGGAGCAGTCACCTCCGGTATGACCAGCACAGCAAGGAGTGGGCAACGGCAAACTCTACTGTGATGTAGCCAAGAAGTATACACACTGGGGCAAGGGGAGGCCAGCTTCATGTCCTCCACTTAAAACACTGTCTCAGTGAACTGTATACAATAGGGTAGCAGAGTAACACACACGCACACCCGTGACAACATATTCAGCATGCTGCACAGGGCCATCCAGTGACGGCACTGAACTATACACAAGGGCGGTCTAGTGAGGAAAGCCCTGCGTAGTTGTGTAAACAAGCACCGTGTTTCGAAGGTGGGCTGTTTGGGCTCCAGCCTCGTTTAGGCAGGGGCCAGCGCTCGGTGGGGGTTTAGGATCTGAAAAGATGCCACGGCACACTGAATGACCTGTCAGAACTCTGCCTGCTTGAACGTAGTCAGTTAGCAGAGGTGGGGGAGGCAAGCTGTTATAATCACTGAAGCACATAGAACAAAGCCAGGTTGTCGTTACAGAAACAAACAAATTTAAACAAAAGCAAAAACAAACAAAAAAATCTGTCAAAAGAAAATATAAGTTATCTTCTAGGAAAGGGAGCAGTCCCTGCAGCTGGCCCGGATCTATCCCCTTGCACCCATGTGCTAGCCTCCTGCCGATCTCCCACACCGCATTTCCAGTAGGCAGGGGCAGGCTCCCCCAGGCTCGCTGCCCTGGCCCCCGGCAGCCCATGACAACACGCGCCAGGATGAAGGCTGGCGGAACACCGCCCCCTCCCCCTCCTGCACCACGGGGCTGAGGCATTCCAGCAGCCTCTGGCCCAACAATACACCCCTCGGCAACTTCAGGATTGGCAACTCATTGGTTTTAACAGTTAGCTACTTTCTACAGTACGAGACCCGCCCACCCCCATTCCAAGACATGGTGTGGACGGGAGTGAGGGACCTGTTGCAGTGTGCAGTGCGAAGTGCCTCCTCTAGGGCAGCCGTACATTTTTATCTGGTTCTACAGGTTGGATGTGACGGGACCGGCCCCCTCCTAGGAATCCATTGTTGGCTTCAGTTGAGCCTCAGTATCCTATGGGATCAGGCTCCTAACTTTTATTTCACTTGTCTGTCCTTGTCAGCTAAGCAGAACCGCTTCCCTTCCTACTGGACTATGCCTTTCAGTCGAGCACCCATGTGAGCTGCTCCTGGATTTGGTGACTGTCCTGTCAACTTCGTTCCCAGGGACTGTCACGTTGTCTTTGGTATGTTGGTATGTTGCCTAACAAGGCCGCCCTGTATATAGTAATGCATTGAGTGCATGCGTGTTGCCTGTACCCCACTATGTATATAGTTCCTTGGATAACAGGTCTGTAGCCCCACCCTTGCTGTACTAGTAGAGCAGGGGACTGCTGCTGCTGCCCCCAGTGACAGGCACTTGAGCTGGCTCTTGTTGCTCCGCTGTGTACATAGTTAATTTTTACATAATGGTAGAGCTTGCTGTTACCCTGTGTCTAACTGCCCCTGTGTTGCATGAGAGGTGCATGAGATGGTTCCTATAGTTAGTTTGTGAACAAGCACAGTGGATCTGGCTGATCTTTATTTTCAGTTGAATGAAATTGCTCCTGTGCTACTCCAGTGTTCTGGCTGGCCCGCTGTGTACATTATTGATAGTTTGTACAGTGGGTCTGTGGCCCCGATACTGAGTGCCACTGGAGCAGGGGTCCACTGCCACTATGTAGCGCAGGGGGTGCAAGACTTGTTCTGACTTGGTGGTTGCTACTGTTGTAAGTGGAGGGCATAAGAGATGACCTCTGTTGCCCTGCTTTGTACATGTTGCTTGTTGACAGGTCCCAATACAGCGTGACTATGGTCTTCGCTTCTGGGCAGCTCAGGTGTGGCCCCAAGGGGTTCCTGTGTCCTCTCTCTGGAGCTGTTTTAGGGAATCCCCCCTACCGGGCATGCCTCGGGGCAGGCCTTCTTACCAGCTCGCTGCCTCCTCCCTTGCGATGGTTTGGTTATTTTGTAACCCCACTCCCTTGGGCAGTGCTTACAGCTAATTTATAATGCATTTCATTATTGAAAAAAGTATATATTAATATACTAATAATGCATTATAAATGTGTTCTAACTCAGTTATAGCAATACATTGATTGGTTAATAAGCAGCACATTATGTGTTATGTGTTTGCAAGTTGAGCAAAGATTTTTTTATTTTATTTTCCAACATAATAAACATACACTCAAGCTAAATCCGAATTCCACCTCAGCTGCTCCCAATTGAATTATTAAGGTATAGGTACACTATTTTTAGGTACAATATCTTGATGTGAAACATCTGCAGATTAATCTCTTGCCGAGTTGCTTCTCAGTGAGCTTTGCAGGTGGATACATTTTTTTGTTTAAAGGACAAAGAAGTCTAATGAACTGTCTATGCAAACTGGGTTATTGGGCTGTTATTCGTCAACAGTAGAAAATAGCAGAGAACTGTTAAAAGCTTACCCCCAAAACTTCCCACATTACTAAATATCATATATTTCCATTCATTAATCAAATAAAAAGACAGAAAGAAGTCTGTTTTTAAAAAGCTGATGTTGTAATCCTGTTCAAATATCCTGAACAAGAGCCTTATTTCTCTGACTGACAAGTAGGCCAGTGCGAGCTTAGGGTTTAGTTAGTAGAAACAAATAAACAAAACCAAACATCTCATTAACTGGCAATAATGGTCGAGGAGCTGCTTATATCTGCATTCCGGAGTTCATTAATGCTCAAGATATCCCCGAGATATCGCTTCTCCTTCTCCTTCTCACGTTCTGGTAATTCATTCTTCACAGTCCACTGCCTGCCCGCCTGAGGGGAATTTCCCTTTGGCCATGCTGGCATTGCATTCCTTTTTTCCACAACAACAATAGCGCTCACTGAAAGAAGAGCCCTTGTTTGTCTGTATAGCTACATTCCCTCCTTTGTTTTGGCACCCTTGTTTTAGCAATAATATGAACAGAGTAGCCATGACATACTCAGTGAGACCAGAAAGGCTGTTTCCCCAGTTCATTCATTTACCAGTGTAAATGTCATTTTTATGGATCCATTTTTATGGATCCATTCACCCATGGGTATGTAAACATACAGTTAGATCCATACATATTTGGACAGTGACACAATTGTCATCATTTTGGCTCTTTTCACCACCACAATGGATTTGAAAGGAAACAATCAAGATGTGCTTTAAGTGTAGACTTTCATCTTTAATGTGAGGATAGATGCATCCAAATTGGGTGAACAGTGGGGGAATTACAATAATTTTTATATGTGGTCCCCCCAATCTCTCTGATTGGTTTGTTTTGATTTCTAAGGCAAAACTGAAGGCAAAATGCCCCAAGAACAAGCAGGAACTAAAGACAGCTGCAGTACAGGCCTGGCAGAGCATCACCAGAGAAGAAACCCAGCATCTGGTGATCTCTATGGGTTCCAGACTTCAGGAAGTCATTGTCTGCAAAGGATTTGCAACCAAGTATTGAAGCTCACAATTTAATTCATGATTATGTTAGATTGTCCAAATACTTTTGATCCCCTAAAATTGGGGGAACCACATGTAGAAATGGGTGTAATTCCTACACCATTCACCCAATTTGGATGTAACTACCCTCACATTAAAGATGAAAGTCTACACACTTCAAATCCATTGTGGTGGCGTACAGAGTCAAAATTATGACAATTGTGTAATTGTCCAAATATTTATGGACATAACTGTATATCATCTTATTGAGCTGGCGATGTTTGGATAATGTTTGAAACCAGTACTGGGCTAATAATTTGATTAGGGGGTTGATGATTGTATGTGTGGGCCTTCATGAAGATTTTTTTTTTTTATGGAATGCTGTTCTCAGTTCCACAGACAAGTCTCTGGTGGAAGAATTCCAAGTTCATTTGGAAGGTACCATGCATTTGATGGCCTAGTAATCCCTTGGACAATGTGACAGTGGAGACGCTGTTAATAAAACTCAGTTCCTTATCTTACTACACTAAGGGTATACATAGATGACAAAGGGGGCTGTATTTGTGGGAGAGAGGACTGCAGGCTGCCAGGGTAATTTAAAATGTACAGTTACATGAAAAACACATCACCTTATTGTATTGAAGGTTATTCCACTGCACAAGGCATGCTTTCTGTCCACTTACAGTATTTACTGACTATGGAAAAGGAAAATGGCTAACACACTTTTGATTTAGCCATTCAGTGCTGGCTACACAATCAAAGCATTCAGTTTTGCTAGAAATCTCACTAAGAATGTACTTCTGTTATTACAATGGGGAAATTTGAGTAATTATGCAGAACAGAGTAATGGAGTTTCACAGAAGGAGCGTATCATTCGATAGGAGTTAAGTGACCCAGAAAGATGAGGACACGATAGAGGTTAAACACTCTGCTGATATCTTTTCCCCTCAAAGTTTAATTGCTTTTTTCCCATTTTGTGTAAGAGATTCATGTTTTTTTCATTATTTTTGTTTGATTTGACATTGCCAGCACCTCTAGCAAGAGACATCTCAATTTTCCAAGTGGAACAGATTTTAATAGCTGCATGCTATAAGTCTCTCTTGAGCTAGAAATCAATTAATTAACAATAGTAATAATAATATTCATCATCATGATCATAATAAATAATGCATGGGAAAACATTCTTCGATACAGCGATTTCTAATTATTATTACAGAAGGTGAAGTGTAAGACTAGTGGCTATTTTGTCTGTTTTTTAATCCAGTTCTAACGTAGCATTTAAAAAACAGTCAGTCTATCCAACAGTTATTTTTTTAGGAGAGGAATAAACAATGTGCACTTATTGGGTAGAATTAAATTCATAAGGTTAGGAGAGCATGTTATCAGCTAAGTTATCTTTATCAGTACTGCTATAAGTGCTATTGCTGGCAAACCAGTTGAGAGAGTTCACTGTATTATTCAGTTTTTCATCACTGTACATTTTCTGTGGTGGCATAATACATCTGAATATACATCTGGCCTTTGTGGAAAAGATGCCCTGTAAATGAACACACACTGAGGATTATATTCTACAGAATGTGCATTATACAAATGTCAGTCTACTGCAATGCTAGTGAAGGTTTTGTGTTCTTGCTTATTTGGCTCCTAGCATGTTTTGAACTAAGAGCACTTTTAATTATACTGTGGTACTGGTACAGTCACACTTTGTGAGTTTTGTCATTTTCCAAAGAAAGACTTGATCCTCACCTCAACTGCGTGAACAGGGCTTGCAAAATTGGGATATAAATCTCAAAAATGCACATAAAATAAATCACAAAAATATGTTCCTCCTTAAAAAATACAAAGGAAGATATTCAGAAGTTGCTGTAGGAAGAAATTAAGTTTTTCAGAATACAAACAGTTTTTACAGCCCAGTCAGATAAGCTTAATAATTGTTCAAAATAATCTGCTTACACAGGAGAGACAACCAGAAAGCAGTGCAACAAAGGAATAATAATTACATTATTTCAAAGTTAAAAATACAAATAAAAAAACAAAAAATGGAAATGTCACTAGGTGTCTTATCATGACCAAACATACTTACTGTCTCAAGCAGAGATTCTGATGAAGAATTAAAATGCCAAACAAACCATTTTCATTTGATATAGCGTATTCAACCTTTGACAGTTCCAATGTGTGCACAGAGCACAAGGTTTAGCATTGCAACCTATTGGCTTTCCCCACCCACCTTCTCAGCGAAAAAGCCACAATTATGGCAGTCATGGTGTTTGAAAGAAGAAAACAAAACTTTGAAAATTATAGAAAGATAAGGTTTTCCAATAGTGTCAAAACAAAACCAGACATCCCAAAACATTGAAAAAGACAGATTTTGGTAACACTTTACAATAAGGTACCATAATTCCTCATGAATTAATATATGAATATTACAGGATTTAAACATCAATACATCATGAACATCATCTGATGTTGAGCACATTAACCCGCACTTACCCTAACCCTAACCCTAACCCTGAAACCTAACCTTAATCCTGTTATACATGTGATTAACATAAGAACTCAGATGAAGTGCATGACATATTCATGTGTTAATCCTGTGGTATTCATATATTAATTCATGAGGAATCACGGTACCTTATTGTAAAGTGTGACCCAGATGGATATATTGTCTTCCAGTACTATTGCTGTCCTGCAGTTGCTATGCCTTGATATAGCTGTGCTGTACATCTATCATTATTACTACAGTATGGTATAACAGAACACTCTTACTAGCTATTGTGTTATGATTAGGTATTGAGCATACAAGAGACAATACATTTTTAAATATTGCCAGCTGGCAAAATTGGTCAATTGTACAGTTATCAAATAAGACCCACCTGAAAGGGTATTTCACATTTAGCTTAACACTACTTGAAATAACAAGTCTCCTGTTTGTCATTCAAAAATGGCAACAGGATTAAAATCACCCAAAACATGAAAAATAGTCCCTTCATATATTATATTTCTTCTAGGTCAACAGTTCAAAGCAGTATTGGATAAGTATATAGACTATGGACCACATTGAATCAAAATGTTGAGAGGGGTCAACTCAGAGCAAAGGTAGCTCCAAAAAAAGAAAGCTTCCACTATGTATTGGTTTGTTTTCTGCTAGCAGCCGGGTTGGTCAAATTATTTGTTTAATCCTAGCCTACATCATATATATTTTAATGTACACTCACCTAAAGGATTATTAGGAACACCATACTAATACTGTGTTTGACCCCCTTTCGCCTTCAGAACTGCCTTAATTCTACGTGGCATTGATTCAACAAGGTGCTGAAAGCATTCTTTAGAAATTTTGGCCCATATTGATAGGATAGCATCTTGCAGTTGATGGAGATTTGTGGGATGCACATCCAGGGCACGAAGCTCCCATTCCACCACATCCCAAAGATGCTCTAATGCGTTGAGATCTGGTGACTGTGGGGGCCAGTTTAGTACAGTGAACTCATTGTCATGTTCAAGAAACCAATTTGAAATGATTCGACCTTTGTGACATGGTGCATTATCCTGCTGGAAGTAGCCATCAGAGGATGGGTACATGGTGGTCATAAAGGGATGGACATGGTCAGAAACAATGCTCAGGTAGGCCGTGGCATTTAAACGATGCCCAATTGGCACTAAGGGGCCTAAAGTGTGCCAAGAAAACATCCCCCACACCATTACACCACCACCACCAGCCTGCACAGTGGTAACAAGGCATGATGGATCCATGTTCTCATTCTGTTTACGCCAAATTCTGACTCTACCATCTGAATGTCTCAACAGAAATCGAGACTCATCAGACCAGGCAACATTTTTCCAGTCTTCAACTGTCCAATTTTGGTGAACTTGTGCAAATTGTAGCCTCTTTTTCCTATTTGTAGTGGAGATGAGTGGTACCCGGTGGGGTCTTCTGCTGTTGTAGCCCATCCGCCTCAAGGTTGTACGTGTTGTGGCTTCACAAATGCTTTGCTGCATACCTCGGTTGTAACGAGTGGTTATTTCAGTCAAAGTTGCTCTTCTATCAGCTTGAATCAGTCGGCCCATTCTCCTCTGACCTCTAGCATCAACAAGGCATTTTCGCCCACAGGACTGCCGCATACTGGATGTTTTTCCCTTTTCACACCATTCTTTGTAAACCCTAGAAATGGTTGTGCGTGAAAATCCCAGTAACTGAGCAGATTGTGAAATACTCAGACCGGCCCGTCTGGCACCAACAACCATGCCATGCTCAAAATTGCTTAAATCACCTTTCTTTCCCATTCAGACATTCAGTTTGGAGTTCAGGAGATTGTCTTGACCCGGACCACACCCCTAAATGCATTGAAGCAACTGCCATGTGATTGGTTGGTTAGATAATTGCATTAATGAGAAATTGAACAGGTGTTCCTAATAATCCTTTAGGTGAGTGTATATCTGTAGAATAGTTTATTTTGTAAAAGATGTGATCATTAAACTCGTGCTTTAATTGTGTTATATGAGTGTTGATTTTGCTCTACTGTGATATTGGACCAAATGCTTTGTATTGTATATATTTGGTTTTATGTGCTCTAGCTTTAGGGTTCTATGGCTTGTGGAAAGGGGGTTTCCAATTCTGATAATCAGCCCCCTTCACAAATGGTCAAATTCTTCACAGGAAAAGGGGGGAGCAAAACCCAAAATGCAATGGCAGACAACACTACAGCACATTTCAAATGGAATTTCTGTCAGAGCAGCTTTTGAAGATAAGGTCAAATATGCATGGGCCTGCCTCAGAGAGTGTGGAGCTCATAGGGAATGTGTTGACCTACAGAATAACCTTGCTGTTTACCACTGTGGAAAATGTCCAGACATAACCTGCAGTTAATGAGCTCTGAGACGCTGTTGTTGAAAATCAGCTAGGGGTGTTTGCGTGTTGTAGAGGGGCAGCTGACTGGGCCCCCAGCTGGAGCTACCCTCAGATTATGTGTTTCTAGCCATAACCCACATCCACCCCTCCTAAAATCCTTGTTTCTTTCAACAGGCAGACTTTAACTAGGCACTGCAAAAAAGGAAGAAAATAAAGTATTTCCCACCTCCTACAGTACAGTGGATCAAAGTAACTCTACACAGGTGTAATAAACGGTGGTGACCACCTATGGTCCTTCACCTTTTCCTCCACTAGGTTCATATCTTCCAACTGAAAAAATAAAAAATAAAAAATAAATCCTCCTGTGTATTTCCCAAAGGTACAAATGGCTGTATATGAAGTACTTATGCAGATCACAGGTTTCCCAGGATGCAAAGCCCTGCTCAGGTAGAGAGAGGAAACAAAGCAAGATTGACTACTTGATTACCCTTTTTTATCCCATTGCAGTTAAACCTGTGAGTTATGCATCTCAAATGTGTGTCAACTGTAGCATATCTGTTAAAAGGTGTCACTTTAGCATTCTGCCTTCTAAGCCAGTGCTATGCATGTGTTTATGGGGTGTCAGGCATTGTGGACAGTTGCCTCACCTAACTACCTAAACTAAGCTCTCCCAAATTGAACTGTGCCCTGGGTTTTGTTGCTGCTGTTCTCATGCATGAGCTTTCCTACATTACCCTACATTCATTTGAAATAATATGTTTTCCATCTTGTATGCAACAAAGTCAGTAGGGTGTTTAGAGTGTACATGGCTCACCTTTGCAGATGTACAGTTGTTTAGTCACCCAATCATAAGGCCTTTCCATCATTTTAATTAGACTATTGAAAAGTCATTTTTCAAACAAACCATGGGGTGTACACCCAACACTTACAATATATGTATATATATATATATATATATATATATATCCCTGTAAGATGAGACAGCCATTCCAGTTCAATTACTTATTTAGACATAGTCATAGGCATAGGCACTCACAGCTGCACTACTTTGGACTTAAGTGAAAGTGAAAACATTTACGTTTATTATACATTTCATTATCACATTCTTCCTCAAGTTGAGAGTTGATTTATTCTGCCTTAGATGGAAGTTAAGATCCAATACTGCAAAAAAAAAGTTTGATATTTTGAAATTCAATTACTGTCATATAACCATTTATAATATAAGTGATAACATGACAATTGGTTGTTTACAGTCATTCAAAATGCATACCTAAACAAAAGTGTCACTGAAATTGTTTCCAGTGTTTTGTAAAGGGTGACTGAGACAACCTGAAGGATTGTGATGCTCTGGTCTCCTAATGATGCCACTTTCTGGTTTGCTCTTGTGTTAAACCAAGGGTTGTCCTGTCTCGGCTAAATCAGTTCATAGGTTCATCAATGAACAGTTGAAAGAGGCATATGCTGTTTATAACAATAAGCAATAACCAGCATATTAATGAAAGCTATGCGAAGATAGTGTTGTAACTAACTTGCAGATGTTCAGCAGGAGTTGTACCCGGTGCTTCCAAGATTATTATGAGTGTATTTATACAGCATATACGGTGTGGTTTGGTTGTCGTAGGAGAAGGGGCAACATGAACATGTTCTAAATGAAACTGAACTATACAATCCATCAGTAGTAAATGTAACTCTTATACCATGTAATTTGCAATGCATTGTAAGGGTATATAGATGCTTTTGACAGATATGATGTCCACTTTTCAAGATTGTTGACTGTTCTTCATAGGTAGAATACTGTCTAGGTGGCACACAGTATCATACAGTCACAGTGTTCTTCCCTTGGGTTTGAGTATTAGTTTAGCACTACACTCACCTAAAGGATTATTAGGAACACCTGTTCAATTTCTCATTAATGCAATTATCTAACCAACCAATCACATGGCAGTTGCTTCAATACATTTAGGGGTGTGGTCCTGGTCAAGACAATCTCCTGAACTCCAAACTGAATGCCTGAATGGGAAAGAAAGGTGATTTAAGCAATTTTGAGCGTGGCATGGTTGTTGGTGCCAGACGGGCCGGTCTGAGTATTTCAGAATCTGCTCAGTTACTGGGATTTTCACGCACAACCATTTCTAGGGTTTACAAAGAATGGTGTGAAAAGGGAAAAACATCCAGTATGCGGCAGTCCTGTGGGCGAAAATGCCTTGTTGATGCTAGAGGTCAGAGGAGAATGGGCCGACTGATTCAAGCTGATAGAAGAGCAACTTTGACCGAAATAACCACTCGTTACAACCGAGGTATGCAGCAAAGCATTTGTGAAGCCACAACACGTACAACCTTGAGGCGGATGGGCTACAACAGCAGAAGACCCCACCGGGTACCACTCATCTCCACTACAAATAGGAAAAAGAGGCTACAATTTGCACAAGCTCACCAAAATTGGACAGTTGAAGACTGGAAAAATGTTGCCTGGTCTGATGAGTCTCGATTTCTGTTGAGACATTCAGATGGTAGAGTCAGAATTTGGCGTAAACAGAATGAGAACATGGATCCATCATGCCTTGTTACCACTGTGCAGGCTGGTGGTGTTGGTGTAATGGTGTGGGGGATGTTTTCTTGGCACACTTTAGGCCCCTTAGTGCCAATTGGGCATCGTTTAAATGCCACGGCCTACCTGAGCATTGTTTCTGACCATGTCCATCCCTTTATGACCACCATGTACCCATCCTCTGATGGCTACTTCCAGCAGGATAATGCACCATGTCACAAAGGTCGAATCATTTCAAATTGGTTTCTTGAACATGACAATGAGTTCACTGTACTAAACTGGCCCCCACAGTCACCAGATCTCAACCCAATAGAGCATCTTTGGGATGTGGTGGAACGGGAGCTTCGTGCCCTGGATGTGCATCCCACCAATCTCCATCAACTGCAAGATGCTATCCTATCAATATGGGCCAACATTTCTAAAGAATGCTTTCAGCACCTTGTTGAATCAATGCCACGTAGAATTAAGGCAGTTCTGAAGGCGAAAGGGGGTCAAACACAGTATTAGTATGGTGTTCCTAATAATCCTTTAGGTGAGTGTATATACATATTAATGTGGACTGGATATAAATAATGCATATAAAATTATGAATCCATTTCTTGGAATCTGTAGCTTGTCAATTATATTACTTGTTCCCAGAACACTTGCCTGAATTCTCATGACTTTGTGAGCGAATGTGAGATTGCGATTATACATGGGTGACAGCTTGTTAATGCAAAGACCACCTAATATCAAGTTTTTTTAAATTGTAGTTTTGGAACCTGTGCAGTAGAATTTAAAACCTTTTTTTTGCTTTACTTTCAGTTACAGTCAATTTGAAAACTATGTAAATCTGTATTTGTGCTCATCCCTTTCTTAAAAAAATACACATTTTAATCCTTATTCCACACATACAGTAATGAAAACATACATTTTTGGTTGCTTTTTGTTTTTCCTTAACAAACCTTAAAAAGTGTTGCCCCAGTAGAGGGTTAAACAGGGCTTAGGTTGAGTCTTGAGAAGCAATGTCTCCAGTAACTACACCAGAGACCGTCTCTAAAAATAAATGCTTTTATGTGGCCTGCTGATTAGACATGAACAGCAACAGCACAAGAAACATTGACCTTATTTAATGGTTGTCGCTGTAGAAACAGCAAATGGCCTCCAACTCCGAACACAGGACTAAGGCTTTGCACTAAAAATTTAAAATAAAAACACAACAGATTTCAAGCATAGAAGAAAGTCAACCTAAAGCTGGAGGTGGAGGGATACAGTGCCCTAGCCTGAGCTCCATGAGCTAAAGCAGTCAAGGCAGTGAAAAGAGGAATGTGTTCATGTCAGACGCCTGCTACGCATTTGTTAGACAGATTGTTCATTGAACAGAGTGCCTCATTGAGCCAGTGGTCTGTAGGTGGACCTTATATCCCAGGGGTGAATCATTTTCATCAAGCCTTTTTCTCGCCCTGCTGTTAAACCGATTGTTGTTGAGTGCTTCACATGAAACAAAACAAATAAACAAACAAAATAAATAAATAAATAAATAAAAACAAATGAAAACATTAAGATAAAATGAAAGGATCAGTTCTGGCATGGAAAATGACATAGAAATAAATTATGAGGGAGTTATAAAAGGTGTGTCCAAAAAGTCTTTAGCCTGTGAAGAAAACAAACTGCTAATTGTCTATAACTATCTAATTGTCTAATTAAATTCCATTCATTTATTTTTCTTGCCAATGTGCTTTATTAGCAAAAGGGGAGTTAATGCCACCTCCCATTTGAAGGGTGACTAGATAATATAGATTATATCATAAATGTGTCCGTACCACTGGCCCAAACTAAAAGCAGCCATGCACTGGCTCCTTGTAGATTTTGTGGAGCCCCACTCATGCTGAGCATGAGGAGTCTGTATTGAATTGTGGTGCGAAGGACAAAAAGGGAGGAGTAGCAAGATTAAACTGCACATTGTTTTTGTCATGTTTCCCCATGTTGAAAGAAATTGACATCTGTGCTTTCTCTACTGGGATGTAGCCATCTCCTCCCGATAGTGCCATGGTGGAATTTGTTGGAGATGGGTGTCATTTGACTCCCAATGTCCTTTAGAACTCTGTGTTCCCATTTATTTTTATTACTTAATTACAAGACAGGCTTGATGTCGTGGTGATACTGAACAGCTTTTATGCAAAGAACATATATTAATTCAGTTAAGGGGAAATCTGTTCACAATTAGGTAGCAGCAGAGAATATTAAGTAGCTGAATGCTAGCCAGCTGAAAGCAAGCTGCATGAGGGAAATTAACTCAATAAATAAATCTCCAAGCCTGCTCTCAGCTGCTGAAGAGACTGTTGTGATCCCTGAAAGCCTGAATGCATTTTGTGGCAGTCGATCTAATTAAAAACATTTACAAAAAATAAAAAGCTGCTGTAAAGTGTATTAATATGACACAAACATAAATTAATAACACAAAGTCCAATAATGTTCTCCTAAACCAGATCCTCAAAGGACACTTCAAATTAAAAATCCACAGTGCCGTGACAGAGTATGATTCCTTGACCTCTTGTTTACCTTTTCTTAGGTTAACCCCAAACAATTATTAATACAAAATCAATGCTTATTCAAGAATACATAGCCCAAAAGAAGCGAACCTCACTTGACTGCACTGGGAACTCAGTCAACTCAAGCTACAAGTTCAGTCAACCCAGTCAAGCTACAACTTCAGATTTGCTTGTGTTTTTTTTTTTTTTTTTTTCACAGACTAATGAGCTCTTCCATCTGTGAGATGGCTTGAATGATTTTATATAACAGCAAGTGTATGCTCAAGGTAGATGAGAAATGAAGCAGTTAGCCCAAATTGTACAGTGCTGCATATTTAACCATGAATAAAAGTATTTCTAAAAGGTTTGTGCATACACAAATGCCAGGGCTTATGTTATGTGTATTGGGTGACTGTAATACAAAATACATATTTTCATTTTCATTTTGTTTGATCCAATGCGTAGAAAAAGCAGACTTGCAAAGTACGACAGAGCAAATGATTGCATAGCACAATGTGTACCAACAAATGAGGGGGTTAAGAAGGTACAATAAAAAAAAAAAACAGAAACAAACACATAAAGACATCTCTGGCTAGCAAGAGATTGCTAGTAATCTCATGCACTCACCTTGCCTCAGTCTGACATTGCACAAACAATGACACCTTGTAACAATCCACCAAACAGTCACACCGCTTTGCATCCATGCGGCTGCACACGTAATCCACCCCCCCACCCAAATGTCATCATCAGACCTTTGGAATGACATTCTACCACATGAAAAAAACATATGAGGACAGACTTATTCTCCTTGCATAAATGTGTCTAAGCATTAATATAAGGTGGAAGCGTTTGCTCAGTGAAGCAGTGCCTGTAAATATGGACAGCCATAAACTTTGGATTTAGATTGCCCTTCTGCATATTTTTCATGTTAGGGGCGCTTCAAGTGAACAGGCAGAACATTCTCTTTTATGCATCAGTGCTTCTCTTTCTTTTTCCTTTTTTCTTTTAATACACGTATTACTTTTTTTTCCCCTCCAACATTCTTCAAATGGAGTTTTGGATCAAATATTTTGAAGAGAGAGGGGGGGGGGTTGTTCTTCTCAAATCAGAAAATTTATTTTGTAAATTTCTGCCGAGCGTTCCAGTCCAACTGTTGCAAGCGATAATGCTCCGCATCTTAGAAAGCCGAGATTTGAATGCACATTTCCCAAATAAACATCTGAAATTATGCCTTTTTTAATCTTCACACATATGGTGAATCTGAATGCATCCAATAAATATGCTAATGTTTTTATTTTTTATTTTTGTTCTTTTTTTTTTCTTACTAAATGAATACGCGTGTAGGAATATGACATGCCTCTCTTCTCTCCAAGCTGGCTGCTTTTATGCAGATTTTTAACCTTGTAATTAGCGTGCTGGAGCTCTCCATTGAACAAGCCTGTTTTTATAGAGGGATGGGATTACTGAGTTTAATTCTCTTTGAACTAGCCCTTCCCCTCACCCACACAGTCATTGTAATAGGAGGTACTGGAGTTCATATTGCTTCTGTGCATGTCTAGGGAGTTTCTGCCGAGTGATAAAGTAACTACAGTGTTCAACCTTTTCTTTCTTTGTTGCAGGAGGTGTATTTTTTTCAATAAATCTTTATTACTGCGGTTGGAAAGTAAAATGATGAAAATAGCCACTGCTCTTTAAGTTTGCACTGTCCGGGATCAGTCTCAACAATGGAAAAGGTGATCTCTGCTTGTGCATATTTGTCCCCTTTGTGGGAGTCACTCCCACGAATCCCAAAACAAACAAAAAAAGAAATGGAATGCAATCTCACTTAAAAATGATATCATTATTTTCCAGGTACCAACAAAGAGAATGTCACTTCACACAAGCTGTTCCTCCAGTCTTCTTCTCCTTCTGTTGAACTCACATTATCTCTATGAGTTGACTTTCTCTTTAATTTTTTTCTCCTCTCCAGCTAATTAAGGAGGAAACAAAAGTGTGTGTTTAGAGATACTCCCCCCCCCCAAAGTCCTGTTGTTTTTCATTTGTCATCTGGACTCATGTGGTACAGCTACAGTATACAATATATAAATAAAAACATTAAAAATAAGGCAAAATATGTTATTGCCTGCATTTCGTTTTTTGTTGTTTATAACTTCACCCCTAGTGTCTGTTGGAACACTGCCCAAAGTACAGACTAGTGATTATCACTGTATTCAGAAACCAGAGCAGGTGGCGCAGAGTAAGTTTCAGCTGTAGAGATAAATGGACACATTGAATTTGGAGAGGAAAATGCCTTCAGAATTATACCTTACATATTTGATCCAGTTGGAAAAACAGAATGGAATGTAAAAATAAATCATAAAGTGTTTTTGCATTTGCAAAATTACTTGCAAGCCCCTCCAAGTAAATGCTAACTATACTTCCAAAAATGAACTTTACTGGTAAATGAAGATACAAAACCACAAATTGATGTCTCTATTCCATCCCTTAGTTGTTTTTTTGTTTTGTTTTGTTTTTTAGTTTTGCTTTCAGAAAATGGGACATGCTTTCTGATTGAGCAGCATTCTTGATTTTGAGATTAGAGGAATAGGAGTAGGAAATTAAAAAAAGCATCTCAGGGACATTTTGATTTTGAGTGCTTCCAAAGTCTGTGATGTTCTCCTCGAAACTTCGAACCCTTGTCCCTCCATTTTGCTTTCCTACACATAATAGCCAGACATGTGCGTTAATCTTTCAAAATAATTGCATTACCTCAACATACTGTGCTGTACCTTGTGTAGGTCGTGGTGTGTAGGTGGGTGGGTGTCAGTGTAGGAGGGGATTTGGATATCACAAACCTGCCATGCTGCTGGGCTTTGCTGTGAAATCGTCAGAGCGTTTCATTAGCGATCCACCAAGGCATCCTTTCATTTCCTTAAGGAATGCTGTTGTGAAATTTGTACCGCTATTTGGCATAATTCTGTCTTTTCTATTCTCTTTTCTAACAGGGTCGTGTTTGCCACTTTTACTATGCCAAACTGAGAAGGATAGCATATGGCACTGAAGGGATTGAGATTATGAAAGTGGGCTACAGAGAAGAAAGAAATAAGTACATCAATGACAATATACAAAATACATTTCCTCATATATTCACTACAGAAAGGTTATATTTGACTGGGGCTTGTGGCAAACATACAAATTACACCAAATAATGATCTCATGAACATTTAGCGCAGGAGTTGTTGTAATCCACCACAATTCACGTGCACGGATTCAATTTGAAAGGGTGTGAAAGAAGCAAAAATAATTGTATTTAACCAAAGGATATTGTTCCAAATATATAATACCACTTTCAGACTATGCAACTCTCAGGTCAAGTCCCAATACATTTGCTTACTGGACTTTAAAACCATGCCCATTCACAAAACAGGCTACACAGTATCTGTCACAGATTGGAACACAGTTAACACCTTCAGGGCTCAAACACAGGCTGATCAGTGTGTGTGTATTTCTCGTGTCATGTGGAATAGTATCCAAAAGCAAACTGATAGGAAATCCCCAAGTCATGCATATCTGTAATTTGCGGATGTCTCTTAGCACCAGGACGCTTTGTTTTAAGATTGAGGTTTATTAATGTACCAATGGCAGGGAGCAGCAAATAGTTTATCATATAGCATTGAAGGCAATCAACTCTGTAAATTGGAAACTGAAGCCAGGGATTTCACTATTGTATGTCCCTGCAAGGTAGAAATGTCAAGCCTTTGGCGAAAAGCAAATGACTTGGTTTATTTGATCTTCCTTTTCTGGAGTGCGAGAAAATGGGACCTGGTTTAAAAGGGACAGAGCTGCAGAATTGTGCGATTGTTTGTGTGTGTGCAATAAAAAAGAAAAATGCAATTTTCTGTTCAACAACGAGTCTCAGTTTGGCATGCAGACATGCTTATTTACTGAGACAACTGAGCCCTGTATTATTATATATATTACAATGCAATAATACAAAAAATATGTGTTTAGTGTACTGTCTTAGATGTATTTGCCATTCAACTTAGTAGCTTCCTGGACAGCTGTGAATTCCCACTGTTCTCTTTAAGAACCACAATGATCTTCCAAGGCCATGCCTAGCCCTGCAGTTTGACATTCATGGGCTACACCTTGAAAACATATTCAAACCTGTCACATTTCACAACTTGTGTATGTTGTCTTCATTGCTCCTGTACTGGTTTACTGATTGTAATGGTGAGCTTGATTTAGTGGAAATGACTAGACCAAATTGGTCCGGATACTCTTCTAAAAGTGTACCGTGGTGCACCCTGATTAAAGCATAATCAAGTGAAATCATGGTTAAACAAGGAGATATATGGTAAGCTATGATGCAACCTATATGAATGACTACAGTACAACAATACTCGACAATTACCTACCATCTACATGTCAACAGTTTCAGTTTGGCCCTGGGATAGTATCCCCAGATCAGCCAGCCCTTGGGCCTCCACACCGGCAGAAATGACCAAAAAGATGTAAAAGCTGATGATAACACTGAACATAGTTGTTCACGTGATTCACATTTCGCAAGTTCCTTATCAAGATTGATTGATTGTCAGATGCCCACAAGAAAGAAAGGTGAATCCATCAAAGTGGCTTCATGAGTTTTCTCTACACATAGGAAACTCCATTAGGATTGTGCAAAGCATATGGTTTCTGTTACAGCTGTGATTTATCATGGCTTTCTCCGGGTGCGGGAAATATCCAACCTGTTTGCAGCCCCACCACATTTCTCCAGATTAGGCTGCAAAGTTAATTAGAAACACCGGGAATCTAAATTGAGTCTCATGTCCATTCAAAGAGGATTATAAAACCGCATTAAACTGATCTCCTGGATAATTTCCATCCCTCATTTTTCATGTTGTTTTAAATCTACAATGCATTACTATAAAACCTTGCTTTCAGTGGAGGAAATAAATAATTTCTGCAGTTGAATTCTAGAAATGCCCCCCAAAAAAATAATATATATGTATCTTAACATTTCTAACTCCTTCAACATCAGAATTAATTAGACAGATACAGAGAGGTATTTGGGATCATTTTGGTTGTTTTTAATATACCCTAAGAGTTGCATCAAGCACTTGATGACCTAACATTTAATAAGATCTTTGACACATGTAGACAGATCATCCCAGGCTAACAAGGATGTTGGATGTTGAGTATTTATTTTCCCCAACATATTATATTCTTCAGAGCAATGAGCAGTATTCTATGGGGTATGGTTGTTCCCAATGAAAAACACAGGATGAAAAATGTTGCAGGTCCTACATTAAAACTTTAAAAGAATATATATCTATATCAGCAGGGTGGTGTGGTGGTTAGTGCTGCTGCCTCACAGCGCCAGCTTGCTGGGTTTGAGTTCGTGCGGGGTGCCTGTCTGTATTGAGTTTGCATGTTCTCCCTGTGTCTGTGTGGGTTTTCTCTGAGCAATCTGGTTTCAACCCACTGTCCAAAGACATGCAGGTTAGATTAATTGGCCTTGCTAAAATTGTCATGTGTCCTGGCCTGGTGTATTGCTGCCTTATGCCCTATGACTGCTGGGATCAGCTCTGCCTTACCAGGACAAGTGGTTTCAAAAATGGATGGATCTATATCATCATCTTCAGCCTATATTGATCTGGTGCTGAATGAAGGCTTCCCAAAGATGTTTCCCCTTGGTTCAATTTACAGATTCTCTGTTCCATGTCACACCTGCAATTTCATTTAATCTAACCATCATCTTGGTGGTCGTCTTCAAGGTATTTTCTCATCTCTTAGGATCCATTCAATAGTTTCCTTTTGATCTGTTCTTCTTGAAATATGGCCAGCCCATTGCCATTTTAACATTTTCACTCTTTCAATGATGTCACATATTTTGGTTTAATTTACTTGTTATTCCAAGCATACATCTTTCCATGCTTCTTTGTGTCATCCGCAGTTTCTGTATCATTTTTGCATTAAGTGACCAGGTTATCTTTCAAGTTGCAAGCATTGCCAAAGGGGGAGGGGGTTTCTGTGCACTTCCATAGGAACCCAATCAAAAATGTCGCTCTATCAAAGTTGCCTTTAGCCCCTGCGCATGTCATTTCCATTTCCTGTTTGTATTAAAGGTGACGTCTGCACAGGTTTTTCCTGTTTTGCCATTTTGCTGGACCCGAGAGCGTGAGCTCTTTGTGTCTGTGTTTGCAATAGACATTGAAACTGCGTATTTTGGCTGGCTGGCTTCACATCATAGTATTGTTCACCACCATTTTCACTACACATCGTCTCTTTCTTGTGTATGTATTAGTTATTATTGATAGCTAATCCTGATTCTGTTCTGTCCGCACAAGGTCCTGCTACACTTTCGGTTTCAGTTTCAGTTCACAAGAAAAGCCTTTATAAATAAATAGTCTTGTTAATATAGTGCCTTATATTATTCAACTGCTTGCCGTGTTGTTTTTTTGTCCACAGGGCTTTTTCCTCAACAGCAGGAGCGTTAGATGCGGCAGTAAAATCCGAGGCCTGGCCGCCAGCCTAAGCCTAAAAGATCTCGCCCATGACTGGTTGTCAGACAGTCCGGGCTTCAAGAGGGAGAATAGTGCAGGTCCAGAAAAAGGGTCTCAAGCCAGTGAATCTGTCAACTTGCAACTTCACCCTTCTTTCTCCTGCTCTTCCACTCTCTCCTGCTCTTCCACTCTCTCCTCTCTCTGTCTTCCTCTCTCCGTCTTCCTCTCTCCGTCTTCCTGTACACCTTGCTCCCCTCCAGCCAAGACTACACAACCTGGTCTGTTTCCTGTTTCCTTTTATAGAAGAAGTGGTGGGTGGGGCTATGGCCATCAGGAGCCCTGTTGGCTTCTGGGGCTTGGAGACTTGGAGGAGAGGTTTTGTAGTCTCCTCAACTGAAAGATCCACCCTGACCCGGCCTTGCCCCTCACATCATCACAATATATATATATATATATATATATATATATATACATACTCAGCAATAAAAGAAACGTCCTCTCACTTTCAAATGTTTTTATTTTCAGCAAACGCAAATTGGAAGCTGTAGGCATTCAGGGTAATGTAAGTAGATGGATTATGAACTGATTGATGTATAGGAAACAGAGGGTGTCGATTAGAGGAGTTGCTTCTAACTGGAGTGAGGTTGTTAGTGGAGTTCCACAGGGATCAGTACTAGGGCCTTTGTTTTTTCTAATCTATATTAATGATCTGGATTCTGGGATAGTTAGCAAACTTGTCAAATTTGCAGGTGATACTAAAATAGGTGGCTCAGCAGATACAGTCTCGGCAGCACAGGATATTCAAAGAGACTTGGATAACATTCAGTTGTGGGCTGACACCTGGCAGATGAAATTCAATGTGGACAAGTACAAGGTAATACATGCAGGTAACAAAAATGTCCACTATAATTACACTATGGGAGGAATAGAACTAGAAGTTATTCATAAAATATTAAGAATATCGGCTGCTACCACTCTGATTATTATCCTTCAGTTTATTTTAACTAGTCAGGCACTGCACCGGTCCTGTGAAATCCAAGTTTTTAATGCACTCGGATATTAACTGTAAGCAGTCATTGTCTCTGTACGTGGATTTCACTCCATACTGCTAATAAACTTGTAATTTCTTTGTGATCGCACACGGCACAATCCAATACAATGTATCTGATCTCCACAAAACACGGACGTGTCCGGACACTTAGCCAGTGGAAACACTCTTTTAAGCGTCCGGGGCCGGATGCGTCCGGACGCGTCCGCCAGTGGAAACGGGGCATATGTGGACTCCTCACTTTCTCCATCCAAACAATGTGGGGAAGCACTTAAAAGGCAAAGAGGATGTTAGGGTATATTGTCAAAAGTGTAGAATTTAAAACAAGGGAGGTAATGTTCAGACTGTACAATGCACTAGTTAGAGCTCATCTGGATACTGTGGACAGTTCTGGGCTCCACACTTCAAGAAAGATATTGCTGCTCTAGAGGCAGTTCAGAGGAGAGCAACCAGACTTATTCCAGGTCTGAAGGGAAGGTCCTACTGAGAGATTGAGGGAACTGAACCGTTTCACCCTGGAACAGAGGAGACTACGTGGGGACTTGATCCAAGTCTTCAAAATCATGAAAGGCATCAACCACATCAAACCAGAGGAGCTTTTCCAGATCAGCAGGGACACACGCACCCGGGGACACAAATGGAAATTGGACTTCAAGGCATTCAAAATGGAAAACAGGAGAAACTTCTTTACACAGAGAGTAGTCACAATCTGGAACAAACTCACCAGCATTGTGGTAGATGCTAAAAATTTGGGAACATTTAAAAGTAGACTGGATAGGATCCTTGGATCACTCAGTTATTAATGGACACCAAACAAGCACGATGGGTCAAATGGCCTCCTCTCATTTGTAAACTTTCTTATGTTCTTTTGTTCTTATCTGTAAATATATGTATGAAAATAAAAAGATTAAACAACTAAGACATAAACTGAACAAGTTTCACAGACATGTGACTAACAGAAATGGAATAATGTGTCCCTGAACAAAGGGTGGGTCAAAATCAAAAATAACAGTCAGTATCTGCTGTGGTCACCAGCTGCATTAAGTACTGCAGTAATGCACCTCCTCCTCATGGACTGCACCAGATTTGTCAGTTCTTGCTGTGAGATGTTACTCCACTCTTCCACCAAGGCACTTGCAAGTTCCCGGACATTTCTGGGGGGAATAGTCCTAGCCCTCAACCTCCAATCCAACAGGTCCCAGACGTGTTTAATGGGATTGAGATCCGGGGTCTTCGCTGGCCATGGCAGAACACTGACATTCCTCTCTTGCAGGAAATCATGTCCAGCGAAGGTGGGTTTGTGCCCATAGGCGACGTTGTTGCCAGTGATGTCTGGTAAGGACCTGCCTTACAACAGGCCTACAAGCCTTCAGTCCAGCCTCTCTCAACCTATTGTGGACAGTCTGAGCACTGATGGAGGGATTGTGTGTTCCTGGTGTAACTCGGGCAGTTGTTGTTGTCATCCTGTACTTGTCCCGCAGGTGTGATATTCGGATGTACCGATCCTGTGCAGGTGTTGTTACACGTGGTCTGCCACTGCGAGGACGATCAGCTGTCCTTCCTGTCTCCCTGTAGTGTTGTATTAGGCGTCTCACAGTACGGACATTGCAATTTATTGCCCTGGCCACATCTGCAGTCCTCATGCCTCCTTGCAGCATGCCTAAGGCACGTTCACGCAGATGAGCAGGGACCTTGGGCATCTTTCTATTGGTGTTTTTCAGAGTCAGTAGAAAGGTCTATTTTGTGTCCTAAGTTTTTATAACTGTGACCTTAATTGCCTACCGTCTGTAAGCTGTTAGTGTCTTAACGACCGTTCCACAGGTGCATGTTCATTAATTATTTATGGTTCATTGAACAAGCATGGAAAACATTGTTTAAACTGGAATTTGGGGGGAGTTTCTCAAACATCTTTAACATAAGCACCAAATGAGACAAAGATGAGATTATTAAAACCTTAGATTTTCCTGAATGTTTAACTTGCAGCAGTATTAACCTTCAACAGGTGTTACCTGAATTAAAATAATTTTGTTTAGGATAGTTCACACATTTAAATGTGTTATTCAGAGGAAGAACCTCCCTAAAATGACTAGTATTTTATAATGGTAGTTTTTTGGCTAAAAACAGGAAAAGTCTAGAAACCAGCTTTTCTTTTCTTTTGTCCATGCAAGTATAAAATAAATGCACCTGTTTATACCCTATTTAATTATTGTGGAATTTGGTATGTGGTTAAGCTTTAGTATAAATGTTGAACAAATAGTCTAATTTCATGCCTTATACATTTACTGAAAAGCAAAGAAAACATTCTTTTGAAAAATGAGGATCCTGACTAATTTACTGTAGCGATAGTTGATGCACTCAATCTGTCTGAATAGACAATTGAGAAGCTAATTGTCATTCACAGTACAAATGTTGAAGAGTGACGTTCTGGGAGTTAGTGGGAAGAGCAAACAAGAGGGAGAGAGAGATGGAGAGAGAGGGAGGAAACGGCATCAAGGGCATTGCGTGCCAATCATGTAGAGGACCTTTAAAGTTAACACTGATTACATTAACGTGGGACAAGAAACTTTAAATCGCTTTATTTATTCACCATAAAATCATATCATTTTACAAAGTGCTATAAGTGGAAAAATGAGCGCTTCAAAAGACAAATCTCAGTCAAAACATTGCATTAGTTTAGGTGAACATTTCATCATCTCACATTAATGTCAATTGTAAGTTTAGTTCTGTATAATTCAATCTCAACTCGGGATCATCGTGTTTCGCATACATTTAACTCAGTCTGCTTGTCATTGACGTAACATTTTTCGGGCACCAAAGGGAGGAGAGCTTGTTCTGAAGGAGGAACTTGCTTAATGCTGAATTTGCTACAATTTTGAGAAGGGATCTGGATTCCCAGTCACTGAACACAACAGTACTCAGACTAGCAGCCATCAGACAGATTTTACCCCCCCCATCCTGAGAGACTTTTCCAATGAGCCTACAACACTACTTGCTACACCTGCTAACTCACTGAGCAGGACTGTTTAGTTTCCTATGGGCTGAATCCTGGTTCAAAAGTCTTAAGATAAATAAATAATTAAGCAGAATTAAATTTTCTATGCATTACATGAAATAAATCTCTGGCTAAAATTGATATAAATGAAGGTGTGATTAATGTAAACTACGACCAAGCGCTGCCAAGTACTGGTTATTTACTTAGTTTACTTTACGTAATTGTATTTTTACTGCACCTATATTCGTAAAGGGCTGCTATAGTTTGTTAGTTACTGTCTTACTTAATGCAGTTTGAACTATATATTGACATAGTTTCTGTAACCAGAAATGTCTGAATTGCATATTCTATTGTAGAGAGAGATTGTACAGTGTTGTTGTGCACTTAGCGTCACCTTTTCTGCAATCAGAAGAGGCAGTTACATAGAGCTTAGCATTCCAGACATTCCAAGCACTTAGTTTGGCCAACGCTGTACTAAGGTGTGACTTGCGGGATCTGCACAGAGCAGTGTAATCCAATGCAATTCAGGTGTGCTCTCTGCTAATTAGTTATAGGTCAGCTATTTAACAGGCCCCCAGGTCCTTTGTGCCAGCAGTCAGCACCAGCAGCCTCAGTGGCCCCCTTCCTAAGGGCCATGTTTATAAAGGGCAGGGACTCAAGCTGTGGGACTCAAGCTGTGGGACTCCAGCGAGGAGAAGACTGCAAGGAGACGCCACACAGCAACAGCAGGCAGCCATGACAATATCTCTGATTCCAGTCCTGCTCTCGGCGTGCACCTGCACGCCATTGCTTCCCTAATCGCTTTAACCTCATCTCCCTGCCTCTCCATTTCTCCTCCCTCCCCTCCATTCCCCTCTCTGGAGGCCTGTGGAACTGCCACTCAGCTTCCAACAAGGCTGACTTCATCTCTGCTTTTGCCTCCCACCACTCTCTAGATTTCCTCATTCTCACCGAGACATGGATCTCCCCAGAGAACTCAACCACCCCTGCTGCCCTATCCTCTCTGTTTGTTCTGTCCCACTTCCCCCGTCTTAACAGGTGGGGAGGAGGATCAGGGCTCCTGCTCTCCCCTTCTCTCCTCTTCTCTGTCCCCCCCTTTCTCTCCTCTATCACGACTAACAGCTTTGAATTCCATGCAGTGGAACTCACCTCTCCCTCTCACCTCTTCCTTCTAGTTCACTATCATCCTCCCAGTCCACTCGCCTCCTTCCTGGATGAACTCGATTTTCTTCTCTCCTCCCTTCCCTCACTGTCCTCACCTACCATCCTCTTGGGAGACTTCAACATCCACCTCTCCAACCCCTCCCACTCTGCGAGATTTCTTCCTCTCCTTCACTCCTTTAACTACTCTCTCTCCCCACCTCTCACGTCTCATCCTGTCCTTCCCTCCCCTCCTCAGCCTTGGATCTCTTCTGTTCTCTGCCCAACCCGATCCAGCCTGTGTGCCGCTAACCGGAGGAGAAAGAGGTCCAAATTCCCAGCTGCCCTCGAACTCTACCGCTCTCTACTGTCCACATTAACCTCCTCACTCACCTCAGCCAAGAAGTCTTACTTCCAATCACTCTTTGAATCCTCTGTCAACAGCCCCTCTGTCAACTTTACTCCACCTTCTCCTTTCTCTTCGCCCCCCCTCCGCCTCCCTCGTCTCTCACTGCAGATGATTTTGCCTCCTTCTTCTCCTTCAAGATCACAGACATCCACAAGCTCTTCAACAGTCCTCCTTCCTCTCCCATCCCGCCCAAGTCTCCCACCGACCAACCTTCCTTTTCTTCATTCTCACCTCTCTCGGACTCTGTACGTTCCTCTCTCCTTCTACATCACAAACCTACAACATGTGCCCTGGACCCTCTCCCTTCTCGCCTCCTCCAAGCGACCACTCCTGATCTTCTCCCCTTCATCTCCTCCCTCCTCAACTCCTCACTCCTCTCTGGCTGTTTCCCCTCTGCATTTAAACAAGCTGCTGTCATCCCACTCTACCCTTGATCCCACCTCTCCTCAGAACTACTGCCCCGTCTCCCTACTCCCCTTCCTCTCAAAGACCCTTGAGCATGCTGTCCACCATCAGCTCTCTACATTTCTTTCCCATCACTCACTCCTGGATCCTCTGCAATCTGGCTTCCGCACAGCTCACTCCACTGACACTGCTCTCATGGCAGTCACTGACTCCCTCAGCTGTGCTCGGGTGGCCTGACCTCTCCTCCTCGATCTCTCCGCAGCATTTGACACTGTCGATCACTCCATCCTCCTCTCCTGCCTCGCTGACCTTGAAATCATGGGACTGCTCTCACCTGGTTCTCCTCCTACCTCAGCGACCGGACCTACCAAGTGACATGGCAAGGTTCCTCATCCACCCCCCAACCTCTCCTCACAGGCGTACCCCAAGGCTCTGTCCTGGGCCCCCTCCTGTTCTCTCTCTACACTCGTTCCCTGGGCCCCCTCATCACATCACATGGTTTCTCTTACCATTTTTACACAGATGATGCCCAGATCTTCCTGTCTTTTCCCTCATCCGACACCCTGATCCCCTCTCGCATATCTTGTTTGTCTGCTATCTCTGCCTGGATGCACTCACACCACCTTAAGCTCAACCTCTCCAAATATGATCTCCTCTTTGTCCCCCCTCTTCCTCACATTCTGCTGACCTCTCCATCTCAATCCCCTTAGAATCTACAACATTATCTCCTTCTTCTGCTAAGAACCTAGGAGTCACCCTCGATCCTGTGCTCTCCTACACTCACCACCCTGACACGCACCTGCAGATTCTTCATGAGCAACATACACTGAATCCGACCCTTACTCACCAACTACTCGACTCAGTTGCTTGTCCAGTCACTGGTCCTCTCCTGCCTGGACTACTGCAACTCCCTCCTGGCCGGCCTGCCTGCAACTACTACCCGCCACTCCAGCTCATCCAGAACTCTGTGGCTCACCTGGTATTCTCTCTGCCCCATTTCACACGCAACTCCACTTCTCCACTCCCTGCACTGGCTCCCGATACCGGCACGCATTCAGTTCAAGACATTGACCCTCACCTACTGCTGTCTTGAACAGACTGCACTGAGTTACCTGCAGACCCTCGTCTCTCCATACATCCCCTCCAGACCACTGCGGTCTTCTGGTGCCAGAAGACTGACTCTGCCTCCTCTCCACTCCCCTTCCTCCAGATCCCGCTCCTTCTCATCCCTGGCCCCTAAGTGGTGGAACGACCTTCCCACTGAAGTCAAAACGGCAGAGTCCCTTACCTCCTTCCAGCGATTACTCAAGTAATACTTATAATTTAGTAATTAATTCTCGTAAGATTGCACTTTACAACATTTTATCATACTACTTGCCTTGCGTTACTAGTACTCGTATTATTTTGATTTCCCTTATGCTCCCTTTCCCGTGGCCCTTGACTGTGACCTAATTTCTTGTCTGCACTCTGCTTTTACAATACAGGATGTACGACCTCATTTATTGTATGCATTTGTGTAAATTGGAATTTGTAAAATGTATTATGGTTTGAATTGCACTGTAATATGTAAATGGATATTTGTAATGTTTTATGCCTTGAACTGCACTGTAGTTTTGCACTTTGTATTGCGCTTATATTTTGTAAATCACCCTGAATAAGGACGTCTGCTAAGAAATAAATAATAACTAAATAATTCATACATATATGTGACAACAACAGTATAAATGCACCTCCACATGTCCCCAACTAGAGGTCGCCATCGCCCTCTTCATACCGGTCTCCTCTGCTGGCTTTCAATCAGTCAATCATTCAATCTTCACCACACACCTGTTCTCCATCATCTGCTTCTCGCACCACAATTGGGTCCCCCGTCCCCCTGTCCTGCGGACCATGACAACATAAAGTTGTACATTCCCTCAAATGGCTATGGCTATGTTGCACTCCTTATTCTAGTAAATGTATCACATTGTCGAAATATTGCATAATAGATAAACAAGGGCATGTTATTTCAAGACACGTTCTCAATAATCTATTATTGCAATCATTTGTGAAAAGGAGGTTAGGGCTAATACTTATTACAATAACACAGTCACTTACCTTTCATATTGCAATATATATTGCGGATGCTGCTTATTCCCATTTTCTATAAGCTTAATTAAACTAATTCTAACCAAATAAGTCTAGTTGCCATCTGCAGGATTGTATCTCAGTTCTCTCTCATTGAGGTGTGAGTTTCATATCCTGCTCTTTTCTTCTGACCTTATTGTCCAAGTCATATGCAGATTCGTGCAGCGACACAGCAACACTGTGGCATCATAAAACAAAGACTAGCATTAGAAACAGACAAAGTCTCTATCAATAATGAATCACAAAGCAAAAGCTTTGATTTTGGTGGCATATGATGTGTGTGTATGAATGTGTAAGAACTGGCATAATTCTCTCCCATATTAAAAGATGATTTAATGAGATAAACTGAGAATATTAATAGCAGTTTAATGTGTGTGTGTTTGTGTGTGTGTATGTTTGTTCAGTGGCGGGGTGCAGCTAAGACACTATGAGAGAACGCTCCCTTTGCAGTTCTCAAAGAACTAATGTCATATTATTTTAATCACAGTTAGAGCAAGCAGTTTCAAATTAATCACACACCAAAAGCCACAAGAATGCTTATGTAAGTAAACAGTACAGTCCTCCGTTTTTGCTACACTGACATCTACTCAATATGCTGCAATGTTTAATTGGCTGACTTAGTTCTGCTATCAACACTGCCAGTGCAAATAAATAAAACTAATTAATGAGGGGCCACCTGCTGCCAAGTGCCTTTAAGCAGATGGGATTTGTTCTCTGAAGTTTTACTGTCATTGTTACTTCTGCATCTCAAAAAGAGCGATTCAAATAGCACAGACACACACACAGGAATGGGACAGCACCAGGCCTAACACAGAGAACTGAATAACTGAGGATATCATAGTTACCTACACAAACACTTACTTCTTTATGGAGTTGCTAAGTTGTGGTTTATTGTATTTAAATTGTAACATTTTATCATTTTGTGCGGATGAAACTTGTCATTATGAGTAGAGGGTGATGCTTGAAAGAGGACACTGTAACTACAATGCATCTCTAAGGAAAAGGGGAATGAACTAAAACTAACTAAATTGATCTATAATATAAACTGGCTTTTAAGATGGGCAATACTCATGAGTCACTCAAACAAAGCTACATAATACTAGTAATAAAGCCTCCCGTATGAAAGAAATGATCCCATTTACAGTAGAGAATATATATTAAACTGTCCTCATAAAGAGAAGTAAAATCCTGTGGGGTTCCCATTACAGCCATTATACACTTCCCACGCTGTAGGTCTATCCTGGGTCTTGGTTGTGAATTAGGGATCCTTCCTGCCTCTCGCATATATTTTCCATGGTCTACTGACATTGCTTTAGTCCCATTCTTCAACATAATCAAGCCCTTTGGTTGGGGGAAAAAAGTAACATCTGTTTTATGCAATACATGATTTTGAGCTTTAGAGATTATGAGGGGGTTTGATTCAGGTATTCCAGACCCAGAAATCCACCCCACAGACAACATCTAACGTGACTATGAAGCAAGGACAACAGCTCGCAAGTGGATATAAAGATTAGGTGCAAATTGGAGGCATTTATTTATGCTAAGATGGGGGTTGGGAACAAGCTGCCCAGCTGTGTAAATGAAACAGACTCTGGGTGCTTTGAAGAAGGAGTTGGATGGGTTCCTGGGATTGGTCTGCCTGTGCAAAAGACACATAAGCAAGATGAGCCAAAGAGCCTCCTTTTGTGTTCATCCTTCCTTATGTTCTGGCAGGGATTTGCGAGGACAATACTTGGCATGCCTGTTTTTCCCTTGCCCTCTGTAAGAGAGTCCACCCATTCAAATTTGATAATATAGCATAACAACAGCACAGCCCGCACACACATATTCACAGAAAACAACACAATCACTACTATACAGTGCATCCGGAAAGTATTCACAGCGCTTCACTTTTTCCACATTTTGTTATGTTACAGCCTTATTCCAAAATTGATTAAATTCATTATTTTCCTCAAAATTCTACAAACAATACCCCATAATGACAACGTGAAAGAAGTTTGTTTGAAATCTTTGCAAATTTATTAAAAATAAAAAACAAAAAAAGCACATGTACATAAGTATTCACAGCCTTTGCCATGACACTCAAAATTGAGCTCAGGTGCATCCTGTTTCCACTGATCATCCCTGAGATGTTTCTACAACTTGATTGGAGTCCACCTGTGGTAAATTCAGTTGATTGGACATGATTTGGAAAGGCACACACCTGTCTATATAAGCTCCCACATTTAACAGTGCATGTCAGAGCACAAACCAAGCCATGAAGTCTAAGGAATTGTCTGTAGACCGTCGAGACAGGATTGTATCAAGGAACAGATCTGGGGAAGGGTACACAGACGCATATCGTGGTCCCCGAAATCTTGCGAACTTCAAAATGTGTTGCTATTGAAACATGAGCATGGCAAGCTGACCATTCAGCTGGCAGAATGGAGAAATTGCTTCTGCAAAGGCAGTCCAAAGCAGCCACGGCTGGTTCATTAAGGTTTAGATTGTTGGAAAAGGGATTAGCAATGTATACTCAGTGGTTCTTACTGTTGGCCCTTTGACAAGAGAATGAGTCACTGATTAGTTTCATCCCCCAGGTGAGAGAGTAAGGCTGTGGCATCTCTCTGGCAGTTGAAGTGCACCATCCATGATTTAGGTTCTGAGGCCGTTTGGTGGTGGCGACTTATGGATTTTGCTCCCAACCTGAATTCTTGAGATGGGGAAGGCCGTGGTCAATATTTCATAAAATAACTTGATTGTGGTTTGTGGCAAGTCCATTAGGTACAGACCATGTGAGCTCATGAACTGTTTATTTTTAGTGTTTTTTATTTTTGGTCTTTAATGCCCATAGTTGTTCATCCATGTTTTATAACTGTGCGCTGTAGGATGTATTGTATGTACACTACACATGCATAGTGAGTTGTCAGTTTAGAGCAGTTAGTTCACATGTCTGAATAAGCTTGACATATTCAGTGCAGTGATGATGGATCTTGAAGCTGTAAGGTTTGTTCCACCAACAATCACAGACATTTGAAAATAAACAGATGGTAAAACAATTAGTGATTGAACTATATACACTCACCTAAAGGATTATTAGGAACACCTGTTCAATTTCTCATTAATGCAATTATCTAACCAACCAATCACATGGCAGTTGCTTCAATGCATTTAGGGGTGTGGTCCTGGTCAAGACAATCTCCTGAACTCCAAACTGAATGTCTGAATGGGAAAGAAAGGTGATTTAAGCAATTTTGAGCGTGGCATGGTTGTTGGTGCCAGACGGGCCGGTCTGAGTATTTCACAATCTGCTCAGTTACTGGGATTTTCACGCACAACCATTTCTAGGGTTTACAAAGAATGGTGTGAAAAGGGAAAAACATCCAGTATGCGGCAGTCCTGTGGGCGAAAATGCCTTGTTGATGCTAGAGGTCAGAGGAGAATGGGCCGACTGATTCAAGCTGATAGAAGAGCAACTTTGACTGAAATAACCACTCGTTACAACCCAGGTATGCAGCAAAGCATTTGTGAAGCCACAACACGTACAACCTTGAGGCGGATGGGCTACAACAGCAGAAGACCCCACCGGGTACCACTCATCTCCACTACAAATAGGAAAAAGAGGCTACAATTTGCACAAGCTCACCAAAATTGGACAGTTGAAGACTGGAAAAATGTTGCCTGGTCTGATGAGTCTCGATTTCTGTTGAGACATTCAGATGGTAGAGTCAGAATTTGGCGTAAACAGAATGAGAACATGGATCCATCGTGCCTTGTTACCACTGTGCAGGCTGGTGGTGGTGGTCTAATGGTGTGGGGGATGTTTTCTTGGCACACTTTAGGCCCCTTAGTGCCAATTGGGCATCGTTTAAATGCCACGGCCTACCTGAGCATTGTTTCTGACCATGTCCATCCCTTTATGACCACCATGTACCCATCCTCTGATGGCTACTTCCAGCAGGATAATGCACCATGTCACAAAGGTCGAATCATTTCAAATTGGTTTCTTGAACATGACAATGAGTTCACTGTACTAAACTGGCCCCCACAGTCACCAGATCTCAACCCAATAGAGCATCTTTGGGATGTGGTGGAACGGGAGCTTCGTGCCCTGGATGTGCATCCCACAAATCTCCATCAACTGCAAGATGCTATCCTATCAATATGGGCCAACATTTCTAAAGAATGCTTTCAGCACCTTGTTGAATCAATGCCACGTAGAATTAAGGCAGTTCTGAAGGCGAAAGGGGGTCAAACACAGTATTAGTATGGTGTTCCTAATAATCCTTTAGGTGAGTGTATACAAATGCTCCCAGGTGTTTTCACATTTCATGGCTTAATATTACTGTCAGCAATAATATGATACAGAAACAAATACACCCGTTCGAATATGAAGATGATATTTGGTGAACTGTGTTGCTTTAATCCAAGTCTTAACAAACCTGTGTGTGGCCATCACATTTTTAATTGTCAGTCTCTCAGGAGCTCAGAGACAGAGAAAGATTAGCAGGAAAATTTAAAATTAATCGCAGCCAAGCTATAAACAACAGCCACATTTCTTTTAATTAAAAAGCAGGACCCGCCCTGTATTGTACTTTGCACTGAGAGCACACAAGGTTAAAAACAATACATTTTTTTATTGTTTAATTAGGGCACTGATATATGTGAGCTGCATTGACTGGGTCTGCTAGTTTCAAAAAATCTATCTGGCTGTAAAATGGAAAATATTGATTCTCATGAAGCCTAAAGAGAAACAACACTGATTCATTATATTTGTGAACAAAGAGATATAGCATACTTAGAGAAATATAGTCGCTTTTATATTTATATAAAAAATAAATAGATACATATAATGAAGTTGTGGTTCAGTGTTTCCTATTTAATATTTGCTTGCTCTCCTAGGAAGCAGAAAATCTTTGGTGTAAATGTTTCTTGGAAGACTAGACTTTATTATTATTATTTAGCTGTTTTACTATTCAAAGCTTCACCACCATAATTATATGACAGTTTCTAGATCACCACCAAGCATACTCATAGACACATTTGGATGCCAGATGTATGCCAAAGCATAACTTACTAAGCATAACTGCTTTCCTGTCACTTAACAGTAGACAAAAAAAAAAAAAAGCAGGGTTTGCTAATTATATAGGATATTTTAAACTCTGTGTTCATAATTGATTATAAATTGATATATACGTTTTAAATGTATATTATTATATAGGTTTATTTGGCTCTATATAATTGGAAGTGAAAGGTTATTTACAGTGGCTCTGAAAAGTATTCACCCCCCTTGGACATTTCCCCATTTCATTGTGTTACAACATGAATCAACACACTGATCAACACAGAAAATATCCATGATGTCAAAGTCAAATGTTTAAGTGTGTTTAATGTAACCATAATTATCCTAGTTATTTACAGTGCATACCCCTTGCCTGAGACACTGAACATATCATCTGAGTATATATGTGGGTACTTTAGTGTAGCTTTAGTGGTTTGTTTGTTGGGGATGGGGGAGGAGATTAGTTTGTTGTGTAAGGTTGTAAAAAGTTTTGTTTTATTTGGCCAGGATTGTGCCGGCATCAATATGCATTCTTATGGATGTAGGGAAATGTGATATACATTGCAATTGCTGTTCTACTGTACTGTAGTTCAGTGTAGGGGTAACTTACAGCAGATATCTTTCCGCCAACAGGTGTGTTCTGCAAAATATTCCATAAATTAATCAGGATGATACACATTTCTCCTTGATTCTTCAGAGCTTATTTTATCATTCCATATGGGTAAATATTACATGCCAGGAAGATATACTGTGGTAATACACAGATTGGAAAACACTGGAAGCAGTCTGATTAATTTAGGATAGATGGACTTGCTTGGTGTTGCTGAGCACCATAACACCCACAAAGGGAAACATTGTCATGGAATCATGCAGACTAATTTGATGACCCTCTCTTTTAAACTGTCTTGATGCAAGTCCTTGCGTTAAGGGGAAATTAATCAGCTAGTGTCCAACTGGGACCTTAAGTAAATGAAACCACTGCCCCCTAATGTGTTTTGCTTCTATGATTAACCCCCCCACCCTCTCTAAGGGCAGAGTGATAGTAGTTGCATTTTAATTCAGTCTATAAATGATGACAGCAGAATATAAAGGAGCCACAAAAACACTGCCCTTTTCACCCCAGTTGTGAAACTCTACATACTGCTCTGTTTGCGGCCCGGTATAAATCGCTCGGTAATTCACAGACATGATTCAGCAATGCTCTAAAAGTCAAGGGAAGAAGCCTATGAAGTGACCGCCACATGAACCCAAATATTATTCTTGCACATGAGCTGTGAGCCAGACTGAATGGTAAAAAGAAAAAACCTGATTTTGTGACTTTCATTGGTAGAATCTGTTTGTGCTCTCAAGAGAAACTGTATCCCAACATAGTAGCATTTGATAGGAAGTGACAGAAAAGATACATAACACAATAAACCTCTTGCCTTTCATCATCTGATGTGGGTAAACAACTGAATCATTGTTTCTTTTTTTAATTTACATGTTCATAGCTGATTGCAGGCATTGTAATATGTACAAACGCATATATTTTGCAGGGTTTACAACAGGAACAGTAATTTCCTTACTATTTTGTTGTTTTCTCATAATGCATGTGCTGTCCAGGAAAAACTACTTGTCGCTGTTCAAACCTGAGATGCTGCCATCCTGGCTTTGAACAGCAGGATGGACCAGATCTGTGCTATCCAGCTTCACAGGAAACCCAAGCAGCGCCCCCGGCCCCTCCCCCTCACGTCCTGAGACTCCACCGCCAGCCCACACCGTGCAGCGGAAGTCTGAGGGGAGCCTTTCTGCTCCATCCCCACAGGCAGCCTAGTAGATGTAGTAGTGTGAAAAAAAAATGCTAATACCAAATTTGTGAAAAACTGAGTAAGTTATGGATCCCAGAGTGTACCCATTTTTATATATAAATGTATTAGATGTTCTTAAGAAGCTACATATATAGGCTGTGGCTGTATATTTCATGATACACTACACAGTGGCTACACAGGACAGATTTAAACACACATGCACTTTATTTAATAATGCAACACAGTTTCAGTCTCCTGCAGAGAAATATTAAGGGGAAATATCTGGGATACTGAAGTTAAGCTATTTGTCAAAGTTAATTGGATCATGATACAGGGAAGTAATACATGTACAATATACAATGCATTTTGACCTTTCATGTCTCACATTCACTTCCTAGGGCATCTCGACCTAACATAAAGTTATGGAAACACAGGCAGCAAAATGTAGGTGTACGGTTACAGCCTGGTCATGCAGAGGTGCACCTAAACGTGGCCAGTGGAAACGAGGTATATGACACCTGAAGCACCACCTCAAGGTGTTGCACTTCAAGATGCTCACCCTGCACTCCATGTTGCAGGCTCTCAAGCCTGGCGAATGGCTCACCACAGTGGATCTGAAAGATGTTTACTTTCACATCCCCACAGGAAGTTCCTCCACTTTGCCCTTAAAGGCCGAGCATTCAAGTTTTTTTTTTTATCTCCAAGTGCATGGATGCCGTGTTAGCCTCATTGCGTTGCCAGGGGGTCCACGTCTTCAATTATCTAGACCATTGGTTCTCAATCCTGGTCCTGGAGGTCCTGGTTTTTGTTCCAACTGAGATCTCAATTACTTAATTGACGTTCCTCTGTTTTTGTCACTTTTTATTAAATATGAAGTAGAAAGGAACCTGTTTGAGTGACTGACACTGGGGCCAATGTCAGCTTTGATAGAGTGATGTTTTCTATCGGGTTCTAATGGAAGTGCATTGAAACTCCTCCCCCTTGGGCAATGCTTCCTTTTTCAGAAAACTGAGGGGGGAATTGGAAACCTATCATTAATTGTCATTTGTAAATTGAGATATACTATATATATACACATATATATACACCGATCAGCCATAACATTATGACCACTGACAGGTGAAGATAATAACACTGATAATCTTGTTTTCATGGCATCTGTCAGTGGGTGGGATATATTAGGCAGCAAGTGAACATTTTGTCCTCAAAGTTGATGTGTTAGAAGCAGGAAAAATGGGCAAGCGTAAGGATCTGAGCGACTTTGACAAGGGCCAAATTGTGATGGCTAGACGACTGGGTCAGAGCAGAACTGCAGCTATTGTGGGGTGTTCCAGGTCTGCAGTGGTCAGTACCTATCAAAAGTGGTCCAAGGAAGGAAAATCGGTGAACTGGCGAAAGGGTCTTGGGTGGGCCAAGGCTCATTGATGCACGTGGGGAGCGAAGGCTGGCCCGTGTGGTCCGATTCAACAGATGAGCTACTGTAGCTCAAATTGCTGAAAAAGTTCATGCTGGTTCTGATAGAAAGGTGTCAGAACACACAGTGCATCGCAGTTTGTTGTGTATGGGGCTGCGTAGCCGCAGACCAGTCAGGGTGCCCATGCTGACCCTCTCCACTGCCGAAAGCGCCTACAATGGGTAAGTGAGCATCAGAACTGGACCACGGAGCAATGGAAGAAGGTGGCCTGGTCTGATGAACCAATCGAGTATCTGTGGGATGTGCTGGACAAACAAGTCCGATCCATGGAGGCCCCACCTTGCAACTTAAAGGATCTGCTGCTAATGTCTTGGTGTCAGATACCACAGCACACCTTCAGAGGTCTAGTGGAGTCCATGCCACGATGAGTCAGGGCTGTTTTGGGACCTACACAATATTAGGCAGGTGGTCATAATGTTATGGCTGATCGGTGTATATATATATATATATATATATATATATATATATATATATATATATATATATATACGTTTACTCCCCAAATGCTGTGTGTTTAACAAAACTGTAATTAATATAGTTATATATCCCTTTTCCAAGACACTGAACAGATCATCTGAGTATATATGTGAGTGCTTTTGTGTAGGTTTAGCTGTTTGTTTGTTCGATATGGGCAAGGAGGTTAGTCTGTAGTGTCAAGTTGTGTTTTTATTTGGCCAGTTTTCATGTTTCAGATCTTTGTTCCATCATCAATATGCATTTTATTGATGTAGGGAAATATGACATTCACTGCAATTGCCATCCTACTGTACTGTAGTTCAGTGTAGGTGTAATTTGTACTAGATGTCTTCCAGTAAGCAGGTGGTTTCTGCAAAGTGTATGACTGACTTCCCATAATACATATTAATTACACTTTTTGTGGTTTCCAAACCTGTTCCTCGATATCTCCAATCCAGTAAAAAGTATGAATCACCTTATATCATCAGTTTCTAAAGACTTGGTACATTGAGTAATTAAGAAATCATTCGGCACTAATGCCTGAATACCCTCCAGCCCTCAAGGACAAGAGTTCCCTTAATTGAACAACTCACTTGCTTAGTCCATCGATAATTGAACACGTGTTCCCAGTCTTTAGAAATTAACGATTTAGGGTATAACTATAGAACTGACTGACTGGAGAGGGGATCTCAGGGACCCTGACACGGGAGTGCTCTGCTATAAGTGGATAATTGGCGGTTGTGTTTCTTTTCTATTGTTGCAAGATCTCTAGGATAATTCCTTGAGTTAAGTGTTGTTCCTGCAAACAGACCTCAGGGAGATGCTGACTGTGGGTTCAGGCAGGTGATTGTCTAAGGCCCAAACTGACGGATCGCAAAGCTGACACCTCCACAGAGCTTTGAGAGTTAATACCTATGGATGACTTCTCCGATTCTGAAGCACATGAATCAGGGATATTGCCCATCCGTACCATCATCCATGTTAATACCAATCTGAAATAATGTCAGTCTGCGGTGATTTATTGAAGATGAGACGTTCTGACAGGGGCAATTCATAACATATAAAATGGTGGGTGTCTATAACTGATGGAGGCAATGTGGTTTTCTTGGACTGTTTTTTTTTGTTGTTGTTGTTGTTCCCCTCTCCTTCAGTAAAAAACATACATAAAATACACTGTTAGAGAATAAATAATGATAAAATATATAATGTAGGCATGTCTTTTATAAAACTAAAACAAAGTAAACAAAATCATTTTAATTTCTTTTATTTTGCTGTGTTTTGTCTACTATTAATTAAATTGCATATACACAACATCGGGCTCAGTTTTGTAGCCTGAATTTAAATTATTTTCGTGTTGGCAATTTTCTTCTGCCATTTCTACATAAATTAAAGACATAAATTGGTGTTGAGTAGTGGTTAGAGCTCTGAACTCTGGAGCAAAGGGTTGTTGGCTCAATACCAGGTGAGGGAAACTGCTATTGTACCCTTGAGCAAGGTACTTTACCAAGATTGCTCCAATAGATAAAAATCAAAACAAAACAGCTGTATCAATGGGTAATTGTATGTAAAAAATTATGTGATATATTGTAATTCTAAATTGCCCTGATTAATGCCATCTGCTAACAAATAATTACAAATTGTGAATGAAAAAATCTTGAAGAAACGTAGTTGCAGCTTTGATACACCTGTTTTGGTACACCTTCTCACACTTCTTTAGTGAGGTAAAATATCTCAAAAGCTCTATAGAATGGTAAAATAAACCTACCAAAAAAATCAATTTGTTTTATACAGACATCATTAAAAGTGTAATTCTTATTTAGTTTTAGTCTCAAAGCAACACACATACACAGTCAATTATATTGGATTTTTTAGTGTCCAAAGGTATGTGCCTTTAACAGTGAGAATTGCAATGGCTCTGATGTGCAAATTGCAGCAACCTCTTTATTTTTAGCCTTGCTGTCGGGCAATCAATCCTAGACTTAACGAAAGGTGATCCAGGAGCCACCAGCCTAATTTCTTTCAACTCTGATTGCCTGGGTAGCGGGTGACTCAACCAAAAACAGAATTTAAATTGCCATTAACCTCATCTAACCTGAGCTAACCTCTTGTCTTTGTGATTTACAGTATTATAATTTAAAGTGTAGAGGACACATTCATCAGCACAGATAAAACTATTTAAATGAAATAACTTTGAAGTTCTATAATTATTGAAAGTGAGTATCCCATAATCAGACCGAATGGGATTCTGTACAGCTGCAATTAATTCTTGGCAGATTTTATTGAATTTTAATTAATGTTTTCTTAATGAAACCCTTGAATTGATATTTGCACTGCATTTTGTCACAACAAAATACTAATTGCAAAATAAGTGATCAGATGGTCTTTACAATTGCATTATAATACATTTGAATGGTCATTGAAGGTCAACCATAGATTAGTTGTGGATTTTAAGTCCTAGTTTCGGAGTGCTTCATAAACAAAGGTGTAATCAAGCAAATCCAGCAATTAAGAGAGATATAAATTGAGAGCAGAGGAGTGGAATAAAAATACAAGGTTATTCCAGGAGCAAGGTTAAGATTTCATCAATATGAATATGAAATAGCAAGGAAAAGAGAATTGGCAATGTGTGAAAGCATCTCTAATTTAGGGCTGGTGGGGGGCAAATATTCCCATTAGTATTACCAATAATAATAGTTTATTTAATAACTGAACAGATACAGTGTTTATATGATTCCACCTCACACAGTTCCTATAGAAGACTACTTCAACTAGTATAATAACTACTTTAACCTA
Source organism: Amia ocellicauda (assembly GCF_036373705.1). Lineage (NCBI taxonomy): Eukaryota > Metazoa > Chordata > Actinopteri > Amiiformes > Amiidae > Amia > Amia ocellicauda. The sequence continues at coordinate 40,449,392 of NC_089858.1, forward strand.
TAAACCCCAGTAAGGCAGTAAAACCTTACTAAATATTCAGGTGAACATTCAGTTTGGGCAAACTTCAAATTTCTGTTGTATCTTGGAAGGCTGTAGTTAGGGTTGCCTACTTTGGTAGATTATTTCCAGATTAGATCACAGGTATTTGATGAAGAATTACATTTAAAAAAAATATATATTATTATAATATTATTTTTGGTTTGTTTGCTTGTTTTAGTCATTAACCAGTCAGTCAAGGTACTGACATCTAATTGAGTGAAAAGAAAGATTCATTAACTGAGCAGTTTATACATTTTTAATAACACCTCAACTATGGACATTTTGTTCTTCATGAGTCTGTATTTTCACTGAATTACACAACAGCACACTGACCAATTCATTACTCTGACAGGTGCACTGTTCAGTATCGCCCGATGACTGTTTAAAGAGTGTCCTTGTCATGGAAAGCCATTACGAATAACAATGTGAGTCATCATCAGATCTCTGTGATTTAATTGTGAAATGGACCCAGATTAGCAACAATAATTACAGCTTTAAAGGCAGGTAGGCATGGCACAAATGCACGTTGAAAATATGGAGCCCTAGCTCCAGTGCAATCTCGTTAACACAGATTGAGGCAGAGGTCTCCAAATGTGGTCCCGGAGAGTTACTAGCCTTCTGGTTTTCATTCCATCTGAGCTTTCAGTTACTTTAATGAAGACATAATTAGAGAATATTGAAAACACATTATTTTTCCACAGCCACAGACTGAACTCTTACACATCTTCCATGAGCCGCTGATTTGAAAACAGTTTGGCTGAAGAATCTGGATTCTCCAGAACCAAGGTGGGAGGCCACTGGTCTAAAAACTAAATACATTACTTCAGATCTGATCTCCCCCCAACCCAACCCCCCACACAAATAAAATTATACATGAAATTGTATTTTTTTAACTTGTCATAAAATTTCACGGTGAAAAATTATGTTTTTTTTCTGACCCTTTGTAATTTTTTTTCCTGCCTTCTAAATCGCAGAAAAAGACAAACGTTTTGTGGGGCCGCAAAGCTTTTGAACATGATTATGGACAACGGGAACACTTCAAGGTTTAACATACCTCTGCAGTAGTCCATATTAATGAGACCTAAGTTAATTTACATGCGAGAGCAGAAGGCATTCTTTTGAATTCCCACGGCATAATGTTGATAAAAGACATTCTGTTCCACCCTACCTCACCCAAATTGATTAATGGTCTGAGTTGAAATGCTTTTTTGTGTATGAACTCAATTAAATCCGATTGGTCTTTTCTATCACCATCATTATAAGACGTATGTCATTTTTCCCAAGGGGGTTGAAACTACCATGGAGGCAAATATATATATATATATATATATATATATATATATATATATATATATATATATATATATATACACTCACCTAAAGGATTATTAGGAACACCTGTTCAATTTCTCATTAATGCAATTATCTAACCAACCAATCACATGGCAGTTGCTTCAATGCATTTAGGGGTGTGGTCCTGGTCAAGACAATCTCCTGAACTCCAAACTGAATGTCTGAATGGGAAAGAAAAGTGATTTAAGCAATTTTGAGCGTGGCATGGTTGTTGGTGCCAGACGGGCCGGTCTGAGTATTTCAAAATCTGCTCAGTTACTGGGATTTTCACGCACAACCATTTCTAGGGTTTACAAAGAATGGTGTGAAAAGGGAAAAACATCCAGTATGCGGCAGTCCTGTGGGCGAAAATGCCTTGTTGATGCTAGAGGTCAGAGGAGAATGGGCCGACTGATTCAAGCTGATAGAAGAGCAACTTTGACTGAAATAACCACTCGTTACAACCGAGGTATGCAGCAAAGCATTTGTGAAGCCACAACACGTACAACCTTGAGGCGGATGGGCTACAACAGCAGAAGACCCCACCGGGTACCACTCATCTCCACTACAAATAGGAAAAAGAGGCTACAATTTGCACAAGCTCACCAAAATTGGACAGTTGAAGACTGGAAAAATGTTGCCTGGTCTGATGAGTCTCGATTTCTGTTGAGACATTCAGATGGTAGAGTCAGAATTTGGCGTAAACAGAATGAGAACATGGATCCATCATGCCTTGTTACCACTGTGCAGGCTGGTGGTGTTGGTGTAATGGTGTGGGGGATGTTTTCTTGGCACACTTTAGGCCCCTTAGTGCCAATTGGGCATCGTTTAAATGCCATGGCCTACCTGAGCATTGTTTCTGACCATGTCCATCCCTTTATGACCACCATGTACCCATCCTCTGATGGCAACTTCCAGCAGGTTTCTTGAACATGACAATGAGTTCACTGTACTAAACTGGCCCCCACAGTCACCAGATCTCAACCCAATAGAGCATCTTTGGGATGTGGTGGAACGGGAGCTTCGTGCCCTGGATGTGCATCCCACAAATCTCCATCAACTGCAAGATGCTATCCTGTCAATATGGGCCAACATTTCTAAAGAATGCTTTCAGCACCTTGTTGAATCAATGCCATGTAGAATTAAGGCAGTTCTGAAGGCGAAAGGGGGTCAAACACAGTATTAGTATGGTGTTCCTAATAATCCTTTAGGTGAGTGTATATATATATATATATATATATATATATATATATATATATATATATATATATATAAATTACTATTATTGTCATACAGGACATAACTCATGTTCAGTGTTTTATGTTCTGTAGTTGTTCTTGGTGGGGTTTTTTTCCCAGTGAGGTTGACTGCATAGTGAAGAACAATCCCCTTGTAAAAAATGTGTCAAAGGGATATACTTTTATCTCTCAGATCTTTGCACTGGACTGCAAGTGCTCATGAACTGATTTTTAAATTCTCCTTGATTCTCTTGTGGGAAGTAACCATTTTTTAAATAGTCCATTTCTAAATATAATAATGGTAGTTGAACATAGAGAAGTGAAATCCTTTAGATAAAAAAAAAAGAAAATGAAGTGCATTAGAGACGAAAACCTGTTTGTTTCATATGGATTTCCAAATGGTCCTTATGTTAATACCTGCAGGACAGCTTGTAATAATTAATCTAATTATCAGAACAAATAAATTAATGCATATCTCAACTGGTAATGAAACCCAAAATACCCTGCAGCTATTTAGATCTACTGTGGGCAAAACTCACCTCTAGGTTGTTTTTTTTTGCTTTTGGCTGCCAACCCCACCCACTCCCCTTGCCAACACCCTTTGAGACGGGACAGGTTTTAACATTGCCTCCAAATTAAGTGGAATGAAAATGAAAATTGAGCATTAAACCCTGGCTAAATGGAAATAATGTTACTTAATTACCAGCTCACGGAATGAATTCCAAAACATACATTGCATCTTGAATATTATTGTTTTTCATTTTTACCATTTGCCCGTAGCGTGGTGTTGCAGTTCACCTGTGAATTAGTAGTACCCTCACTTACCAGTTGAGTCCTCACTGTCTAGAACAGCATTCGAATGCCGATGAGCTACTCACACATTCTGATTGGTGGCAGGAATAGTAACATTTGATTGGTTTATTTCGTTTGAACAGAAGAACATGAGAGAACAGAACACAAACTGTATATTAAGCATAGGCCTATATATAACTGTCAAAAAGACTTTACAGTTCTACTTTTTACTTTGTTGTTTTGTGTACCCTCACTGTACAATCTCATCATTTCTGTTGCTAACACTTTTGGCCAAAACATCAATACATATTTGCAGGCATGCTTTCTCTGACCAAAACTAGCCTCCACATAATAGTCCACATTCCCCATTATTGTCAGTGCATTACCTGAAATTCTGAGAATTGTATACATTTTCATAAACATGAGAAACTACATATGTTGTGTTCCTATTCCCTGCAAAACCCTGAACTTCCAGAGAATTCTCATTGTGAATATCAGGTCCTTACACTTTTATTTATTTATTTATTTGCTGCTGAAATAAATGAACTTTGTGAAGGACTTTAAAATGATATTTTGATAATATTCACACATAACTGGAGGGGTGGAGGGGTGGGGGGATGGGGTGGGGGCTACAGTAGAGTGTGCATGACATATCCCTTTGCATTTGGTGTCTTTACAAATCATTAACTGGCCCCAGGCAGCAACACATAACTATCACAGAAAGAGGGCGAATATTTCAATCTCAGCTAGAATCAGCTTGAAAGTTCAATGACAGTTCACTTTGCTTTTGGACTATCTGAGGGGAGAAATATAAATCAATATGTTTTTTTCATAGCCTGGTTTTGCTTGCCGAGAGTCCTTCAGTGTAATGTCTTGCGACAGAGAGAAAGAGATACATTACCAAAGAAAGTAACTGCTACAGTTCCCAAGAGTGAACTGTGCTGTAATGACTCCAGGGTTCCTTAACAGAGTGTTAGCAGACAGTCATATATTTTTTTATATAAAAAAGTATAATCTATTCTGTACTTTTGTCCTGTTTTCTTTTCCTTTTCTTTCTAGCTGTTTAACACTGTTCTTGTTTTGTTTCAAAAGTACCATTTGTCTGTCATAGCTGTCCACCTTTTCACTTCTTCAAAATGCAAATTCAAAATTCTGACCTATGTTTTTCATAGTGCTGGATTGGATGAGACAATCCCAAAATGCAAATACCAAGCATTTGTCCTGGACTTCCTTGAAACACTTCAAACTTACCTTTTAGCCAACGTTTAAACCATATTTCATATTTCAAACCCAGATGCACATATGAAGCTCATACACAATTCAACTCATAGCTTATTTGATTTATGAGTGCTAGGTGCACAAGCAGCTTGTACAATACTGTAGAGTCACTGCAGAGTTGTTTCATTGTCTCATTGTCTCACAATGATTTTTTGTGAACTACGGACTCTCTCTTCTGTCAGTTGCCACGCAGACTTTTCTGAGGATGCCCAGGTCCATTTCTAACCGCTGAGGACCTGCTATTGAATGCAGCAAAAGCAAGAGAAATGAGAAACACTTGAAAATGGTCTAGGATATTACAAGAAGTTCTGAAAGGGAGTCCCACAGCTAGCTGAGGCCCAGATTAAAAGACAGCGCTATCTCCTTACCTGTAATAGTCATGCAAAAATGCAGTAATTGCAATATCCAATGGAGAGTAGAAATGCATAATAGAGCAGGAAATTAAGAAATAAAGGCTACTGAGTAGGCCATTCCTTGATTTTTATTATCCTGCTGATATTTCCCAGCTGAATGCAAATAACCACAGGATCTGTATTACCTCTACCTCAAGCCGAAAATACATTATTGCAACCCAGGTTAATCTTAAAAGACATTTATTTACATTCCATTATTTACTAGGAGAACAGTCTAAAATGAGATAACAGCCAGCAAACCAGCCTTTCTTGAATATGACAATTTATGAATTAACAATATTATTCTCAAACAGGTCTTTTCTAAGGCACCAAGTTCTGATTGTCCATAGTGTGTCTCAAATAAGTACCATTACATATTAATTATGATAGTTGTCAGTGTTCTTTTGCACTTTCAGTCTGTTATAAAATGAAGGATGGAAATTACACTTCCCTTGGGCTGTTGAAATATTTAAAAGTAGTTCTTACTTGGTCAGGGCCCTGTTTCTTTAGCATAAGAGGAGATGTTAATTTGCTTTGTCTTGATGCCAAAAAGGTTTTGTATCATACCTTTTTATACTGGAAAATGGTACTTAGCAGACACTAAAGCAATGACTGGTCATGGAGTTCAGCAAATCTAAAAAAAAAAAGAAAACATTTATTTAAAAAAATGTTTTTTTGGGAGGAGCATTTGTTTTTGTTTACTACAGGAGGTGTCCACCTATTTCTAAACTAGCCTTAACGTTCACAAAATATGTGCATGTCACTTGTTGTCACAGTTCAAAACACATCCCCAGTTCTCCACTAGATGTCGCCATCACCCTTTTCCAGTCACCTCTCCCAGCTCCCTTCATCAAATCATTAAATCAACATTCCTGAAACCCATGTGTACTTCTGCAATCACCCTCTTCTCCCATCCACCCTGCACCTCTGAACCTGGTTTTCTGTTCCACTTATAAACCCCTCACTAACTCCCTGCCTTTGCGAAGTTTTGTCAGTTTAATCTACATTTCCAAGCAGTCTCCTTGTGCCTTACGAAAACCTTTTGAATCATTGACCCCTTGCTTTTTCTCCCAACCATGACTTTGGACTTTCCTCATTACTCTTGCCTGATCAACTGACCCTTGCTTGTGACCACGACCAGATCTTCGCCTTGCCCTTGTTTGCCCTGTCTTGCTGGTATCTGACCCACGCCTGTCTGGCCACCTCTACCATGCACCGCAACTGGGTTCCCCTGTTCCCATGCCCCGCGGTACGTCACAGAAAACTTCACCTCCAAATGGACCCAGCAGTGCTGACCACCCTCGCCACCCGGGCCTTGCTCGGGGTGCGTGAATGGATGCTCCGGCGGATGGAGATCGATCTGGACCAGCTTCTCCAGCACCTACTGTACCCGAACAGCAGTCTGCTCCCCAGGTGATGGCTGTTCCGGCTCCTGTTGTCACCCCTGTCCAGCTGGCTGTTCTGGAGAAATATGACTGCTCCCCTGACCAGTGCAAGGGCTTTGTACTGCAGTGCCAGCTGTACTTTGCTCGCCTGCCCATGTCATTCCCCACCGAAGAGGCAAAAATCACTTTCGTAGTCACCCTCCTGACCGGGAAAGTGCTCAGATGGGCTGCCGCTGTCTGGGAACAACAGGGTGAGGTGACACGGTCCCTGTCTGCCTTCCTCACACACTTCCTGGATGTCTTCCATCACCCAGCGGAACGGCTCCACGTCTGCTTCGGATTATGCCCTGATGTTCCGGACCCTGACAGCGAGCAGTGGATGGGGAGATCCGGTCTCTGCTCACTGTGTTCCTCCAGGGACTGGACCAGGACCTGCAAGCTGAGCTCACTTGCCAAGAGGAGGCTCTCACGCTGGAGCAACTCATCCAGCTGGCGGTCAGGCTGGACAACCTGATGAAAACAAGGGGAACCCGGTCCCCTCTCGCTGTGTCTCGTCCGCCTGCCAGCCTCAGCCCTTCACCCAGCCTCGTGTGTGAGATGCAGTCCATGCCGTTGGGTAGAACACGCCTGTCCCCAGATGAGACACAGAGGAGATTACAGCAGCGCCTCTGTCTGTACTGTGGACAGTCTGGGCATTTCCAGGTTGTGTGTCGTTGTGGCTCCTCCTTCACTTCCCCTGACAACCCTGTGAGTGCAACACTGTGCCCACTCCTCTCCTGCTCAGTGCCATGTTCGGGCTCAGATCCAGCTGTCAACAACCAGCCCATTGCTTCCAGCCCGGTGTCCCAAAAGACGAGTCCCATCACCATGTCCATCAGTCTGCTTCACTCCATTGACTCGCCTGGAGCGGACATCATTCTTGGCCTGCCATGGCTTGCTCACCACAATCCTGTGATTTCGTGGACTGATGGGGTTATAATCTCCTGGGGGCAGAGCTGTTTCTCCCGCTGCCTGTCTCACCCCTGCTGAGCGACACACACATAGAAAGCCCCCTTCTCTCTGTTCCAACACAGATCCCCCCCCTGAATACACAGACCTGGCAGCAGTGTTCAGCAAGACCCAGGCTTCCCGTTTGCCACCGCACCGACCCTGGGACTGTGCCATTGACCTCTCCTCCCAGAGGGCACATTTACCCTCTCTCTCTCCTGGAGTCACAGGCCATGGAGGAATACATCAAGAAGGCTCTGGACCTGGGAATCATCCCTCCGTCCACGTCACCTGCTGCTGCCAGCTTCTTTTTTGTCTCCAAGAATGATGGTGGTCTTCGGCCCTGCATTGACTACAGGGGACTTAATGCAGTAATGGTGAAGTACCGATACCAGCTGCCCTTAGTGCCCGCCGCTCTGGAGCAACTGAGAGGAGCCCGCTACTTCACCAAACTGGACCTGCGCAGCTCATACAACCTCATCCGCATTAGACTTTAGCTCTTTCACCTCTCCACTGGCCTCTGTATTAAAGGGATCCCCCCGGACATTCTCCTGGACTGACGCTGCCACTGCCTCATTCGCCCGCCTCAAGACCATGTTCACGACATCGCCCATCCTCAGGCACCCGGACCCCTCTCTGCTGTTCATCGTGGAGGTGGATGCCTCTGAATCCGGAGTGGGGGCTGTCCTCTCCCAGCGCCATGGACAGCCGCCCAAGCTGCACCCCTGCGCTTTTTTCTCCCGCAAGCTGTCACCGGCGGAGCGCCATTACAACATTGACAACCGTGAGCTCCTTGTCATGAAGCTGGCTTTCGAGGAGTGGAGACACTGGCTGGAGGGCGCCACACATCTTCCTGGTTCTGACTGACCACTGAAACCTGGAGTACATCCAGTCAGCAAAGCACCTCAACACCTGTCAGGCACACTGGGCACTGTTCTTCACCCGGTCCCAACTCATACTGACCTAACACCCAAGATCGAAGAACGTCAAGGCAGAATTCCTCTCTCTCCAGTTCAACTCCTCTCCTGCCCCTCAGTCTGCAGAATCCATCCTGTCTCCCTCCTGCATTCTGACTCCCATTCAGTGGAGCATCCGGGACCAGATCCAGCGTGGACTCGACTCTGATCCGGCTCCTTCTGCATGTACAGCGAACCGGACCAATGTCCCGTCATCCGTGCGCCCCCACTTGTTGCACTGGATCCACTCCACTCCTGCCTCCGGTCACCCAGGTGTCGGCTGCACTGTCGCCTTTGTTCGGGGGAAATTCTGGTGGCCTGGTTTAGTGAGTGACATCACCAGGTTCGTTGGACCTGCTCAACCTGCATGCAGTCCAAAGCCTCCAGACACCTTCCTGCAGGTCTGCTTGAACCGCTTCCTGTGCCTCACCTTCCATGGGCACACGTAGCTGTGGATTTCATCACTGATCTCCCGAAATCACAGGGCTACACTGCCATCCTGGTGGCCATTGATCGGTTCTCCAAGGGCTGCCAGGTCATTCCTCTCAAGGGACTCCACATTGCGCTTGAGATGGCGGAGATATTTTTTAATCATGTCTTCCACGTCTACAGGCTGCCTGAAGACATTGTATACGACCGAGGTCCCCAGTTCACCCTCCGTGTCTGGTCTGCCTTTTTTAAGGCACTAAACGTGACCATCAGCCTCACGTCCGGATATAACCCCTAGTCACCCCCAGAGTGCCTGAACCAGGAGATTGGTAGGTTTCTGCGCTCCTATTGCAGCATGTCCCAGACTGACCGGAGTCACTTCTTGCCCTGGGCGGAGTACGTGCAGAACTCCCTCACCAGCTCTTCCTCCGGCCTCACCCCCTTCCAGTGCACCCTCGGATACCAGCCTGCCCTGTTCCCCTGGGATGAGGAATCAACTGATGTCCCAGCACTGGATGACTGGTTTCGCCGCAGTGCTGCAGTCTGGCAAGGAGCACACACCTGGCTGCAACGTGCAATGCGTCTCCAGAGGGCCACAGCAGACCGACATCGGAAACCAGCCCCGCAGTATTGTCCTGCCCTGTCCTGCCGGTATCTGACCCACGCTTGTCTGAGCACCTCTACCACGCACTGCAACTGGGTTCCCCTGTTCCCGTGCCCCGCAGTACATCCACACTTGTACTTGTGTATGTGTTCTATGGAGATGCATTCGCCTTGTGCAGATTCTTACTTCTCTCTCCAGAAGCTTCTGTAATAAAGTAAAATAAAGCTCTTCTAATCTTACCTGGACTGCAGTTGTGGCTTTTTGATCTACCCCTACAACAGGGTTTACAACTGGCTTCAGTCGGAGTCTACGGAAAATGTTAATGTTGACTAATTAAGCCAGTGGGTTCAATTCTATCCTCAATAGCAGGGAGCCAAAAGGCCCTATAGCTCTCCAGGACCTGGGCTGGTGACCCTTGATCTCATTTGTAGCATTGGTATAATTCTGACTGATTCATACAGTGTTGTATATTTGTGTGATGCGTTTTGAAAAAGAAAAAAAAAAAATCCCAGGTTTTAGAATGCCCTGATCATTGCAAAAGGTAAGGAGAAACATAGTTCTTCAGCCTTGTATTTGTCTTAAGTTTCAATCTCTTTTCTCAAGAAAATATAGCTTTCTCCAGAGCGAAATTAAGGAAGTGAGTTTCCTGGTTTCTGCACTAGGACTGGGTGCATTGATTGACTTGGAAGAAAACAATGACGATGCAGACCATGTCTTTCATTGCTGCATGTTGGTAAATTAGCCTTGTTTGTTTGGAGTCTCTGGGGGGTGGTAATGCTATTTACCAGAATTACTCTTGTCAGAGAAGTCTACACTATCCACTCACTCACAAATCTGTTTCTTTTCATCATTGATGTTTACTGAGCATGCAAGAATGTGGCTGCTCCAATACACAATCCTAGACCACGTCATCTGAGAACATGACAATCCTTTTTTTTTCAATGTGTTCCTCATATTTAATTCAGATATTTAAGTATCTCTATATTGCACTCTAGGGCTAAATGTTCTGTATAGTTCTGTATATATGTATTGTTTGTATTGGGGTAGTTGTTATTTGTCTTTAAAGTGACTCTGTCAGACACAGAAATCAGTTGAGGAGTGTTAAATCAAAGCTTGTAGGCATGAAATTGAAACGTCAGGGCCCAGCTAATACCAAGGATTTAAGTATCATTGAATAGAATGTAATGCTGTCTTTAAGTGACGTCTTCACAATCTGGGCAAATTTGAACTGTGAAGATTATTTCATAAATGTTATGTAATGCAAGGCACAACTATGCACTGATGTGGATCTGAACCATTTCAGATCACTTATATCACTTACAGTTTCTGTAGGATTCCCCAGGGTATAGAGACATAATTAAACATTAGCCAATAATTTACTATTTGTATTATTCTTATTTAATATATGTATTTGTAACATGTATATGTTTAATACATGTATTATTTTTTCAGAGCTGTATTCATGTCACAGTACAATTATGTATACTTTAGGGCTGTTGAGCCCACCTCTGTCAAAGTGTTACAGATTTCTTCAACCAATTAATAAAGAATGATATTGATTAAATGAGTAAATAATTGGTTAAAGGGTATAACTAAAAGTGGGGTTGGAATGGAAACAAGGAGATCCTGTGACTCCCCAGGACCTGGAGGCCCCTGTTTTTAAGAATTGATTTGAAAAGGCCTTTTTTTTTCATTGAATCGGCATAGCTGCCTGTCTTGGAATGCTTTAGACCTCACTTTGGCCCTGACCAGGGTTAATGACAAATTACAAACCTCTACAATTTAAAACACAACTCAGTTTATGTATATGATTTCCATTGAAAGCTTTACAAAAGTCTAATACAGTAATCTCTGACCTTAGGCCTCCAGAGATCCACTCGATTACTGTTTTATGTTACCCTAAACAACCAGTTTCAGAATACATTTTATTGATTAACAATGTGAGTGTTTTGTTCAATCAAGGGATTTCTGATTCTTCCGTATTGAGACGTTTGCTGCAAATGATTCCTGTATAACTGAATTTAGCAGAACATCCACTTTATTGATTGAATTGAAGACAATTATACCTTCCCATGGCTCATTAAATTGATCATTTAAAGATGGCCTATAAAAGCCTTCTGAATTGGCACTCTCCGAGGGGCAAAGCTTCAGCACCCCTTTTAACAGAGCACAATGACCAGGCTTGATACCTAACATACTTTGTGTGAGAGCTGATTAATTCTTCAGATGTCCATGCTCGGTCTCTCTTGCCAGGTGAATCGGTGTTACTAATTTCTTCCCATTATGCTAATGTATCGGCTCAGAGCTGTTTCGCAGTTGTGATACAAGCAAAAATAAAAATGACATGGGGCAGGGGAGCCTCCAGGTCCATCATACTGCGAATGTAGTGTTAAATCTTTCATTTAAAATGCATGTACAGTGAGGGAAAAAAGTATTTGATCCCCTGCTGATTTTGTACGTTTGCCCACTGACAAAGAAATGATCAGTCTATAATTTTAATGGTAGGTGTATTTTAACAGTGAGAGACAGAATAACAGCAAAAAAATCCAGAAAAACGCATTTCAAAAAAGTTATAAATTGATTTGCATGAAATAAGTATTTGATCCCTTATACAGGTAACGAGCTGAGATTAGGAGCACTCTCTTAAAGGGAGTGCTCCTAATCTCAGCTCGTTACCTGTATAAAAAGACACCTGTCCACAGAAGCAATCAATCAATCAGATTCCAAACTCTCCAACACGGCCAAGACCAAAGAGCTGTCCAAGGTTGTCAGGGACAAGATTGTAGACCTACACAAGGCTGGAATGGGCTACAAGACTATCACCAAGCAGCTTGTTGAGAAGGTGACAACAGTTGGTGCGATTATTCGCAAATGGAAGAAACACAAAATAACTGTCAGTCTCCCTCGCTCTGGGGCTCCATGCAAGATCTCACCTCGTGGAGTTTCAATGATCATGAGAACGGTGAGGAATCAGACCAGAACTACACGGGAGGATCTTGTTAATGATCTCAAGGCAGCTGGGACCATAGTCCCCAAGAAAACAATTGGTAACACACTACGCCATGAAGGTAAGAAATCCTGCAGTGCCCGCAAGGTTCCCCTGCTCAAGAAAGCACATGTACAGGCCCGTCTGAAGTTTGCCAACATCTGATTGGTTCAGAGGAGAACTGGGTGAAAGTGTTGTGGTCAGATGAGACCAAAATCGAGCTCTTTGGCATCAACTCAACTCGCCGTGTTTGGAGGAGGAGGAATGACCCCAAGAACACCATCCCCACCGTCAAACATGGAGGTGGAAACATTATGCTTTGGGGGTGTTTTTCTGCTAAGGGGACAGGACAACTGCACCACATCAAAGGGACAATGGACGGGGCCATGTACCGTCAAATCTTGGGTGAGAACCTCCTTCCCTCAGCCAGGGCATTGAAAATGGGTCGTGGATGGGTAATCCAGCATGACAATGACCCAAAACACACAGCCAAGGCAACAAAGGAGTGGCTCAAGAAGAAGCACATTAAGGTCCTGGAGTGGCCTAGCCAGTCTCCAGACCTTAATCCCATAGAAAATCTGTGGAGGGAGCTGAAGGTTCGAGTTGTCAAACGTCAGCCTCGAAACCTTAATGACTTGGAGAGGATCTGCAAAGAGGAGTGGGACAAAATCCCTCCTGAGATGTGTGCAAACCTGGTGGCCAACTACAAGAAATGTCTGACCTCTTTGATTGCCAGCAAGGGTTTTGCCACCAAGTACTAAGTCGAAGGGGTCAAATACTTATTTCCCTCATTAACATGCAAATCAATTTATAACTTTTTGGAAATGCATTTTTATGGATTTTGTTGTTATTCTGTCTCTCACTGTTAAAATACACCTACCATTAAAATTATAGACTGATCATTTCTTTGTCAGTGGGCAAACGTACAAAATCAGCAGGGGATCAAATACTTTTTTCCCCCACTGTGTCTTGTTCAGATGGGATTTTACCAATACTGCCAAAATACAATCAGACTTCATTGCTTCATTCAATCTATTCTTAGTAAACAAAGCTGCAGACACATCTAAAAGTTGTTCAGACTTCTGCCCTATGTTCCAGATTACTTTTAGACCTGATCATCAATCCCAAAAGTACATAAGCAGAAATATATCACTGCTTTTTGTTACGTTTTGCTTTGTTTGCATGTTCCTTATATGTTGTTGTTTTTCACCAACCTTTGTGGATAAGTATCTGACAAATGATGCTCTAAATTCCTCAGAGTTAGATAGACACATAGAGGCCAACCCTGAAGACTCTGATGGTCTTCATAACAAAATCCATTGATTCTTGACTCTGGAGTTATCTTTGAAAGAAAAATACATCCACAGAGGAGGAGGGAGAAAAATCCAGCTCAGAGAGACACAATTCTCCTGTGGATTTATGATCGGTCTCTGCACTTTCTTCAAAGTTGATTTTGTTGTTGTTGTTTTTTTTTTTTCCCTGAATGCAAAGTGTAAATAGGCAGGAAAGTCCATAGGAAGCCGGTGCCAAACTCGGCCTCATCTCAAATGTGCAACCTGTACAACTCTGTAGCAGATGAAACATTACCTGAGCCTGAAGCTGAGAAAGCAGGGCTCCATTCCAGCTGGATCCTTGCCATCTCATTTTTTTTGTTTGTTTGGCTGCTTTCCTTTCCTCTAGAACAATCAGTTTATAGGGGAGGGGATACAAAAGGCAGAAATTTTCACAAGCATCATCTGCCTTGCTGGAATGGCATGCACAAAATCAAACCCCAGATATTCAATTACTGGTTCTGGCTTCCAAAGGGAAATGTGCACACACTATGTTTTTATTGATGTGAGATGACATAGAGACAGATGAATCAAAAGCTTCTTTAGGTGTAGATTTCTTATTAGATTTACATTTAGGGGCCTCCGCCAGGGAATTAAATCGGTTTGTTCCAAAGATGGAAGCACTAGGATTGAAATCGGCAACCTGTACTTTTGCATCGAGGAATTATGTTGTATTCTCATGCCAAGCATTTTCCCTTACTTTGCTGTAAACAAGGACAAATTTAACCATCCATATTGGAAAATTCCATCATCTGCTGCGGGGTTCATTATACATAATTGCTATTCTTTGTTTGTCTTTAAAAACCTCTTCAGAGGAAGTGGGTAGTGTCTACATCATTAATGTATCAGTGTGCTGTTTGTAAGGGTTAACCATGGTGATTAAATACTGACAACCTTAAATTAAAAAAAAAAAGATTTTATTCCACACACAATTTCACTCAAATCTATTTGGTATTTACTCTTTTATAGTGTTTAATTCTCCTCCCATTTCATTTGTACCAAAACTGATTACACACTAGAATGTTGAAACTACATGTATAAAAGTTTACTATAGTGCACCATGGCGAAATCAAAGTAAAGTGAAATCACGATAAAGCTTGTAACCGCATAGTGACGTACAATGATGGTAAAATGAAGGTAAAACTTTGAAATAACTATGTCAACATTACTGTGGTAAGCTTCCATAGTGGTAATAGTTTAAACAGAAGTTCTGAGTTGTGTCTGGGTCTGTTTCATAACCACATTTGAGATGTAAGAAAAGTTGAAGGCACTAATGCATTAAAAATGTGCCTTTCTTCTATATTTCTCTGGATGTCTATGATTGGCATTGCTTTAGTATGGATGATTGACCTGTAGACCCACAACGAACTTGATTTGACTGCGGCTCCCTTATTTTTGTCTCTTCTAACTACAGTTGAAAGAACAAATAAGAACTCTGTTGGAAGTCTCTGCGAAAACCACTGACAACATGATTTTTCTGACATCCGTCGTGATAGCGGTGCTGTGAAAGCATGGGTGACCATGGTGACAGTGCTGTGGATTTGCAATGGAGTGAGAAAGAAGATAAGCTTATTGAGCTGTTGCTAATCCATAAAAGAACCAATTTTGCCCTAGCAGTTGGCACCTTTTCCAATCTGGTAATTGTAGAGGTGCGCTCATCTCCGACACCAGTCAAAGCAGTGAGGTTTTTCCTTTTTTTTTTTTCCTCTTTGGGCAAAGCTTATAGCAGCCACAGCTGCAGTCAAGTAACAAAACAAATACTGGCGAGATTGTAAATGTTACTCCCCATTTTTTTTTCACACAGTTCTGGCAAAAACTGGTGCAGAAATTATAACAGCACAATTGAAATATAGTGTGCCTTTTGTTGGGTGCTGGTCTTTAATCAAGTACTCAATTAATCACTCCCACTTAAATGTCATTAAGTTAACATTTAAATACGGAAACAGATGTCAAACAATTTGGAGTGCTATAAGTAGGCAGCAATGGCAAATAGAGTAACACACCATACTGAATGCTGTAAGTATAAATCTACAGTACTCACTTCAGTCCATTCATTTAGGGATGGTGTTGTAAATGCCCTTTGTAGCTCTTATTAGGAGCACCCTGGAGCTAGAGAGGAAATGATGCAGTGCAACACCCAGAAAACAGGAGAAGGTTTGACAGTGCTTCCTGTTCCGGTTTAATTCAATCAATTCGATTCAATTTATTTGTATAGCACCCTTCACAGGGTAGCCACAGAGTGCTTTACAGACTGGTAAACATACAGCAGAAGTACAGCAAAATAAAAGAATACATAAATAACACAAAAAAGTAAAATACAAATAGACGTTTAAGCAGTTTACGTGATCTAAAATAAAGTAAATGAACAGAGAATTGGCCTTGTACCAGTTTGGAAAGCAAGAAAGTGATTTATCCTAAAGATGCAACAGTCTGTGTGATGTGCATGGGCTTTATCTTGAGGACAGTATGTGATATGATATGATTGTCATAAAGACTTGACTGTAGAGGCGTTTTTCATGTGCACCATAACCCTGTCTTTGTTACATCCCTTAGTGAGTGTAGGTTAAACACATCTTTATCTTAAAACAAAACAAATGGCAATTTCTAAATTCTAAATTTGTTCAGCTAAGTACCCTTATGCGATTCTTGGGAATTCTGACTTGACCTGGTCTCCATTTGTATACCACATACATACTGCCAATACAACTGAGTAAGGAAGAGAGGAGGGGAGAGACAAAGAGAAAATAGTGTTCTCTAATTCTCTGTTAGTGTTTCTGAATATGACATAATTAAGTATTCACAACCACTCTTTATAATCCTTTGAGAACATTGTGTGGGCTCAATTAAACTATTACAATGTTATGAATAAAAAAAAAGAAAATAGAAAAATATTTATTGTGATGGCAACTAAGTCATTTCTAGCTCTTCCTCACAAGCTTTTAGTTCTGTTGACACCTTAAATACTGTAATTAGCACTCATTTGTTTCACACTTCCAAGAAGATGTTTTATTACCAGCCTATTACCAGACATCTAAAATGTGTACGCTGGTTTGTGTGTGTTCATACATTGGACAAGAGGGGAAGAGGTTCTTGTTCTTATTATTTTTTTCCCAATCTTGTTTTAATTTTGTCTGTGCCAAACTGAAGAATACCACATCTTTGCAAGCAACATCTGCATGACATTGATAACACAGGTACTTTCAAATACACTAATTCATCTTCTAAGGACTGGGCCACGGTGCTGTGTTTTAGCTTGATTTAGATTTTTAATTTAAAGACATCGGCTTCTGTTTGAACGTGTGAGCGTCATTTCTTGTCAGTAAAGCATTGCCATTCATTATTGCCTCAAATCCCCATAATTTTCTCCCTCTCTGCTTCTGTATGCTTTCAGAGAGGGGGAAATAATCCACTATTGATAGATCCATCTATCAGGACACTGATGAAAAAATATTTTTCAGTTGCTGTACTTTTCAACAGCATCAAAACCTTCTCAAGTTTGCTAAAATAGCACTGTTGGAGATGAGATGTAGATACTTGGAATGGAGTACATATGTAAGAATTATTAAAAGATTCACTTGTATAACCAGTTTGCAAAGTCAGACGATTGGAGCGGTGCTTTTTATGCACACGCAAAAAATTACATATGCCTGTTTATCTTATTTACCAGTTATACCATGATATAATGAAACAGAGGGATAAGAAGGTAATTTCTAGTTAACATACAGCCTTTCCTCATCTACTTTATTTTTTTATCCCCAGTGGCCCAATCCTTTTAAGTGTTCATTAGCACATCTTGAGCCTTTTCCTGTTTCCGTGTGATGAAATGATACATTGCAGTAATGAGGATTGCAATGAAAATAAAATGCAAGGTAATGGAAGGTTATACCATCATGCACCTCTCCCATCTGCTTTTATTCTTGAATGTGGCTACATGAATTGAAATATATGCCTTAATTCTCTTGGTTTTAATACAAAATCTTGTTTTTGTTTTATTTATTACTTTTGCAATTTACAGCCCACAGATATGGATCTTGTTGTGTGTTCTAAACTTTTGTATCCCTATATCTGTCATTAGTTCCACATTAATAATAGTGAAATAATAGTTGGAGAACACACTAAATAATTCATCCCACTCTTTTGCTCTCATCTCACTTGCATGTATAAATAGGGAATAAAAGCAAAATATTGCATTTATTTGCCTTGAAGTCACAACCTATCACTACTAAGTTTTATTTTCAATTAAACTGTTCACGTACACTTTTTCCCATGCATCCTACAAATGGAAAAGTGCGGAGAAAGATTTGAGCACAATTTCGCAACTGTCTCAGGGAGACAACCTCTTATTTTGCACCTAAAAGCTACACGCACAGGCATCTCAGTAATTTCACACCAGCTTAATGCATCGATTCCAAACTTGAAATGCAATCAACTGCCAGAGACACTGAATTCACACAAAGAATGTTTTCCATTAACGGAAAAAAAAAAAAACCTAAACAAAACAATAACAACAACAACAAAAACAACATCCATAAATGACAGGATGAGATGAGTTCCCGTTGGACAGCTCAGCCTGTCAGCCGGTGGTGGCCTCAGACATCTAAACATGTCACCCAATGTCTCTGCCTTTTCCTTTTAAAGATTTTAAAGTGAGAAGCCTTGAAATGCAGTAGATGATTCACCTTCATAAGTCAGTGTCCCTGGCTTTTGAAAACATATCACATTTAAGTGGTATCCTGGAGTTTGACAGTCAGATCTAAACTTTAATCGTGGCATGTTTATAACCCTTTAACTGCCTAGCCTTCTTAAAAAATATATATAATTATGGTGAACTTTTTCATTCTGCACTTTTATTTTAACACATTTCGAGCCAATGAGGTTAACTTAAATCCAGAGAGTGCCGTTTAATGTTTTTTAATATTTTACACTACACCTCTAATAATCCCTTTATTAATGATGACACCTAGAATAAAGTCATTCAAATTCAGAAGTTAAAAAGGTAATTTGCCCTGTTTTAAATATAACTCCCCTGTACCCCAGTCCTACCATATACAGTGAACTCAGGTAGTCTGCAATTCTTAAGGTAGCATTCAATCAGAAATTAACTGATAGTAGTAAGTGTGGAGGCAAACAACTTCTAAAAGCACATACAAACTTCTTCTTCCCTTATGTTTGTGATGCTTTCTATGTAACCTTAGCACTGTATAGCTTTTTATAAATTTCTTGTTGACTTGTTTTCTTTTTTGCATTTGCCCTAGCACTGACGCTTTTACTATGATGCCAAGTTAACATGTCTACATTAGAACGTAAATGGAAAGCCTCATTTCTCTTCTCCACTGCAAAGGAGTGTCTCCTCTATAACACTGATGTATGGCAATAGCGTTCAGAGGATAACAAAGTGCATCTGAGTGGCAGGAGACCAGCAGCACAGTGTTGAGACTCTGTTATGACTTTGAATTAACACTGTACCAGCTGGCTTGCACTTTACACCTCTGTATTGATCGTATGAAAATGTTGAGCAGCAGAGTCTCTTACTGTCCTCAGAGAACAAAGGTTGCTGACATTTTGATTGAATCTAGGCTGAGTAGATTGGTTACTGTACTCTAATTCTCAACATTTGCAGTGTGTAGGCAGGAGTGTTTTGGTCTCTAACTTAAAAGAGAGATGATTCTTTTTTTAACACCCCCCCCTCGACATTCAAACAACTGAGCCGCATACCACTCAGAATGAGGTTCAGCAGTCAAACACTTGATTTACTGAAAGCAACCTTAAACATTTAGGAGACCTGATGCTTTTTTTATTTATCTGTCTGAAATAACCCAATCTAATATATGTATATTATCATATATGTATGTTTTAAAATAGGTTACACACACACACACACATATATATATATATATATACACTCACCTAAAGGATTATTAGGAACACCTGTTCAATTTCTCATTAATGCAATTATCTAACCAACCAATCACATGGCAGTTGCTTCAATGCATTTAGGGGTGTGGTCCTGGTCAAGACAATCTCCTGAACTCCAAACTGAATGTCTGAATGGGAAAGAAAGGTGATTTAAGCAATTTTGAGCGTGGCATGGTTGACGGGCCGGTCTGAGTATTTCACAATCTGCTGGGATTACTGGGATTTTCACGCACAACCATTTCTAGGGTTTACAAAGAATGGTGTGAAAAGGGAAAAACATCCAGTATGCGGCAGTCCTGTAGGCGAAAATGCCTTGTTGATGCTAGAGGTCAGAGGAGAATGGGCCGACTGATTCAAGCTGATAGAAGAGCAACTTTGACTGAAATAACCACTCGTTACCACCGAGGTATGCAGCAAAGCATTTGTGAAGCCACAACACGTACAACCTTGAGGCGGTTGGGCTACAACAGCAGAAGACCCCACCGGGTACCACTCATCTCCACTACAAATAGGAAAAAGAGGCTACAATTTGCACAAGCTCACCAAAATTGGACAGTTGAAGACTGGAAAAATATTGCCTGGTCTGATGAGTCTCGATTTCTCTTGAGTCAGAATTTGGCGTAAACAGAATGAGAACATGGATCCATCATGCCTTGTTACCACTGTGTAGGCTGGTGGTGGTGGTGTAATGGTGTGGGGGATGTTTTCTTGGCACACTTTAGGCCCCTTAGTGCCAATTGGGCATCGTTTAAATGCCACGGCCTACTTGAGCATTGTTTCTGACCATGTCCATCCCTTTATGACCACCATGTACCCATCCTCTGATGGCTACTTCCAGCAGGATAATGCACCATGTCACAAAGGTCGAATCATTTCAAATTGGTTTCTTGAACATGACAATGAGTTCACTGTACTAAACTGGCCCCCACAGTCACCAGATCTCAACCCAATAGAGCATCTTTGGGATGTGGTGGAACGGGAGCTTCGTGCCCTGGATGTGCATCCCACAAATCTCCATCAACTGCAAGATGCTATCCTATCAATATGGGCCAACATTTCTAAAGAATGCTTTCAGCACCTTGTTGAATCAATGTCACGTAGAATTAAGGCAGTTCTGAAGGCGAAAGGGGGTCAGTATTAGTATGGTGTTCCTAATAATCCTTTAGGTGAGTGTATATATATATATATATATATATATATATATATATATACACACAGACAGGTGACAAATTATAGGAGAAACCTGAATAAATGAGTGGAGGAATATAACGAATGCAGATGCCTAGAAACAGGTGTACTGCATGATACAATTAAGCAATTAACATCCTATCATGCTCTGTGGCATGTATAAAAATCCTGAGGAGGCCCAGTTGACCTCGATTTAGGATCAAGATGGCAAGAGGAAAGGATCTAAGTGACTTTGAAAGAGGGGTCATTGTTGGGGCACGAATGGCAGGAGCTTCAGCCACACAGACGCTCAACTGGCTAGTGTTCTCGACAAGAGGACGAGTGTATGTGTGGCAACACCAAGAGACCGGTACAGGCCTGACTGCTTGACCCCTACAGTGGGGTGGTCCGGAGGCTCTGTTATGCTGTCGGGGGCATTTTCCTGGCATGGTTTGGGTCCACTTGTCCCCTTAGAGGGAAGGGTCACTGCAAATCATTACAAAGTTATTATAGGTGAGTAATCACCTTTATCCTATGGTGAAACATTTCTATCCTGATGGGAGTGGTCCATCACCAGGATGACAATGCCCCCATCCACAGGGCACGAGGGCTCACTGAATGGTCTGATGAGTATGAAAATGATGTGAATCATATCGTTGGCATAAACCTGTATGGCAGAGGGCTTGTGGACCAGCTTTGATGGACCCCCCCTAGAAATAGAAGGGAAGGTGAAGTAATGTCACCTGCAAGCACTGTGAGGATAAGGTTAGTGGGTGATCTTTATATTTGATGGTGAAATTATGCAGGTGAGCATGTAAGGGAGGTCATTTCTCCTCCTAAAGGTGTTTCTAACTACATTTAAATTAATTTAAAATTACTTTCCCCCCCACACCCACATAGTGACGTTCTTGTATTTAACAGTCTTAAAAGTATAATATCCAACCTTTCCGACAAATTGGTACTCACTTGGCTTGAAAGAATATCCCCACAGCTGTATTCTTTATTTCTGGTCCATGTGCTGTGATTACAGTACAGCGGTACGGTTATCCTGGGAAGAAAACTAAAATGGCTTGGAAATATTATCCCTGAGTGTCATAAATCATATAAAGGCTTGACATTATGGATGGGGTTAATCATTTGCACTGCCATTCTTGCCCTGCGCAGTGCCGAGCTGGGTTTAAATATTCCATAGACCAGCTTAACAGGGGCCGGTCTGTAGGATTTCATCCAGTTCTTGGCACATATGAATAAGAGGGTCAATTCAGATGCCTCCACTGGGCTTTATTAAGGATAGGCCATGCCAAGTTCAGTAGGGTTCAGTTCCAATGTCTAACCAGCCCAATCTTCCATGACTGTCTTGTATAATCCATTTTAATGCCCATTTTTTGAGCTAAAAACCGGGAGAGAGCTAGTGTATCCCATTGGAAACAAATCAGATCTCTCTGGCCCATTTCTTTTCCCTACTTTTTCCCCCTTTCCCTCACTTTCTCCAGTTATCTTTTCCAATGTGCCATATTTATCCATGTGCTTCCTTGCTTGGTAATATGCCATTTGCTCAGCAATCCTAATCTTAACCTGATACCCCTTTAAACCACAAGTGTCTATGTATTTATATTTTCTTCCCCTAATATGGTTTACAGGAGAATTAATCCCTGACATCAGTTTTGTGCTTATTGAAAGCCTGTCAATAGATTCCTAGTTGCATATCACACACCACAGAGATAATTAGTCAATCCATGTGGTGTTAATTAATAAAGGGGTGCTTTTATTGGCACAAGCAGCAGAGAGATCTCTTATTGGAGAACACTATCCAGATCTTTGCTTCTTATTAATCCACCACCAGTATTGTGGCACCGTTTGAGCTATTATTTTCTTGGTTGCTGTGCAGGTCTGCTTTTCTAACCGAGACAACTTTGCAGGAGGCTTTTGATTCAGCACTACTTCCTTCCACTCCGGCCTCTCATGTATGAACACTGATTTAATTATGGCGCACCTGTAATACCTGGTTCTACAGAGAGACATCCCTAACCTTTGATGGAGCTGGGAACAAGTTACCTAGCAATGTTGTTGAAGCAAACACCCCAAGGATCCTTCCAGAAATGGCTGGAAGGAATCCTTGGATCAATTAGTCATTAGTAGGCCTTCAAAGGAGAAAGGCCTCTTCTTATTTGTAATGTTTCTCTTCTGCTTATATTCTCTTCTCGCCTTCAGAAATGTTCTCCAATTCAAGGCGCATGAAACCACCAAACAAAGGAAAAGGTGACTTTCCCCGGTCTTGTTTTGTTACTGTTCATTTTTGAGGAGAAAAAAATTCTCTTGGGAAGCTACTAATAGTACATCCATCATTCATCTTGGGGTGACGCTCCCATTTTCATGCCAGTCACTTCTGTCATCTGTTACACTTAAGCACCTGTAGAGATGCAACCTATTGCTTTGTATGGATGAACTGCATTTGTAATAGAAATTCAGATTCCTGTGATGCTAGACTTCTGAAGTCTGACCTGATGTGAAAGAAAAATTAGCAAGGTGATTTTCAGAGTTTTGGCTTCAGAGAAAAAAACTTTACTGTCATTTTATTTTATGTATTGTAAAGGTTTAAATATACAAACCTTGCAACTGTCTAGGTGTTTTATGGATTAATTAATTCATTTATGTATTTATTTATTGGGCTGCAGACTTTATCAGATGTGTTGTATTCAAAATTGCATTTCAATTTACAAGGAACGTCGACAATGTATCTAGTACAAAACATGAAATGTAATTGTACAGTTAAGCATGGATGAAGTATACTTTTCTTGTGTGTGATAGATTTTTATAAATTTTTTTAGTTTTGAGAAAATAACAGTTGAGATTTGCTGTTGACAAAAACAATAGACCAATATTTGCATCCATTGTGTTAATCTGATGCTGATACTAATAAGTCTCTCTCTGTACTCCCTTGAGTTGAAAACATTCCTTGGAAAACAATGACTGTCAAATTGAAAGATGTGTCCCAAAAATATTTCAGAGAGACGTAGCTTGTTTTTCTTTAAATTAAAGCTTTTGTAGGTGCTCACTGTTGTCAAATGTTAAATATGTCTTACTGTGCACAGACTGTTACTGCAAAATGTGCTGTTCACAAACATGGCCTCATGTTTTTCTTGTCAGCTATAATCAAAATCTGGGGTTAATGAAAATGTAAGAAACAAAATACACTTTCTTCCTACAACCGTTTTCGTCATTGTCTAGCTTATACTGGCAAAGTGGCAATTAGTTAAAAGGGGTTAATATCTGCAAATTCCAAATTCAGGTAAACTACTGCAATAGCAGCTATTGTATTTTTTACTGACTTTTGTACTGCACGTTGTAATGCTTTGGAATATATTTCTTGGGAAAACTGCATCTCCCTGGTTAAGGATGTCTGCTAAGTAATAATAATAATAATAATAATAATAATAATAATAACAGGAGATATGCAAAAAAAAATATATGTCCTATATTTGTGAGGTATAACCATGGTAGCGGTCTATTTCAGCCACAGGTTTATTAAAATTAAATGATAACGTAATTGAACATGAACACCATTAAGGGTTCACAAATGTGGTATGGATTCAAATAAATCAGATTTAGAAAAATAATGTATGCTTTCCCATTTCAATATATATTTATGAGCTCATTAATGTTTTGTTGGTATGTGTTAAACCTAATTTTAAAGGATGCTACATATATACAATATATATATATATATATCTGTAGTGTGACTACAGTGTCTGTTGACATCGCAGAATGACCATATTTTGAATCATATCTACTCCTGGGTGAGATTTCTTTGTTGGCCTGGTGAATGGCTCTCTTTCCCATTTCTTCAGTTCAACAGCCAGGTGTCTCACACCTAAAACTAGTTTCTTTCCTCTGTATTGTGTGATTTCTCCGTGTTGGATAAGTTTTGTTGTGATTGTACTGTTAAAAAAAGTAAACAGGATTACATAAAATGGATATAATACATTAAGCCTATCAGCTTGAGGGATATGTAGATTTTGTGTTAATTTGAAGTGTTTTTATTCAACAGATTAACAAAAAGTATTGGAAACACTGGAGAATAATTTTGTATTCTATGGTTGGCTTTTCTTTTTGTTCATGACATACTTAGTGTGTCATTTTAATGTCAATAGGTTTGAATCAATAACAATTCCTGTACTTAAATAATGTTTTTATTTTTAACAATTCATGTGGAACTTACATTTTTGTCTATTTTTTATGTCTTTTTGTCCTATATTTTACAGCACGTTTCCATTTGCTCCAAGACTCATGCATATTTACGCCGTGTTAAAGGTCACTTCCATTTATTCCCACTCTGCATAGCTAAACAATCCATTTACATCCTTCTCTCGGGCTTCGCATTGTCAGGAACTCAAAAGCTATGATGTCTAAGAAAGGTCGACTACAATGTAAGGGTGATGTGATGAAGTCCCCACCCAGCTGCATATTAAATGTGTTTGGAGATCTCATTAAGCACAGTTAAAACCCAAACTTACAATTTGCCTTGACCTGAACAGTGATTAATGGGAAATACAGTACAGGGTGTTATGAAGTCATAGAGCAGGTCTTTTTTTTATGTGCTGAATTATTTTCAGATGTATGTACATACAACACAGTGACACATGCCACCACAGTAATATCCTACTTGTGCAATCACATATGTGTGCTGTTTTCATATGTTATGTTTTATTTTTACTATTAACTAACTGAATAAATAAAAGGGTAACACTTTCCAATAGGTCTCCTTAATTACAGTGTAGTTACATCATAAGTATTGGATCTTAATTATTCATAAAGCCTGGGACACACCAGCACATCGCTTCATGTCACATCTTCGAGCATCACATCAAGATTTCTCCCAGAGCAATTTTTGACGCGACGCTTGAGAGACGTGTGGATCTCGACTAATGGCAGTCCAATTATAGTGGTGACATCACTCCGAATGTGGTACATTATGACACAGATGTATTAAGTAGTTTATATTATCATCATTATTATTATTAACTGGTTTTCGAAGTTGCCTATGAGGTTTGAATCCAATGTCTCCTTCATATTAGGAAAGGAAGCTGATCCATATAGCCTATAATTAATATATATCCCTTCTCCACACCCACCAGAGTTTATACCTTATTGAACTGTATATTTACTGATCGGCTGGGAGATATGTTTTAACAGGGAGGTGGGTCATACAAAAATAAGCACACACGAACAAAATAAAATCTTACCCATGTTTAAATACACACAGTACGAATGATTATTAAATTAAGGTAAATGTTCTTTATTTTTAGAACAGTAAAATTACTTTTTTATTTTACAAATCCACAGTAATGCAGTGACAAACATGTATTCAGTACAAAGAAAAAAGTGGACTGAGCACCGCTACACCAGTATATTCAGTATTTAATCTCACTGTGCTAATCTGCCATGGCACAGATCATGCATTTCCTATGCAAGGGATTCCCTGACTTCATTAACAATATCTCTTCTTCATCTTCTTCCTCCACAGGTTGGGAAATTAACACCGCAATCAACACGATTATAAATCTTTCACAATCAATAATTTATCTAGTACAAAGCCACCTAGCACATATTGTTAGTAGCTTCGTCATTAATAAAATATGTATTAATAATAAAACAAATGTATTGAAATAATACAGAATATGCTAGTGCGTTTTATATATTTGAATTGGGGGGGAAAATGGCATGTAAAAAATCTAAGTGGCTAGTAAAATTGTGCATCCACTAGCCATTGTGGATGTGTTAATTTAAAAATTAAATTTCCCAACCCTGTACCTCCACCTCCTCCTCATCTGTTGATGATTCAGTGGGGTTTTCCCAAAATACTGACATTTATTTTTACTTTTAACTGTAAAATATAGTTCTGTAATTGTATTGTTGTTTTGCACAAAATGGAATCTCTGCCTTTTGACGCTTGGGAGACGCGTTGGTGTGGTACTGTCCGCAGTGCGTTGGGACGTGACACACTGGTGTGTCCCGTGCTTAAGAACAGTGTAATTATGCATTATGAACACATAGGTTTAATTTCAGAACAAGGAATTTGGTTTTGTTTCAGAACGGGGGGGACACTGTCAATATTGGGGGGTAAGCTGTCAATATTTGGGTGGGATGTGGCCCCTACGCCAATGGAGCTGGGGTTACAATGTTGGAGGGGACAATTTAAGACAATTTTACACATTAAGTACATGTTAACAAATTCATTATTACACTATTCTTATGAGTAACTAAGATGTAGTTACTGAGTACCTACTATGTAATTAGGGAGACCCATTTTATAGTGTTACCAATGAAGGTATCGTACTGAAAAGAGTGGGGTTTTGGGGACCTTCCCACCATCTCTGAATTATCTTGCCAACACTGCCCTGAAATTTTATTTTGCTCTATATCATCCCTTTGGACATGATTCCTTAAATGTTTTTGTAGTGATGTCTTTGTTTCCTACCTATTATTCTATTTGCATTCCCTTCCCATTTTCCAAGTATGAGCAGATCCTTTACTGATACCTAGTACCAGTGGGATCTCTCTTTCAGACATTGGTCCATACTGGTGTGTGTCTGTAGACATACTAAGAAGATCGGTTTTAAGTTTCCCTTCTATCATTTTTTAGTTCTGACAATTCAAGTTTATTTCCTTAGCAGATCCCCTTAATTATTATTATTATGTTCCATGTCATCAGTCTCCCAAAAATGTAATCTATAAAACGCTTATTTGCTAAAGGCTTGCTTTTAATTGTTTTTGTGATTTTGTGCCCCCTTTTCCCCATGTACATGCAGGTAAATTCAAATGAGTTCCCTTGCTTGACTGCTAGCTCTTTTTTTCTCCAAATGTAAGAAGTAGCTATTATTCAAATTATGTGGCTCATGCTCAGCTCTTCTTTTGCAGGTATTTGTTTGTCACTTATCCTGTTCTCTTGTTTTTAAAGTGTCTTCACAAGGACCTTCCAGGTGCAGGATTTGAGATGCGAGTTTCATAGAACAATGCGTTTTTGGAATTCTGAGACTTTTGTGTTGATTCCCTTTTTTTAAATGTGTCTGCTATTTAACATAGCTCAGTATTTTCTCTACCCATTAGCTGAGTTTTTTTCCTCATGCTTCCAATATGTGATAACAATGATACTGTCGTTGGCATAGGATCATTTGTGTTTTTTAGTTTTTTTTTGTTTGTTTTACAGTTTTCAAACACTGTGAGTGTGATCTTGCATTATTTAGTATCAGCATGTTTTATTGAAAGAAAATAGGAAAACAATGAAAGCAGTTCTCTTCAGCTTTTCTCAATCCCTTCAAAGCTTTATCCATCTTATGTTTAACTTCATATTTATCAGTATGAATATTTAATATTTGATTCAATATAGTCAGTTGTGTTCATTATTACTATCTTTGAACCTTTATCTGATGGTCTTCTAATTACAATGAAATGATTAAATTCATCATAGCTTGTTCTCCTTTCTTGGGTAAACAAGAAATCAATTATACATTCTAACAAGTACAAGGAAGAGTAGGATGGAAAGCATATTTTTCTGGTTGTGATTGTTTTAAGTACCTTGTGTTACTAAGACTTTGTTACTAAGATCAGTATTTATTGGTTTAAGTCATGTCTAATTCACAGTCCTATTTGAAAATACAATTTGACACAGCCAAAAAATGATCAGTTCGGGCATATTCTCAAAGAAAGTTGCCACAGGTCAGCTATACTGCAGGTGACTTGCACTTCCACATGCCATCCACATCCACGGAAACACATTTTTGAAAGGTCATGATGAGCTACAGTTGGGTGTAGTTGATTCATTTCCTGACATGAGATTGTGGTGGAACAAAAAACAAGTTAGGAGGTCAGCATGATATTGTAAAGTCACATGCCGAGCAATTGACAGCCAAATGACGTCTGGAAAAAGCACTTATATTGGTAATTTCCTTTAATACCTGTTATCTGTACCTTCAGATCAGAGTCTTAGAACACAACCATGCCACGGTACAGTGACAAGATAAGTAAACCCAGTGTTTGTCTAAGGTTTATTGTTGTCAGCTTTTAGGATGCAAGAAACTGGAAGACTTGAGTACTTATGTATGGCATACAGCACATCAAGATATTTTAACTGCAGGAGAAGATTGTATTTGAGGCAGCAAATATATATACACTCACCTAAAGGATTATTAGGAACACCATACTAATACTGTGTTTGACCCCCTTTCGCCTTCAGAACTGCCTTAATTCTACGTGGCATTGATTCAACAAGGTGCTGAAAGCATTCTTTAGAAATGTTGGCCCATATTGATAGGATAGCATCTTGCAGTTGATGGAGATTTGTGGGATGCACATCCAGGGCACGAAGCTCCCGTTCCACCACATCCCAAAGATGCTCTATTGGGTTGAGATCTGGTGACTGTGGGGGCCAGTTTAGTACAGTGAACTCATTGTCATGTTCAACAAACCAATTTGAAATGATTCGACCTTTGAGACATGGTGCATTATCCTGCTGGAAGTAGCCATCAGAGGATGGGTACATGGTGGTCATAAAGGGATGGACATGGTCAGAAACAATGCTCAGGTAGGCCGTGGCATTTAAACGATGCCCAATTGGCACTAAGGGGCCTAAAGTGTGCCAAGAAAACATCCCCCACACCATTACACCACCACCACCAGCCTGCACAGTGGTAACAAGGCATGATGGATCCATGTTCTCATTCTGTTTACGCCAAATTCTGACTCTACCATCTGAATGTCTCAACAGAAATCGAGACTCATCAGATTAGGCAACATTTTTCCAGTCTTCAACTGTCCAATTTTGGTGAGCTTGTGCAAATTGTAGCCTCTTTTTCCTATTTGTAGTGGAGATGAGTGGTACCCGGTGGGGTCTTCTGCTGTTGTAGCCCATCCGCCTCAAGGTTTTACGTGTTGTGGCTTCACAAATGCTTTGCTGCATACCTCGGTTGTAACGAGTGGTTATTTCAGTCAAAGTTGCTCTTCTATCAGCTTGAATCAGTCGGCCCATTCTCCTCTGACCTCTAGCATCAACAAGGCATTTTCGCCCACAGGACTGCCGCATACTGGATGTTTTTCCCTTTTCACACCATTCTTTGTAAACCCTAGAAATGGTTGTGCGTGAAAATCCCAGTAACTGAGCAGATTGTGAAATACTCAGACCGGCCCGTCTGGCACCAACAACCATGCCACGCTCAAAATTGCTTAAATCACCTTTCTTTCCCATTCAGACATTCAGTTTGGAGTTCAGGAGATTGTCTTGACCAGGACCACACCCCTAAATGCATTGAAGCAACTGCCATGTGATTGGTTGGTTAGATAATTGCATTAATGAGAAATTGAACAGGTGTTCCTAATAATCCTTTATGTGAGTGTATATATATATATATATATATATATATATATATATATATATACACTGATCAGCCATAACATTATGACCACCTGCCTAATATTGTGTAGGTCCCCCTTTTGCCACCAAAACAGCCCTGACCCATCGAGGCATGGACCCCACTAGACCTCTGAAGGTGTGCTGTGGTATTTGGCAACAAGACATTAGCAGCAGATCCTTTAAGTCCTGTAAGTTGCGAGGTGGGGCCTCCATGGATCAGACTTGTTTGTCCAGCACATCCCACAGATGCTTGAGTGGATTGAGATCTGGGGAATTTGGAGGTGAAGTCAACCTCTTGAACTTGTTGTTGTGTTCCTCAAACCATTTCTGAACCATTTTTGCTTCGTGGCAGGGCGCATTATCCTGCTGAAAGAGGCCAATGCCATCAGGGAATACCATTTCCATGAAAGGATGTACATGGTCTGCAACAATGATTAGGTAGGTGGTACGTGTCAAAGTAACATCCACATGAATGGCAGGACCCAAGGTTTCCCAGCAGAACATTGCCCAAAGCATCATACTGTCTCCACCAGCTTGCCTTCTTCCCATAGTGCATCCTGGTGCCATGTGTTCTCCAGGTAAGCGACACACACGCACCCGGCCACCCACATGATGTAAAAGAAAATGTGATTCATCAGACCAGGCCACCTTCTTCCATTGCTCCGTGGTCCAGTTCTGATGCTCACGTGCCCATTGTAGGCACTTTTGGCAGTGGACAGGGGTCAGCATGGTCACCCTGACTGGTCTGCGGCTACGCAGCCCCATATGCAACAAACTGCAATGCACTGTGTGTTCTGACACCTTTCTATCAGAACCAGCATTAACTTTTTCAGCAATTTGAGCTACAGTAGCTCGTCTGTTGGATCGGACCACACGGGCCAGCCTTCGCTCCTCACTTGCATCAATAAGCCTTGGCCACCCATCACCCTGTTGCCAGTTCACCGCTTTTCCTTCCTTGGACCACTTTTGATAGGTACTGACCACTGCAGACCGGGAACACCCCACAAGAGCTGCAGTTTTGGAGAAGCTCTGACACAGTCGTCTAGCCATCACAATTTGTATATAGATCAGTGTATATATATATAATCTAAAAGACAACAGGACACTGACATAGTCTAACTGGGATCCTAGGCATAAGCAATTCAGACATTTTTTTCTTTTTTTGTCAGCTGTTGTTTTTTTCTGGTCCTTACATTTTTTAATACCTGCCAGTCACTTGCTGAAAAAAGGTTTTTACATACCTTAGAAGAAAATCTGAAAATCTGCAAAGTGAAAGCACATGTTAGCTATAGCCACTTGCCTTCTGCATAGCAAAGGTAGAAAGTTCCTTTTGACTCTGAATGAGACACTCCAGGCACAAAGTGGCTATGACATTTACGTTGACGTTGCACACACACTACAGTGAATGCAGAAGACATTTTGCCACAGTACTGAAGAATCTGCCTTCACACATTCTGTCCTACAATTGCCTATAGGTCTCAATTTTATTAATTGCACCTTTTCATGATATTGCATGTTTCTTTCAGTATACCATGTATATATGTTGACTACTAGTATTAGATTCAGTTTACTGGGTCATCTGGGCTATAGGTGTAGCCTGGTATTCACACCTTCAATAGTTCAATAAATTAAACTATTATTATTATTATTATTATTATTATTATTATTATTATTATTATTATTATTATTATTATTATTATTATTATTATTTATCAAGGTATCTGTATAGAGTGTGTTGAACACTAAGAAAGAGTCTAGTGTATTCATCTGAGTTCAAAAAATGTTAACTGATTCTCTATTGGTATTTAAGGAGTAGTAGCCAAAATATGTTTCGCCAGTGTTCTTAAAATGGGTTTACAGTGCTAACTTTTGTTTGCATGATAAAGTTATTGTCAAATGTGGACATACAAAGAATCTTTTAGTCTTTTACGATAACTCTGACAAAGTGTTGCTCTTTATGACCTTTATTACCGTCTGTACTTTTTTACATGCTTCACAGACATCTTTGCGGTAGAAAGCTAGAAAATGCTCTCCCTTCAATTTGCAAATTCCATAATGAAGTTGTTTATTTAAAACATCTAACGAAGGCTTGAATAATTATTCTTTATTTTTTGTGTGTGTTTAAATGAAAGTCTGTCCCTTCTTTGAAAAGCTATTGCCTCTTTGGGAATCCTTTGAAAAGAGAAGCTCTCTTTAAACATTTTCATCAAAGTGGAGCAGCATTTTTCCCCCTTCATTTATTCACTGAAGGTCTTTACCTCACATTCAGTGGCATTTTGGAAACTTTAACGTAGGTTTAGAGATAAGAAGTTTATTTTGTCTAGGCAGCCTCCCTTTACTTCCACTCCATTTCATCTAATTTGTACTGTCACAAGAGAAAACATGTTTTGTGGGCTTTAAGAAAAAACTGGCAAAATTATATATATTTCTGTTATTTCATTTTTGAGATACAGTGAGGGAAAAAAGTATTTGATCCCCTGTTGATTTTGTACGTTTGCCCACTGACAAAGAAATGATCAGTCTATAATTTTAATGGTAGGTGTATTTTAACAGTGAGAGAAAGAATAACAACAAAAAAATCCAGAAAAACGCATTTCAAAAAAGTTATACATTAATTTGCATGTTAATGAGGGAAATAAGTATTTGACCCCTTCGACTTTGTACTTGGTGGCAAAACCCTTGTTGGCAATCACAGAGGTCAGACGTTTCTTGTAGTTGGCCACCAGGTTTGCAAACATCTCAGGAGGGATTTTGTCCCACTCCTCTTTGCAGATCCTCTCCAAGTCATTAAGGTTTCGAAGCTGACGTTTGGCAACTCGAACCTTCAGTTCCCTCCACAGATTTTCTATGGGATTAAGGTCTGGAGACTGGCTAGGACACTACAGGACCTTAATGTGCTTCTTCTTGAGCCACTCCTTTGTTGCCTAGGCTGTGTGTTTTGGGTCATTGTCATGCTGGAATACCCATCCACGACCCATTTTCAATGCCCTGGCTGAGGGAAGGAGGTTCTCACCCAAGATTTGACGGTACATGGCCCCGTCCATCGTCCCTTTGATGCAAGTGCAGTTGTCCTGTCCCCTTAGCAGAAAAACACCCCCAAAGCATAAAGTTTCCACCTCCATGTTTGACGGTGGGGATGGTGTTCTTGGGGTCATTCCTCCTCCTTCAAACACGGCGAGTTGAGTTGATGCCAAAGAGCTTGATTTTGGTCTCATCTGACCACAATACTTTCACCCAGTTCTCCTCTGAATCATTCAGATGTTCATTGGCAAACTTCAGATGGGCCTGTACATGTGCAGGGGGACCTTGCGGGCACTGCAGGATTTCAGTCCTTCACGGCGTAGTGTGTTACCAATTGTTTCTTGGTGACTATGGTCCCAGCTGCCTTGAGATCATTAACAAGATCCTCCCGTGTAGTTCTGGGCTGATTCCTCACCGTTCTCATGATCATTGAAACTCCACGAGGTGAGATATTGCATGGAGCCCCAGACTGAGGGAGACTGACAGTTATTTTGTGTTTCTTCCATTTGCGAATAATCGCACCAACTGTTGTCACCTTCTCACCAAGCTGCTTGGTGATGGTCTTGTAGCCCATTCCAGCCTTGTGTAGGTCTACAATCTTGTCCCTGTCATCCTTGGACAGCTCTTTGGTCTTGGCCATGGTGGAGAGTTTGGAATCTGATTGATTGATTGCTTCTGTGGACAGGTGTCTTTTATACAGGTAACGAGCTGAGATTAGGAGCACTCCCTTTAAGAGAGTGCTCCTAATCTCAGCTCGTTACCTGTATAAAAGACACCTGGGAGCCAGAAATCTTGCTGATTGATAGGGGATCAAATACTTATTTCCCTCATTAACATGCAAATCAATTTATAACTTTTTTGAAATGCGTTTTTCTGGATTTTTTTGTTGTTATTCTGTCTCTCACTGTTAAAATACACCTACCATTAAAATTATAGACTGATCATTTCTTTGTCAGTGGGCAAACATACAAAATCAGCAGGGCATCAAATACTTTTTTCCCTCACTGTACATGGGACTATTTTGGGTGTGATGCAGAATCTACAGGATATTTAACAAATCAAATAAATGTCCTTTTCATACTGAAAGACAGACTTGTTTTAAAACTCTAACTAATCATTCTGAATTCCGAAAAAGTCAGTGCCATCCAACATTTTTTTGGACAACTCTTTAATTAATTATATTTAGTTAAAGTAAAGTAAAGCACTGAAATAAAAAAAATGATCTATTTGACATAAGGAAATTCTCTCGTCTCTTATTTATCCTCTTTAAATGTACTGGATGATGAAATAATTTGAAACAAATGTGATATTTTTGGAAAACAAAAAGTGACTGGTTGAAGTAGATAATGTAATCATCATAAAACATTTTTAAATATGAATTTACAATCAAACAAAGGTATACATTCCAACAATTCAGTGTCTTTTTTCTGGACACAGATTCCTCTTGGTCTTCATGCAACTCAAATTAATTTAAGATATTTACAATATTCACTGAGAGGAATAAATGTGAATCAGGAGACTTTATTGAAAATGAAGATGTCAGGGATTGCCAGGGGCACTGAAGCCAAGCACAGAGCACAGGGCAAATCAAAGAACAGGCGGATGGCCAGGGGGTGGCAAATGGGTTTATCAGGTATATCCAAAAGTCGAGGTCAGATGAACAAGCAAAGGGTCAACAATAGAGTGAAAAGGGAAAAACAGGAGATCCAGGAATATGAGGCAAAAAGGGAATGCTAAGGTTGGAAACATTAATAGACTACCACAGGGAAAAGGCTTGGAATTGTCACTAGGAACAGCAAACAAAACTTGGCACCAGACTGAAGAAACAAAGGGGTATAAATAGAGAGAGCTAATGAACAGGAGAAATGTGGAGCAGGTGAGAAAGCTAACCAGGAGTTGAGTAGTGATAATTTAATTATTATGTGGAGAGAGACAGGGAACAGGGAAAGGACAAGTTGGAGCAAAGGCAACTTCTGGTGCTGATCAAGAGGGTCGGGCAGTAGACATGACAGAAGAGGAAGTGGACTGTATGATTGGAAAATGGAAGGTTGTGGACAAGAACAAGCAACCTAGCCATGTTGTTGTAGTTTAACAGTGATCCAGATTCCAGACTTTCTGGTAGATTTCTGGATTATTCAAAACTATTTGAATTGCGGCTGCTAAATGTAAGTCAGTAACAAACAAACATACCCAAAACATCCATATGAAAGTAAACTTGATCCAAAAATATAAGATTCTAAGTCTATGATCATTGTATTCAGATTAACAGTTTTGAAAAACTGGAACAAAGAATGCTTTAGGAAACTGTTAAATGAGATCCACGGATTAACCCAAGGAGTCCAACTTCCTGTCCTTCATCTTCATCTTCATTTCATATGCTCTCATGAGTTTCCCACAGCCTCCCACATGGTACTGTACAAGCATGCTTTTTGTTTTCTGTACCAGTTGTGTTTATTAATTTTGTTCTGATTGTATTGCAGCACCTTTTTAATGCTTTAAAATGTTTCTGGTGTTAACTGTAAGTCACAATGGATAATGGCATATACTAAAATATATAATAATAATAATAATAATAATAATAATAATAATAATAATAATAATATAATAATAATAATAATAATAATAATAATAATAATAATAATAATAATAATAATAATAATAATAAAAGTATCATGAAAGTGAGCTATGTTGGTTAATAACTCTAATTTTGAGATTGAGAGGCAGAGTGGAGAGTAAATCTTAACTTAATCTTAAATCAACTGCAGCTTCCCTGCATGTGGGGTGTGCTAGGAATAGACATTGACTGTCATTGGTGATTCTGAAACCTTGTAAATAGTAAAACAAGTTTAAGTTGAACTCCAGAATCATAACTGTTGCTAGGATTTGAGGGAAGATTCTTCAGTGTGATTTGCGAGAGTTCCAAAATTGTAAAGCCTGGTAACGAAGACTTTAGACAACCACATTATTTTTTTAAAGATCAATAAAATAACATTACAATCAATGGGAATAACAACAACAGGAAACCAAATTATAGGATCTATGTCTTCCCCAGAATGCCATCATCAGCCTATAGCAATTCACTGCAGGATGACCTCTGACATTGCATTGCATAAAAAGTAAAAAGAGTATACACTCACCTAAAGGATTATTAGGAACACCTGTTCAATTTCTCATTAATGCAATTATCTAACCAACCAATCACATGGCAGTTGCTTCAATGCATTTAGGGGTGTGGTCCTGGTCAAGACAATCTCCTGAACTCCAAACTGAATGTCTGAATGGGAAAGAAAGGTGATTTAAGCAATTTTGAGCGTGGCATGGTTGTTGGTGCCAGACGGGCCGGTCTGAGTATTTCACAATCTGCTCAGTTACTGGGATTTTCACGCACAACCATTTCTAGGGTTTACAAAGAATGGTGTGAAAAGGGAAAAACATCCAGTATGCGGCAGTCCTGTGGGCGAAAATGCCTTGTTGATGCTAGAGGTCAGAGGAGAATGGGCCGACTGATTCAAGCTGATAGAAGAGCAACTTTGACCGAAATAACCACTCGTTACAACCGAGGTATGCAGCAAAGCATTTGTGAAGCCACAACACGTACAACCTTGAGGCGGATGGGCTACAACAGCTGAAGACCCCACCGGGTACCACTCATCTCCACTACAAATAGGAAAAAGAGGCTACAATTTGCACAAGCTCACCAAAATTGGACAGCTGAAGACTGGAAAAATGTTGCCTGGTCTGATGAGTCTCGATTTCTGTTGAGACATTCAGATGGTAGAGTCAGAATTTGGCATAAACAGAATGAGAACATGGATCCATCATGCCTTGTTACCACTGTGCAGGCTGCTGGTGGTGGTGTAATGATGTGGGGGATGTTTTCTTGGCACACTTTAGGCCCCTTAGTGCCAATTGGGCATCGTTTAAATGCCACGGCCTACCTGAGCATTGTTTCTGACCATGTCCATCCCTTTATGACCACCATGTACCCATCCTCTGATGGCTACTTCCAGCAGGATAATGCACCATGTCACAAAGGTCGAATCATTTCAAATTGGTTTCTTGAACATGACAATGAGTTCACTGTACTAAACTGGCCCCCACAGTCACCAGATCTCAACCCAATAGAGCATCTTTGGGAGGTGGTGGAACGGGAGCTTCGTGCCCTGGATGTGCATCCCACAAATCTCCATCAACTGCAAGATGCTATCCTATCAATATGGGCCAACATTTCTAAAGAATGCTTTCAGCACCTTGTTGAATCAATGCCACGTAGAATTAAGGCAGTTCTGAAGGCGAAAGGGGGTCAAACACAGTATTAGTATGGTGTTCCTAATAATCCTTTAGGTGAGTGTATGTGTGTGTGTGTGTACGTGGAACTGTGATGGGTTGGACCCGATACTGGGGATCTCAGGCGGAGACCAAAAGGCTGTGTTACAGTGCAAATTGATGTTTATTATACACAGTACTCAAAATAAAAGGACAGACAGAAAACATAAACAAAACCCTAGCTCCACTCAAGCCTAAACTAAACACATTGAAACAGGTCCCTATCTACAGAGTTAACTAATGTTAAGATGACAAGACAAACAGCAAACTTCCCAAATCCATTCTTGTAGTAAAGCTCATGCAAAAGTCCCATTATCAAAGTAATTATTTTTCCTCTCCGTATTCACACACACACACACAATACTCCTCTATAATATAATTACCTAAAAAAAGGATAACTTTATTAACTGTCATGTAGCAATTTAATGAAGGTTCCTGCATGCTGTCTCCATTGTACACATCCTTTCATGTCTTTAAACTGAGTACAGCGCACTCACTTTCACTCAGAGCTGCTAGAGAAACCCACAGATCTCTAAAGCCACTGTCCATGGTCCTGAAAACTACTGCTGCTTCTGTTGCACCGAGGTCTTGCAGAACTGTGTTCTATAAATGATGGAAACTGTGACTTACTTTTAAATGCAACTTACTTTTAGTATTTTTATTGTATTTTATTTCTAATACAACATCAGCCTATAGTGATCCAAAACTGGATGAAGGCCAGCTCAAGATGTTTCCACTTGTTTCAATCTATAGCTTTTCTATGTCATGCCTGCAAAGGATTATTATTTAATCTTTTATGTGGTCATCTTCTAGGTCTTTTTTCCTCACTTGGGATCCATTCAGTAGCTTCCATTGTCCACCTTTGATGTGTTCTTCCTCCTGCTGTTTGGCCCATTGCCATTTTATTGCCATTTAATTGCCATCGTCCTCATTTAATATTAATTTATTGTTCTATCTCATCTTGCTATTTCATGCCTCTTTGTGTCATCCACAGTTCCTATTACATGTTTGTGTTTAGTGACCAGTTTTCAAGTGAGCACTGGTAGAATGCATTGATCAAAGACTGGTCTCTTCAGGCAAGTGTGCTATTTCTTCCAATGCACATCTTATTTATATACATTTTGTTTCTAGTTATCTGTGTTTCTTCAAAAGCTTTTGTTTGTATTCATTTGATGGTTTGCTGTGGAGTAATATGACTTTAACAGCATGTTGTTTCGGGAGGCCTGAACATAAATTAGATTGCCTCTCTGTCAAACACACCATAAGATTAGGATAAATACAATTCCCCAACAGTTCAAAAGCATAGCCTCTTCCACAGTTGTCAAGGAGATTCAACCTAATCAACAGCCTAGTGACTACATCACCAGCATAATTTTCCTGATTTGTTTTATGACACCAACGTAAGCAAATGTGCAATAACACAGCAGCAATATAATATACCTTAAAAATAACAAATCAAATACTTTGAGATATCTTATCAATAAAGATACAAAAAAAATGTGTGAAGAATGAAGACTTAGCCAAATATGAAATGAGAATTTACTTAATTTTTTTCATACTGTGAAGTGTGATTTGGAGTATCAGATCTGATGAGTCTTAGCTGAGAAGTGACTGTTGTGTTTATTGTATAGACTCTATACGTCATTACCTTACTGCTGATTTCTACTCATTTGCAAAACATTTAAGAGATTGAATTGAACGGCAATTGGCAGACCACAACACTGAAACAATTTTGAAATTATTACACAACTATGATGTTCAAAAGCTGAAAGATTATTACAAAAACTGTTTCATGTACATTTTTATGATTATGTTGTTAAAGTGTATGTTCCATATATAAATGTTAAACTTTCAACTCTATGCTACATTTTGTTAATCATTAATTAATCGGGAGGGCCTCACTGTGAGTATACTGTACCTCAAACTCAATAAAACACAAGTTAAATAAATGTAATGAAAATCATCAAAATTTATTTTGTGCATTCAGATGCCCTGTGTCATGGAACCTTATGACAATCAGATAAAATTAACTACATTTTCAGAGAGAAAACTTGTAAATCAGTCCAATTCGACCGGAACATAACAGGAGGGTTAACATGTTCAGAAGTCTCACTGAGAGCTATAGAAAACGTTTGATTGCTGTGATTACCTCTAAAGGTTGTGCAACAAAATATTAGGTTGAGGGTCTCATCATTTTTGTCCATGCCATTTTCATTTGTTTTATTATTTACAATATTATGTTGTAAAACAAAATCAAAAGCAAAGTCTGATTTCTATTAAATATGGAATAAACAATGATGGATGCCAATTAGCCAATTACTTTTGTCAGTTTCAAGTTATTTCAGAGGAAATTGTCCATTTTTCCTTTTTGTGTGGAGGGGTACCAACAACTTTGAGCACGTCTGTATATGGTTAAAAATAAATTGCTTTAACTGAAAAAGGATGGCATGTCTACTAGTCTGATTCAAGGTTCCTGCAGGTTAATTCATGGATCCAAATAATAATTAACTGATTTCTGTTATCTATTATGCTGTTTAGTGCAGAACAGCCAGTTTTACTTAATCGGAGCAGTGAAGTGTTTCTAAAATATGAATTCTTTAAGAGACACATGAGCCTGGATAAGCTAGCAACTGCCATTTACTGTACTTAGATGTTTGCAAACAGGAGGGATTCCATGTTGCTAATGTTTGATGCATACACAGACAACCCTGTAGGGGGCTTCATGGTAAAGCTATCCTCCTGTTTTTCCTGTTTGATAGCTTATCCTCTGAGAGGTGGAGTACAGGTGTGTTAAACCTGAATCAGGACCTTGATGTCAACAGCTTGACAGGGGAAAGTAAGAAAGAAACAACAATCCAGAAATGAACTGCATTACCACTGATTGTTTTATATTGTATTAATTAATTTATTTCTCTCATCTGGGTTTGCAGGTGAATTAATTGGATCCACTGCTGCAGTCCCTCTGCTGATGACTGACTAGTATTTACAACTTGTATTTGAATCTTTACCAGCTTTTTAATGTAATTGTACCGCCTCTGTTTAAAAATAAAATAAATAAATTCCCAAACAGATTCTTTCTCTCTCGCAACTATCTATATATATATATACACTCACCTAAAGGATATATATATACTGACAAACAGTTTTTGCAAGGAGGTTTGTTTTGGGAAATTCTATTACAGATATGTATTATTCCTTGAGTTAATGTGCACAGATAATATCTCAGCATCCAAAGCAATTTCTTTAATCTAGGCAGAATTCTCCAGCTCAGACCTATTAACTTGAGTCAGTTATGCAGTCATCATTCTCACCGTCTGTTTTATTGTTGCCTTTTTACTGTTGCTATAGGTAGGGACATCAGTCTTTGGCAACTTTTATGCTGTCAGTATATTTGCACACTTCACACGGCCAAAGGTTTAGCCCCTCTGCATTGCAGTCGGTTTACTTTTCCAGAACGTCATTCTCACTTTGGCAGCTCATTACTAATTGTGGGTTGTTTTCAGTCTATATTTCATTTTTGTTCTGAGCTCAAGGGTAAGCTAGCATCTGCTATCTTGATATTTAGATTTTTTTGTTCTCTCTAGAGGCAGAAACATTGCTTATTCCTCATCAGACATTCTGTACGCCTGTACTAACTGCTGTGGAAAAATAACAGAAAAGGTGTATCACACAAAGAAGTTGATTGGATCCAGTACAGCCCTATGCTGTAAACACAAGTACTGCCCCAATAGTTCAGAGATTGATTGGTTTAAGCCCCTTTTGGCTGCCACCTCTGAACTGGCATTTTATGGGTGTATTCTTTGAACTCATTAATGTTTCCGAGCAGAGGTGTATGTTTTCTGTATCTCTCCTGTGCTGTTACAATTGTTGTGTCTGGCAAATCTCACTAACAATGATTTAATAAGGAAATAATCAGGGGTTACCACATATATTTAAAATGTGGATATTGTAAGTGCAGTAGAAGCAAGGGTTAATATTAAGCAAATAAAGTGTTGTTTCTCATTTAAGATGTTAAATTAGTGTGCACTGTGGCAAAAGATCAGATGCTCTTAATAGCAGCACAAGTCTACAATAGCACTAAATGTAGAATATGCTTGGGGATGTCATTAGTGTGTAGTGATATGATCTTAAGGTTGATGCATTTTGTCAGTTTTCAAGTATAAAACTGGCTGCCTGGGGGCATTTATAATCTTCTATGAGCTTCTGTTTTATTTTTCTCCCCCCTTCTTTCTTTTCCAGGAAAAAGATTGTGTCTGATACCGACAGGATATAAAATGAGTAGCAACATTTATATCAGCATGAGGATAGTTTTAAGAACAGCACCTCAGCAAAACTTAAAGAATACCCACTTGAGTCTTGCAGTTAATGATATTGCTCATTAAGGTTTGATTTTGTCTGAGGTGTGGGCTGCAGTTTAATGGCTTCTAAGACCAATAAAAGACACAGGTATCAAGTAGAGCAATTTTACCTTACAGTTGAAGTCAAAGGCATTGACAACTCTGAAGGAAACCTGTATTATTAAGTGATTGATATCATTCATTGAGGCTGTTTTCAGTCTAGAGAAAGAAGTCAAGATTCTATTTCAATGAACTGCGTTAAGACTCATGTGTAATCTATGGACTGTCACTTCATTGATTTCCATTGAATCAGACTGCAGGAAACTATAACAAAAATATCATCAGTAAATTAGTGTTGTCTAATGAACAATATATACTGTACTAAATGAATCACTGAATAACACTATTTCAGATGAATGCTATGACTACTTTCAAGTAGACCTATATTTGAGTAAAAAAAGAAAGAGCTTGAGCTTGTTCTGAAGTTGTCTTTCTTCCTTATAGTTTTCCTTGTTGTGTGTGGGCAATTATTTCTGTCCATTGTTAAACTCCCCTGGCTGTCATCTGCCTGACTAATTATCACACACTAGTTAATTGATGAATACAGTCATTTTCCTCACTCATACCCCCCAGGGGGGCTGGTTGAGTGTCTAGCCTAAATGTTTTGAGTTTGGGGGGAGAGGGGGCACAGTTTGGAGTATTTTTGTGAAGCCATTGATAGTAATGAAATGTACTGTTCATATTTCTGTTGTCACATGCATATAAAGCTGGAAAAACATGGTGTTTGTTTTGGTATGGGTCTAATGCAATGCAATCCAATGCATTAGTAATGTTATATATAGAGTGTTCTTTCTCATTCTGCAGTGATTTGATTATGCAGAAATATCCCAGAAAACAAGTACACTAGCAATCATTTGGTTGCAGAGTAGTTTGCAGTTTTAAAAAGAACAATGTCAAGCCATCCATTCCACGTAGTTACAAAGTAGTGCTAATAACAGAATAGTAATTGCAGGGTAGAGTAAATGACTTGAAATGTTTTTTTGTAGTGTCTTTGTCAAATAAGAGCAAAAGTTAGAACATGATAGCACTTTGTGTTGCTGGCTGGGGTGGCAGTGTGGATTAGTGGTTAGGGCTGTGATCCTGTAACCAGAGGCTGTCAATGTATGTACTGTTGTTTCTTTGAGCAAAGTGCACTGAGTGCTCCATTCAGCCCAGCTGTATGAATATGTGCCAGCACTTGTCTGTGATATGCAAGGCTTAAATTCAGAAATAGTCTTTTATTCTGGTGCAATGGATATAAGGATATGTCTTGGCCCTGTAGGCCCCCTACTTTTTTGAACTATTTTAATGACACACTATAAAAACTGAAACTTTGTTTTGTCATTGCGATTCATAATTTAAAGCCATGACAGACAAACTGCATTTTGACATATGTTTTTAAACTTTGATTCCATACACCTAGAAAAAAAATATAATAGTAAAAATAAAATATAATAAAACATAATTATATAAAGTATAATATAAAAACTGAAAATTGAAAATACATACATTAAATGACCCCTTACTAGTAACACCAGATAAAAGTTGCATATATCCGACAATACTGATGCTGGGGCCTAAACTCTTTAACAGAAGAATAGAAAAGGCTTGCATCTTCCAAGTTCACAAATTAAATACCCATTGAAAGGGGAGGGTCATTTGAAGTTTAGACACATTCAACCCTTTCC
This sequence comes from Amia ocellicauda, assembly GCF_036373705.1. Taxonomy (NCBI): domain Eukaryota; kingdom Metazoa; phylum Chordata; class Actinopteri; order Amiiformes; family Amiidae; genus Amia; species Amia ocellicauda. The sequence continues at coordinate 40,493,041 of NC_089858.1, forward strand.
TTTTTATATATATATATATCATAATGTGCCCTCATGATCTTATCTTTGAAAGTGTTAGGTTATACACTCTGTTTGCATTAAAACATATGTACTCCAGGAATTCTGGTGTTAAAGATCACAGTTATTCAAATATTTTTTGGGAGAGACATGAGCACTTTCACATACTCCTTGTAAGGTCTGCAGGAAGCCAAGGAAATGGTTGTTTCCGCTTTACTTGTTTAATGCACTTTAGAATTTAAAATGCTGATGCTGTGCTTCATCATGTAGGTCGGTAATATTTTCTCCTTTTTTCCCATTCAGCATTTATAAGAAATGACTTCCATCTTATTTTGCCATTATCGGAAGTCATAAAGTTCAAATCCTCCCGTGAGTGAGAAAGAACAGCCTATTAAACACAAAATATGTATGTATGTATTTTTTTATTTATTTTAACCATCAGCTTAATCAATATATTCAGCAAGCGGCAAAAGTGCTTGAAATGCATGCAAACAGATGCAGCTTGAAGTGGAGACAGACTTGAGCAGTTCATCAGCAATTAATGGATGTTGAAGAAAGAGCATCTTCCGATTAAAGCAGAAAATTGCCAGCCCCGAGCTATCAATATTCATCAAAGAGGTGGGAAGAATTGATGCATCGCTCCCATCGTTTTCCATAAACAAAGCCATCACCGATGTGCCAACAGTGTTAAGAAATAGAGCTTTTAATCGTCTGTCATATCTGCAGGATACGGGCTGTGTGCTACAGGCCAGTGTGCCGGGATCCAGGCACTGTTGAGAACGTCATTAAATAATTAATTTCCAGATTAAACAAATCCTGATGGTACAGATCAAACTGGACGGGGACTTTGCGTCATCCTTTATTTCTGCTTTGCTGGGTTACTCATTCAATTAAACATATGTAATCCTCATCACAGGATTTATGCAAGGGAAAAAACAAATGCTGACCGTGAGCTTTTGCCTGCTTTAATATATGCTGATGTGCTCTCTTCTGTAGCATTTCTGGAGTCAGCTTTGACCACTAAACCCTTTAGTTTTTGTTTGTTTATCTGACATATATATATATATATATATATATATATATATATATATATATATATACACTCACCTAAAGAATTATTAGGAACACCTGTTCAATTTCTCATGAATGCAATTATCTAACCAACCAATCACATGGCAGTTGCTTCAATGCATTTAGGGGTGTGGTCCTGGTCAAGACAATCTCCTGAACTCCAAACTGAATGTCTGAATGGGAAAGAAAGGTGATTTAAGCAATTTTGAGCGTGGCATGGTTGTTGGTGCCAGACGGGCCGGTCTGAGTATTTCACAATCTGCTCAGTTACTGGGATTTTCACGCACAACCATTTCTAGGGTTTACAAAGAATGGTGTGAAAAGGGAAAAACATCCAGTATGTGGCAGTCCTGTGGGCAAAAATGCCTTGTTGATGCTAGAGGTCAGAGGAGAATTTGCCGACTGATTCAAGCTGATAGAAGAGCAACTTTGACTGAAATAACCACTCGTTACAACCAAGGTATGCAGCAAAGCATTTGTGAAGCCACAACACGTACAACCTTGAGGCGGATGGGCTACAACAGCAGAAGACCCCACCGGGTACCACTCATCTCCACTACAAATAGGAAAAAGAGGCTACAATTTGCACAAGCTCACCAAAATTGGACAGTTGAAGACTGGAAAAATGTTGCCTGGTCTGATGAGTCTCGATTTGTGTTGAGACATTCAGATGGTAGAGTCAGAATTTGGCGTAAACAGAATGAGAACATGGATCCATCATGCCTTGTTACCACTGTGCAGGCTGGTGGTGGTGGTGTAATGGTGTGGGGGATGTTTTCTTGGCACACTTTAGGCCCCTTAGTGCCAATTGGGCATCGTTTAAATGCCACGGCCTACCTGAGCATTGTTTCTGACCATGTCCATCGCTTTATGACCACCATGTACCCATCCTCTGATGGCTACTTCCAGCAGGATAATGCACCATGTCACAAAGGTCGAATCATTTCAAATTGGTTTCTTGAACATGACAATGAGTTCACTGTACTAAACTGGCCCCCACAGTCACCAGATCTCAACCCAATAGAGCATCTTTGGGATGTGGTGGAATGGGAGCTTCGTGCCCTGGATGTGCATCCCACAAATCTCCATCAACTGCAAGATGCTATCCTATCAATATGGGCCAACATTTCTCAAGAATGCTTTCAGCACCTTGTTGAATCAATGCCACGTAGAATTAAGGCAGTTCTGAAGGCGAAAGGGGGTCAAACACAGTATTAGTATGGTGTTCCTAATAATCCTTTAGGTGAGTGTATATATATATATATATATCCTGTCTTACACCGTGAAGTATTTATTAGTCTTTTTCTTCCCCTTCTTACATATATCACAATATCTATTTAGTGAAGTCTAATTTAATATCCATTTTACAGGGCCCTCTAGTGCACAGATCGTTGATTCTGGACAGTCATTAGGTATTATTGAGAGATTACAAACTTTGCAAAATGTCTTTGGCCAACTGCCGCCAGAAGTTGACCGGTTCTGATGTCTGGTAAGGTTTCTTCAGCCTTTTGGGTAAAAGCGAAACCTATAGTCACCTCAGGCATTGCTGGCTTCAGTTTTTATCACTGAGACTTCTCATGGCAAATGCCATAGCACTGATGTTTGCTTGGAGATTAACTCTGGTGTGAGGATTGTATCCAAAGAAAATAAAAAGCCTAACCACACCTAGACCTGCACATGTTAGACTGAGAATGACAGTGTAAATGTGAGCAGACTACTTGAGAGAGGTTGCTCAGCAGGCTGGGGAAGTGTTTATCAAGTGGAGCCTGTGGGATGATTTTGTGATGAGAGGAAGTTCGCAAGCTGACATTCAGTAGGAAGGTGAAAGGTATCCAGAATGAAGGAATGTGAGAAAGGGAGTTTCAATGTCCTTTTTTTTTGTATCTTGCTCTCTAGCTTATAAGACCTGACTGTTCTGTATGCATTATATACAGTGAGTGTTGCTTCAAGCTCCCAAGTGTTGTACAGTTGCCGTGCATGCAGAGACAATTAAAGGTTTTTCGGCCTTGCAGTTGGAAGGCCCAGTCTGACCACTCATTTCCTTATATATTATCACACTATTTTGAGCTTATTCCAAAACACAGATATGAAAAGAAAAAAAGGATTAGGAATATAAGAAAGTTTAATTTGTGAGAGGAGGCCATTCGACCCATCGTGCTCGTTTGGTGTCTATAATAACTTAGTGATCCAAGGATCCTCTCCAGTCTATTTTTAAATGTTCTCAAATTATCACTTCAACCACATCACTGGGGAGTTTGCTCCAGATTGTGACAACTCTCTGTGTGAAGAAGTGTCTCCTGTTTTCCCTTTTGAATGCCTTGAAGCCCAATTTCCATTTGTGTCCCCGGGTTGCGTGTGTCCCTGCTGATCTGGAAAAGCTCCTCTGGTTTGATGTGGTCGATGCCTTTCATGATTTTGAAGACTTGAATCAAGTCCCCACGTAGTCTCTGTTCCGGGGTGAAAAGGTTCAGTTCCCTCAGTCTCTCAGCAGGACATTCCCTTCAGACCTGGAATAAGTCTGGTTGCTCTCCTCTGAACTGCCTCTAGAGCAGCGATATCTTTCTTGAAGTGTGGAGCCCAGAACTGTAAACAGTATTAACATAACAGACAAACAAACAAACAAACAAGAGAACATGTAAGACCTATACTGCTGAGTCTACAGAGTTTCTAAGCGTCTGCTAAGATAATTTTGTGTCTGTTTGAGTCTGTACTGAATCAAGATAAAACTGAGAACCTCTCTGTCTTGAGTCCCCACTGGTGTTCATTTTAGTCGAATAATACATTGTGAAAATATCCTAAAGACCTCAAACAGAACTGTAATCCCATCCAGGTCTTGAAGGGAACAGACCCTTGAACTTGGAGTTTGTGTTGTGCCAAGGCAGAGTTCAGGTCGATACTTTAGTTATTGAAACCTATGAACTTTTTTCTTTTTGTTCGTCGAAGGCATTAAACAGGTTGAGGTGTTCTGAGATGGAAATAACCATATTAATGGCAGCAGCAGGACAGCAAAGCAGGGAGAAGGATGTTGATAGAAAGAATAAAGCACTGCTTGAAAGTTTAAGTAGAGCAAACCTCCACCATCATGTCACACTACAATCATAAGATTAATTTAATTCATGTTTGAATTAAACAACAACAACAGCAGATAAACAGACAATCAGACAACGCACTGGGGGTGGTAATTCAGCACAACCAGGGCTCTAGTATTTCTTTATTATTTTGATGTGTTCCTTTTAGGAAATCTAACCTTGTTCAAATGCCCTGAAGTCATTACAGAGAACAAGCAGTTGTTTACTACAGAGCTGTCATATCCAGACCTGTGTGTGTCCACAAAGTACTGTCTCCTTGTTCAAATACCTTTCAGACTTGGCCTATATCCATACATTTTTTGGATTGTAAGGATTCATCAGACAGGCTGTGAACTGATCTATTTTTAGACTTCCAACTTCATAAATATACCTATAAATTACTACAGTGGTTTAAAATGTGTATCTCTGTATTCATGTGTTGAGTTACTATAGAGAGGAACTTTCTGTTGAACACCTTTGATAAAGAAGTAAATATTTGCATATAATGACAAATGTGCTTGTACAATTGCGCAATCAATAATTTTCTAAGTTCATTGCCTTGAAAACACTACTTCTGATTACTTTGTGTTCTCAAAATTTGAATGATACGCATGTATACTGTAAACCTACTTAGTTAAAATGCTTTGTATGTCAATCCTTTCTCAAGCCCTATTCTAATGGTTAATGCTAAATGTAAACTCTTCAAGTCTTAGAATCTGGTGTGTGTGTATATACATATATAATCACTTATATACTTATATTATAATCTTATGATCTGTCTTGTTGAAGTCAGGGTGGATGATATAATAAAAACAAAATCACTGGTTGACAGAGAAATAAAAATCTTACCCCTACCTCATTGAATATCTCATTGTATGGACTGGTAGGCTTAATCAACAATCTAAGCTAACCAGAATTGTGCAGCATGAGACATGGTTAAATTGTGTTTTAATGATTGCATTTACCTTCACTGATTGTACAGGTTAGAAATGTTCACCTCTCTACCAATCAGGCTGCCATTATAAAACAGTTGTACAGATTCACACATTTGTAATAGCTCCATGTGTTCAGGTTTCAACCTGTTATTTAATGTATGAGGGGAAAAAATGTGTATATATGTATTCAGCTTTGTTAATGATAGCTATGTACATAAGCTTCAGGTTCTCTGAAAGTATATCAAAATTAAAATTCTAAAAATATGAAATGTTAAAAAAAGCACAGGTGTGGTGCTAATCCTAATATAAATCTTATAACTCAACTTACATTTATGTAAATCTGCCTTTAGCGGGATGCATGCAAATTTGGTGGGAAACAAACTGTGCTTGTGTAAAAAATGCAATTAACCTGATACATAAAATACTATGTATGTATGTATGTATGTAACTATTTAGCTGACACTTAAAATGTGTGGAGGAAAAATAGACATTGAAATATCCCTAGATTTACCTAATTTACCATATACTTACTTAAAAAAACAAAACAAAAAAAAACATACATACATACATACATACATACATACATAAATAAATAAATATATTCCCACTCTATCATAAAAATGACACAGATTTGTTAGGCTCATAAAGGTACCATTGTTCTAGAGTGAGAACATTCCAGAACAATTTCTACTGCAGCTTTGCATAACAAAGTATGATCCACAACATAAATCTTTATTTCTTTATGTTACATCTGCTTTGAAGTGCTGATATTTTCAGAGTATATTAAACAACACAGTGACAACCAAACAGTCTGGTGAAACGCAAAGAGTAATTATCAGTTGCACTCAGGTGTGCTAAAAATACTTTTGTCTTGGTATGCTGTTTCTATTATATTGGAGGTTAAATGCGACTGTAATTTATTCTGCCTGCCTTGCCAAATGTCACCTGCTTATTACTGTTTCAGTGTGTAGCGAAATACAGCCTTCTTACCCTTTGTGAGCTGTTATGCTGTCACATATGTGGGTATTTTTAACTATGCATTATGTTGTAACATTTTATTAATTTATATATAAAAACTAACTTTGCATTAAAAAAGTGTGAGTTTTAATTGTTGACCCTGTCTAGTACTTTATCTCTCCAATGGCCTGTCTACGTGTCTGTTTTGTTTTTCAGTGTTTATTATTATTATTATTATTATTATTATTATTATTATTATTATTATTGTATCTTATACTATCAGTATAATATCAGTGTCTTTGCTTTTCTCTTCATAATGTTACAATTTGAAACAAAGAGAGAAACAAAGTTATTGCCTGGAGGTCTGTGAGGAAAATGAAAAAACAAAGGAACGAGCAAAGCAAGAAGCTGAAAGAGAAGAACAGAAAGAAAGAGATTGTGCTTGTCGTTTTTTGATAGAAATGTTGTCAGTGATTGTATTTTACCTGAAGTAAAATCCTTAGCTGTTTTACCCTCTTGCCTCTCTTTTAACTACTCTGAACATGATGAGATTATTGGCAAAGCTGAGCAAAAATCCAAGTTGCCCTGCTTTCACCATTATTTTTTCCTTGTGATCTATGTAATATGTTCCTGTAATTCCCCGTGGGGTGTGATCTGGGACAGCAGGTATCTTCGAATGAAGCATCTCCCCCCACCTCCCCTTTTTACCTGATGTGTAGGTGGAAAAGTACTGACAAGACACCAGCCAATTCAGTCTACATTAGGAATTCACATGAAGGTAGAAATGTTCTGCAAGTTACATTTAGGTTTTAGAGAGCATTATTATAAGTAATTAGGTACATTCTGCATTACAATGAGCTTCAGTGTTCAAATGAGGGTTACATTTTGGGTCCTGTTGCTGTTACATTGTTGCTACTTTCAGGGGACAACATTCTACATTTTTTAGAGAATCTATATAGAATATTTATGGGTAGCCAATTATATTGCTACTAACTGATTTATTATCGGCTATTTATTGTACAAATAAACATGTAATGAACCTAACTGTAAATAGGGATGCGTTCAAATGTGTTAAAAAAAAATCTGTACAGTTATAAGGCAAAATGACATTATTTGTGTGCAGCATGTGTTCTCCTAGGATATACATTTTTTAATAATAACAGACAAAATGAACAGTACAGTTTGTGAACTTAAAATACTTTTTATAATATGAGTAAACTATAACAAACAGTTAATTAATACAGAAAAATACAATTTTCCCAATCAGTGTCAGTTCAACATCAACATCATAATTAAAATTCCCCCAAATAAATGATTATATTGAATCAGGTCAAAAAAGTACCGCAACAATTAACCTTGTCAAATTCAAATGATGAGACCTTTTAATTCTTATTGACTGGCTTCTACTACTTGTAAGTATTAATAGTACAAAAAAATATATCCACCCTGAAAAATGTCCGACGCCATTTCCGGCTTATTTTTTCCTACTTTCTATTCATATTTTCTTTGCTGGCTGCGAAGCAGGCAGTCACATGACTTTTCTAACAACTTTGATTGGTTAAATAATCTATTACATGAATTTGCTTCTACAAAATCAAAACTAATTTTGTTGCAGCAGGAAAGTTGCTCAACAATATAAAATACAATTTCTACAACAAAACAATTGCCCTTTCTACATTGAATCAACATAAATGAGAAGTTAATAAACATAAATGAGAAGCGGCCCACTGGTTGTGAGGGACTTCACTTCATTTAACTGAATGCTGGTCCAGTTCTCAGTGAAACAAAAGCAAGTAAAATCTTTGAACAGAATGATTGGTTTCTTTTGCCTTTACCTGAGTACATGTATTACCTTTTAATAGTACATAAAGGGAAGGTTTAATGGCACTGGAGGCTGGCATTATATCTTAGGAAGATGGAGGACACAGCTCAAGAGACAACAAAAAAAGAAAAAATACAAAGAGGCATTTACACTTCCCAAAAGCACATTGCAGGTTACAGCTGCATTTCGATTTCATTGGACAGTCTGTGCTGCTTAAACCGTATCTACAAAGGAACGTGGAGCTTTTCAAGACCATAGTGTACTTCTGCATTGTAAAGAAGGAGTACGGCTTTTTAAACATAATAAAGTACGGTGTAAAAACGCAGCCAGTGCTTCATCATTGATTAAGGCACAGTATGACATTTCTTGGGAGCTCAAAAGGCCAATTACTTTCCCAAAATTACTGTAGAGAGTTCTTTCATCAAGCTGTTGCCACTGGATATGCTAAAAGATCAACTTTAAAAGCTTTTAATGAACATTATGCTTTGCTGCTTTAAAATTCATAACTACATAATTTAAAAATAAACAATAAGTCAGTTTCCTCATTAACTTCAAAACAAATGCATTCTATGCATATGTACCGTAGTTTATAAAACAAATGTATTGGTAGAATTAAATGATTTAATGAATCTAAACATGTCTGCTTTATGAAGGCACTGAAAGGGGTGGAGCTCTAGTGCTGATGAGCAACTCATTTGACCACTAGGGGGGATAGAGAGGAGAAAGAATGAGCCAGGGCCAGTGGATGCCTGATGGAAAGGCATGACTCCTCAACATATAAGATAAATTGGATAAGATAGTGAGGGGGATAGTGGGCAGAGACAGAGTGGTAGGAAGGAGTACCATGGTGAGTACAGCATCTAAAATTCTAATTAGGGTTGACAATGACCAATAGTAGAGCAGAAAGATACGGCAAGAACATCTCAGTGAAAATGCACATTCACATTAAGAAAGCCTATCATCCTGGGTCGAAGAACACAAAGGCAGACGCACTCTCCCGATAGTTTGACTCCGATCATTCCCTGTTTGCACTAAACCTATTCTGCCTTCTTGTATTGTAACTCCAATAAGATGGGATATAATGTACCAGATACAGCAAGCCCAGTCCACGGATCCACCACCACCTAATTGCCCTCCTTCTCATTTGTTTGTTCCTCTACACCCAGGAGTTCAATGCACCCTGTCCTTGGTACAACAAAGGTTTTGGTGGCCTACTTTACGTCAGGATGTCACGTGTTTCGTCACCTTTTGTTCCATCTGTGCCCAGTCCAAGTCTCCTCACCACCTGCCTGCCGGTCTCCTGGAGCCGTTTCCCATTCCAAACAGACCCTGGTCTCACATCGGACTTGACGTCATCACCGATCTCCCAAACTCTGAGGTCTACACCACCATTCTAGTAGCTGTAGACTGCTTCTCAAAAGCCTGCAGACTTACTCCTCTAAGGGGTCTCCCCACAGCACTTGCTACCACTGAGTTCCTGTTCACCCAGGTTTTCTGGATTTTTGGGCTGCCTGAGGAAATCGTGGCTCCCAATTGACGTCCCGGGTCTGGTCAGACCTTTTTCCGCTCTTTAAACTTTAAATAATTAGTAATTGCTGCCAAATATTTTACATTACTAAGAAATACATGTAGAATGGACATTTTATTATTAGTTTTGAGTAATTGTATTTATTATCAAGCATGCATAGTTTTGAGTGCAGCTTTACTTCTTCTCGAGCAACAAATACAGAGTTCATAACTCAAGTATGGGGTTGTTATTTTCCTTTACATTAATTATATAGTTACTTTTACAGTTAGCTCTTCTTGATGCAAATGAGGGCTTCATATCACAGTGTAAGACCAATTTAATACTCACTCCATACCAAATTTATCCGTGTTAAGGAACGTTGTCTTAACAGCAAAAATGTGCAGCATAATACATGCTAAAGATTCTATTTAAAGTTTCTTAGCCTCAGCTTTGTGCAGACGCCTCAGCAGGGATCCATCTCCTTTTTATGTCTGTAAGTGTCCCTAAAAATGAACACCTCTAAACATTTCTTCTTTCTTGATCTGAAGCCCACCGCACAATGCAAAACATCTGAATTACAGTCTGAGCTTAGTTTCAGAACTTTCAAATTCCTTTCCCAGAATCTCTCTTTGTTTCTCATTTGCAAATCTGTGTGATCAAATATTTATTGGCAAAATTGAAGCCTATGTGTTTAGTCCCATCCTCCCGATAAGAGGCGATGCAATCCTACTGCACTGCTGATGAAGAAATTAGTGACTGCTGCTTTAACCCACTCAGGTTACGGAAAGCTACATTTGCATGCAGACTGTACTATGGCAAGTCAAAATATCATTTAGAGATACATTTAATGCATTTCAATATTTCTTTAAATAAACAAATATCTGCAAATATTTAAAGATATCAATCAAATAATGTAGAAATATCTGCAAATCATTTAGAGAAGTCTTTAGAAACCACCTTAATTAGATATTTGTAAATGGTTTAAAGATATCTGAAATGCATTTATAGATATCTTTAAGTGATAATTTTCTTTCCGTACTGCTCTAGCATTTATTCAAAAATATGTCCTTGTTAAGTGTACTTTCTTGCATTCCAGGTATGTTTCTGCATTAGATCTTCTTCTCCATCTCCATCTCCATCTTCATCTCATTATTTAACTTCTCATTATTTACAAGTGACCTGGCAACTTCCTTAAACTACTTTCTCCTGGTCCTGGAGTGCAGGTTTACAATCCACAGACCAGTCATTTGGATCTGGATGTGATTATTGAATCAGATAGTTCAATTTAAAGGGAGGGTCCTTCACTTTCTCACATTCCAAAATAGCCTGCAAAAGCCATGTAAGTCAGCACAGGAATCATACTTGGGTCTCCTGACATTTCAACTCTCGAGATCACGTTTACCTGGCTCAATCTCACAATAACATCTTCACTGAAACACAGGAAGGTCCCCTGACAATGTTAAGATTGATTTATTTCTAAATTAGTATACACTGAAATGTATATCATCCCTCCCATAACATACAATGAATTGAGCAATTTGCATTACTACAGACAGTTTATCTTACAGTCAAAACATTGTAAGGAAACAGTCAAGACTTCTCTGTGTAAACGTTACTGAGACAACTATGCACTTAAACATGTCTCATTTTGTCCTTGCTAGTTACTGTAAATCTAAATATAAGTCTGTGTATATATAGACAGATAGATAGATAGATAGATAGATAGATAGATAGATAGA